>NC_052148.1:198877451-199242742 GCF_902713615.1 Scyliorhinus canicula
CCCCCCCCCCCCCCCCCCCCCCCCCCCCCCCCGCCCCGCTCCAGGAACACCGTTCTCACCCTTCGGGGTCCGTACGCCCACACAAACCCCGTAATGCTCCTGTTAACCCGTCTGAAAAAGGCCTTCGGGCTAAGGATGGGGAGGCACTGGGACAGGAACAGAAATCTCGGGGAGCACCGTCATCTTGACTGACTGTACCCTACCCGCCAGAGACCGCGGGCCAACATGTCCATCTCTTAAACTCCTCCTCCCTTTGCTCCACCCGCCTTGTGAGATTAAGCTTATGCAAGGCTCCCCAGCACCTGAAGCTCCTTTCCGCCCTTTTTTAGTGGGAGCCTACAACACCCCCCCCCAACCCCACCCCCCCCCCCCCCCCCATCCTAGTCCCCCGGGTGTACATACGAACAGCCGCTCTTCCCCAAGTTGAGCTTGTACCCTGAGAAATCCCAAATTCCCTGAGAATCCTCATCACCTCCGGCATTCCCCCCACCAGGTCCGCCACATACAACAATAGGTCATCCGCATAAAGCGACATTCGGTATTCCTCCCCACCCCGCACCAGCCCCCTCCAGTTCCTCGACTCCCTCAATGCCATGGCCAGGGGTTCAATTGCCAGCGCAAAAAGCAGGGGGGGGGGGGGGGACAAGGGACACCCCTGCCTCGTCCCTCGGTATAACCGAAAATACTCCGACCTCCTCCTATTAGTGGTCACGCTCGCCATCGGGGCCACATATAACAGCCTCATCCACCTGACAAACCCCTCCCCAAACCCAAACCTTTCCAGCACCTCCCACAAGTACCCCCACAGCCCTGGGGAAAATTGATGTACAGAGAGATCTGGGTGTTCAGGTCCATTGTACCCTGAAGGTGGCTGCGCAGGTCGATCGAGTGGTCAAGAAGGCATACGGCATGCTTTCCTTCATCGGAAGGGGTATTGAGTACAAGAGTTGGCAGGTCATGTTACAGTTGTACAAGACTTTGGGGGATCCGTCCCCCGGGGGGAGGCCTCCTATGGAGTCTGGCTCGCGATCGGGGCCCACCAATCGGCGGGCCGACCTCTCCCCCCGGGGCCTACTTTGTTGCGCATCCAACCCCTGAACACCCGCACCATGGAGCGTGAACCGCTCCAGCGCCGTGCTGGCCACGTATGGGGGCCAGAATCGCTATTGGCCACGCCCGTTTCACACCATCTCCTATTTTTAATGTCACATTAAATAGTCCAGATGCCTTTTGTGGCCAGCTTCCCCTTCATGGGTCTCAGGACTTCTATTCACTGCCTGTTTGGTTTCTTCATTTGATCATGGGATGTGGGTGTCACTGGCTGGGCCAGCATTTATTTCCCATCCCTGAGAGCAATGTTGTGGGTCTGGCATCACATATAAGGATGACCAGGATGACAGGTAGGGAATACAGATTTCCTTCCCGAAAGGACATTAGTGAACCAGATGGGTTTTTACGATAATCAACACAAGTTTCATGGTCATCATTAGACTTTAAATTACAGATTTGTATTGAATTCAAATTCCACCATCTGCCCTGGCGGGATTTGAACCTGGGACCCGAGAGCATTATGCTGGGTCTCTGGATTACTAGTCCAGTGACAATACCATTACTCCACTGCCTCCACAAGCTGGCACTTAAAGATGCTCCTTTTTATTTGCTTCTTCTTCCTTCTTCACACTGTTACCTCTGTTATTCCCCCAAGGATCGTTCCTTGGCCCCCTCATGTCTCATCTACATGATAGCCCTCTGCAACATCATCCAAAAACAAAACAATTTTCACATGTACACTGACGACACCTAGCTCCACCTCACTGACTGTCTCAACTCATCCAATATTGCTAAATTATCAGACTGCTTATCTGACATCCAGCATTGGAAGAGCAGAAATGTTCTCCAATTAAACATTGGGAAGACTTATGCCATTGTTTTTCTTCCCCAATCCGAACTCCATTTCCGAGCTACCAATCCAATCCCTCTCCCTGACAACACTCTGAGACTCAGCCAATCTGCTTGCAACCTTGGTGCCACATTAGACCAAGATTAGCTTTCAACTTCATATTTGCGTGAAGACTGCCTCCTAAGATTATCTGACTTCGACCCCTGCCTCAGCTCATCTGTTGCTGAATCCCTCATTCATGCCTTTGTTACCCTGAAACTTGGTTATTTCAATTATTTCAACCCACTCCTGGCTGGTCTCTCACATTCTACCCTCCATCAACTGGAAGGCAGCCACAACTCTGCAGTCCATGTCTTAACTCACATCTAGTCCCTTTCACCTCTCACTCCTGTGCTTGCGGATATACATTGGTTGCCGGTCAAGCAATATCTTGATTTTAACAATTTCACCCTTAATTTAAAATTCCCCTTGACTGCACCCATAAACCCTCTGTGACATCTGCATTGATGAGGATGGTCCTCATCTGCATTACCATTATAATTGCTCCACAATTTGTGGCCCTGCCTTCAATTGCCCAGGCCCCACACTCCCGAAACCTCTCTCCTCTGCTCTGCTCCTTTATGATGCTCCTGACAATTTTCCACCTTGGCAAGGGTTTTGGTTGTCTCGCCTAATATCTCCTTATATGGCTTGGTGTCATATTTTGTACTATAATGCCCCTGTGAAGCACCTTGGGATGTTTTATTACATTAAAGAAAACTTTATGAACCTAAGTTGTTGATTATGTCATCATGATTATTTCAATAGCCAAAGAGGCTATTTGGAAATAGGGTATGTCAATTTCAAGGCAGTAAATGACAGTTCAAATAAATAAGTAAAGTCACCATAGTCCCAGATGACTGTAGGCTGCTTTCCCCTTTGACAGGGAGAGCTGACTGGTGGTGATTTAACCTGAGGGTCACCACACTCAGGCAAGGGGCAAGGTTGAGAAGGCGAAAGACTTCATGAATACAAGAATTTAACCAGTGTTGTTGCCTTGCACTGCATCACAAACCAGCTGTTCAGCCAACTGAGCTAAACCAGCCTCATTTGTATTAATCAAACTACCAATCCAGTGGCTTTTTCACTCCTTTGCAAGTGCCAGGCATCTGCTTAGTAGCAACACACAACAGAATGAATAAAATCAGAATCGAAGCAAATAGGAAACTGCAGTCCCATTCCAACAATTTTTGGTGCAGCATTCCAGAGAGGAAAGACATTAACTAGGATAGAAGGATATAACAAAAGATAAGTGGTACTGAGCTAGATGGCCCTTAGTAAATGAGACACTGTTGTCTGGAAGTACTTTTTCACACACTATTGTTTGCAGAGAAGTTTGATGTTTTTTTTTTGCATTACATAGATGTTGCAATCAAAAATGGGAGTTTAAAAGTTTAAATGTTTCTTTTTCCATCATTATGAATGTGACTAAGGAGTGAGAAAATAAAAAGTTAGATTCTATGACTCGCTCCTAATAGACTTTTCCTGTGGTTGATCCCAGTGAAGCATCTACTCAATTTGAGACCTGATATTTTACAAGACAGACATTTTTAAAATTCCAAAGTTAATGCCACTTTCATCTCCTTGGACACAAAATAAGTTTTCATGTAATCCTGATGAATAGTGGTGTGAATCTGACCACTATTGCTATCTCCTTGGAGACTACTAACTTAAAAAAAAAATTGAACTCCCAGTTAACAGTTGAAAGGATGACATGAGCAAGACTTCACGTTTTAATATTTTTACAGTAACAAACTAAAAGCATTATTGACTAAATATTACTTCTGGTAGGCAGCTTATACTTTCAACTGAACAGAACAGCTGAACAGAACTCCACCTTTACTTTGAACGCAACTGATAAATCCATTTCACATGTATGCTTTACACTGTTCCTGAAGCAGGCATTCACTATTTCTGGAAGCAGTCGAAAGCGATTCTTAGCTCCCAAGAGTTTACTTCTCTTCCTTCGCTTTCCCAACCTGGTAACCTTTACCCTCAGGGCTGTCTTTAATGGTGAGGGTTTTTCCTGGAATTTATCCCTCTCGTGCCAAGCTAGGTGAATCTTCCAGCCTTGTTTCAAATAATCACAAATGTATCTTTTCAATCCGAGTCCAAGTCAAACTTAGAGACTTTAAGTCTCTAGCTGCTCTTTCTCTCCTGATCCTGGCAGACTGATCTTGCCATGCTGGTGGCAGCCCAGGCAACCGGACACCGGAGAAGGCAGTAGCGTCCACCAGGCTGTGTGTGGAACCCCATGTGCAGGCGACCACCACTCACCCTGAAGACACACCTAGCCACCCATTAGGCAAAGGAGGGACCCAGAAAGGACGCCAGGGACAGCTCAATGTGTAAAAGCGTTGTTCATCTTTCGAGGAGATGATGGACAGCACGAGTTGCAGGAGACTCCGTCTCAAGAAAGAGACTGCGCGGGGCCTGTGTCACGTCCTCGCAGAGGTGGCACCCCATGGAGGAGTAGGGCACTCCCTTCCGGTGGCTATTAAGGTCACCGCAGCCTTGAATCTATATGCCACCGGTTCATTCCAGGGCTCAGGCTGGGACTTAGGGGCATATTACAAGCTACAGCCCACAAGTGCATCCGTGATCTCATGTATGCCCGGACAGCTGACTATATCAACTTTGAGCTAGACCAAGTCCAACAAGATGCCTGGGTTGCAGGATTCTCTGCTGCTGCTGGGATGCCACAGGTTCAGGGGGCAATTGATGACACACATGTCGCCTTACTTTAATCTTTAACAACTACATCACCCAGGCATGTTGTCAGGCAGACTTCAGAACAAATCACAAGATCCCTTTAATTTTACCCTAAATTGAAGGCACAGTGCCAAAATATACCAATGTTATAAACTTCAAATTTCTAACATTACAAATCAGAAGATTTGAAAAAGTGAAATTGTAACCAATGTCAGTAATATTTTTTTGGAATGGTCAAGGGTTCAGACAATTACAAAAGCTTTAACTATGGAACTTTAAGCTACAAATGTTGGGCACGTCGGAACAAATTCTTAACCAGATCTAATGGGCATGTGTAATTCTGGTTGTGTTCAATACTTTTCGATTCAGGAATTGTTCTAAAATATACATACAGTGACTAACAAAATTTACATGGTCTAGCTTGCTTTCAGATTTTTGTATCTTGCTTTTTCTCACTTTTACTTTCAATCTTAGGCATAAGCTTGCTTTACGGGAACAGACATTTCTCCCTCTATTTATATGGAATGTCTAGAAAATGAGGTACACATCCCTGTTTATAATAAACTGATATTTCAGGAATACTTATTTCCCCCTGCCCCATTTACATATGGTGCAGCTTTCGTTAAACTTTTAGAGACTTCACAGATACCTCGACTTAGCTATTAACGTGAACAATTGCATATCATCACTGTTACGTGCTCTGCTATGTACTAGCAACCAAGTCTGCCAATTTAAACACTAAATTTATGCAGGTCATGTTACTAATTTTAAAAACTAATGTTCGAAAAACTCATTCTTCGCAAGGCTAACGTGCACATGTAAAACAAAATAGGTGAAATAGGAGAAGGAAAATAGTGTGAAGATGATTAAAAATTGTTTTTAGTTTGGCAGGATTTCCTTTTAAAAAATAAACCATACATGTGGCATGGGTGTAAGAAGACTTGGTGCAAGGTCCAAATTGATGTTGGAAAAGAAGAAATCTATGGCACAGTAATCACTAGATTTTTATGGACTGCTTTCTTTGAGGCCAACGATGAATGCTGTTATATCACCACTGATACTAAAATCCAAACCAATAGACTTTGTCATAGTAACTCAGTACAATTGAGTGCATTGCTAGGTCATTTTAGGGAGCATTTTAACAGTCAACCACATTGCTGTGGTTCTGGAATTACATATAAGACAAATAGGGCAAGGTGGCAAATTCTGTTCCCTAGAGGACATTAGTGAACCAGATGGGTTTTTATGAAAGTCCACTGGTTACGTGCTTACCATTACTGATATTGTTTTATTTCAGATATATTTAATTAACTACCAGGTGGGATTTGCATTCATGTCTTCAGATCATTAGACAGGCCTCTAGATTACTAGTCCAGTAACATAACCACTATGCTACCATTCCCACTATTTTGTACATCTATTTCCTTAATGTCTATGACCTAAGTGATAAATTGCATCCTGGACCCAATATTATGGAAGTGTTTACATTCCCTCTGATTTTAAAGGGTCCGACTAATATCCTGATGCTGCAATATGGGACTTTAACACTAGAGGCCCTTCATGAACTACTTAATTATTACATATTTTTCCACAGGTAGAAACCTGGCAACTACAGTGTTTTAATTTATTCCACAGGTCCCAAGGATTGAAAGAAAAGGCTTTGTACAGGTCCTGGGATATAAAAAGTAAAGTCCAGATCTCCGATTTGTGGAATTCTCATTCTTGTTATGTATATAGTGGTCATCATCATCAAACTTTATTTCAGGTCAATTAAAGCCATTATTTCTGATTCAGAAAACTTCAAGGAGAAGTCATTTTATACACAAATTTAAACCAGCTGTAGACTTTTACTGAAATTAATGTAATATTCAGCAGCTGTTCTTGAAACTTATGCTTAAACACATAAAATAGTAATTGTATGTAGCTCAGAACATCTAATTTACTTTTTAAATGCTCTCTAAAAAACTATACATTGTTGGTGACTGCAAGCTCCAGTAATAGTTATGTTCAAAGGGATCTGAATCTGTCTACAGAAGTACTTGAAGTTATTCCTCTCGTGGGTGAGCATTGCTTGCAGTGTTGTTGCAGACTGCAAGATGGAAAATACAGGAGGGATTTGACTCTGTCTAAAGGCAATAAAATGCAGCATGGAGAAAACTGGGACAGAACAACAAAAGAGAAGGAAAACAGGAAAGGCTTGACATGGCGAGTTTTGGAAACAGTAAAATATGAAATTTGAGAATTTTTTAATGATTCCTAGATAAATTGACTTTTATTTTACAAAATTCCATTGTTAATTTAATTAGGTATTTTTACTTTCATACTTATAATAAAAATCACCTACGTAAAATTTTCACCTTGCAATGCATAATTTTTCCAGTGGTGGCAATTTTTCCAGCAGGGGCGGCACAGTGGCAGTGGTTAGCACTGCTGCCTCAGTACCAGGGACCTGGGTTCAATTCTGGCCTTGGGTGACTGTGTGAAGTTTGTACATTATCTCCGTGTCTGTGTGTGTATCCTCCGGGTGCTCCGATTTTCTCCCAGAGTCCAAAGATGTGCAGGTTAGGTGGATTGGCCATGCTAAATTGTCTCTTAGTTTCCAAAGATATGCCGGTTAGGTGGATTGGCCATGCTACGTTGTCCCTTAGTGTCCAAAGGTTGGGTAGGCAGGGGATGGGGATGGGGCAGGGGAGTGGGCTGAGGTAGGATGCTCTTTCAGAGAGTGCAGACACGATGGGCCAAATGGCCTCCTTCGACACTGTAGGGATTCTATGATTCTAGGCTATGTGGTCCCTTCATTTTGTGTCTTTTACTCATCAGTGTGCATTGCATAGAAATTAATCTGCTCAAATAATTATACTTCCTAAATGGCCACAGGTTTTGCGAATCAACAATAATCTCAATTGAAAGTACTGATATACAAAATAAAAACAATCTATGAATTTAAATGGGGACTGAATCACAACTGTCCATCCTAAACAGTCCTCACCCTCTCATCACCTGAATACGACATTTGGTCTCTACTCCCCATGTGAATGATCAGAGGAGATCAAGTAGTGTAATATAAATCCATAATCATTATTTGCGAAATTATTCTTCCAAGCTACTGTTCTGCACAACGTATAATATTAGGTTGAATTTATTTGTGCGTTAAAGAAGGTAAAAATTGTTTCAGTTTCCTTTACATTTTTTTATGAACCTTGATGCCTGGGTGTCTTGGCAGACATGTGACTAAAATATTTCAGGTCCACTGGGATTTTTTTGTATTTATTATATATTTTTTTAATGATCTTTTACAATCACTGAAGTTAAAGAAATGGGTTGAAAGCGAACGAAAGTTCAGTGATTCTGAAACAAAGCACAAAGTAGAAAATCTTTATTATTGCCGAGTGACAGTGATCCAGTGCCACAAACACAGAAAAAAGACAAGAGTTGAGAGGGAGTTTAATGTATGTGTCAGAGAGAGACGACAGGGATTTTGAGCTTTCTGAGAAGAAAACCTGCAAAGCTAGTGGGACAATAGTTAACTGAATAAGGGGCTGGTTTAGCTCACTCGGCTAAATCGCTGGCTTTTACAGCAGACCAAGCAGGCCAGCAGCTCGGTTCGATTCCCGTACCAGCCTCCCCGGACAGGCGCCGGAATGTGGCGACTAGGGGCTTTTCACAGTAACTTCATTGAAGCCTACTCGTGACAATAAGCGATTTTCATTTCATTTTCATTTTCATTTATGGAACTAAGAAAAGTGATTAGTTTAGTCGAGGTGCAATTGGAAGACTGTTTAAGGAACTCATTTGTTTGCTCTGCAGTTGAACCAACAAGGAGTTTACAGTGTGGCTTTTGGGTGTCATGGGGTACAAGTGAATGTTCAGTAATCCACCAGAAGAAAACCATTTGCAATTGTACCAGTCCCAAGCGGTGAGATTTTGTGTCATGCTAGCGGAAACTCTTCATTGTTTATGTGTCAGGAAAGATATTGCTGGGGTAAAGGAACAGAATGAATTTTAATTCTTTTGTGTTTATTGTCTGGTGTAATACAGATCAACTTTTCTTGTTTTGATAAAAATTGTATTCTTTGTATTAAATGCTCAGCAGCAGACCCCTGTGAATTCCTTCAGTAACTTTTCTCCAAAGTTTTGAAAAAAAATCAGGATCTATCAATCTAGATTCCACTCTCGGATCTGACTTGTCCGGTAATAATAACAGCTGGGATTGTAGCAAGTACAAAGCCATAATAATTTAAGGTGCTATTAAATTTTGAACTATCTCTCCAATGGTTTATACTGAATTAAGAATCTTAATGAAGAGACAGGATGAGAGCTGACAGTTCATCACAATGCAAATACCTAATATGGGAAATGTGGGAACACACAATTTACACAGGAACTCAATATTATTTTACTTCTGTTTCACATTTCCAATGCATGTAAGCAGACATGACACAATTTCACCACAACTATTGAGAAGGCCCAGTTCACAAATGCATTGTTGGAAGAGGCTTGGAATTCTGTACATACTGCCTTTACAGAGGAGGTTTACATAACTCGCTGCCCTAGCAAAGGTGCACCTGTTGCCTGTCTTATACTTTTATTTTTAGTCAACTGCAAGACTGTATATTTTCAGCAGCATTCTGGAAGGAACCCTCTCCTACCTGTCATGCAAGGAATTAATTAATACTGAGACTATTGTGCTCCCAATACAACAAGAACTCTCTACTCCATTGAACATTCATTTCTTTCTGTGTATATACATGTAGCTATGGTGCACCATGCAGTGCAACCTTGTCCAAAATCCATATTTAAATAAGCTTATTTAACATTTGGGTAAAATAAAGGTTTTAAGAGGGCACAAGATCATTTTGGTTGTTTCACATTACTACAAATGGTGCTGCAGTTTGTGAAATGCCTCTTGTTAGTAAAGATACAGAAATATCAAGTAAAAACAGCTTTAGATGAGATATTTTCCATCACTTACTGTGAGGATATTCACCAACACTGTGATTTTTCCCATTCCAGTACCAAAGAAGAAGAGTTGCATCCCGTGATCCTGACAGGATGTAACAGTCACCTCCAATGTACGATTCCGATCTGGCTAAGCATGTTACAACATCCCAGTGTCCAAAAATCACTTGCGCGAGTTTACCTGAAAAACAAAATCACCATAACTCAGTTTTTATTGAACATTCAATATTCCATGGCACAATTGAAATTTTATTTTGCTTAATCAACATTCTTTCATATGTCACATAGATAGGAATTTAAAATGGTAAACCTTTAAAGACTATAAAGGATCCTCCAAGTTAAAATTCAAAAATATTTAACATTAATATTAATTATTTGAATACTATACTTTTAATTTGATTTTACAACCCTAACAGGCACTGGACAATGAAAAGTGGGAGCTGATACATTTCAGCATAAAAATCACAGATAAGAGTATAAGTTAGATGGAAAGCAGTGGAGGGTATGGATATTAGTTTTAAGTACATAGGTCCTTGGTATTGCAAGTATATTTGATTAAGCCATGAAAAGGACAGCAGCATTTTTGGTGGATTTCTGTGTAACAGACATAACAAGCAAAAGAGAATTGCAAAGGCAGTAATTAATCTTAGCATTGATTTATGCAAAATGGGAAATAACTGAAGGCAGAAACCTACCAGATGTTTCAGCACTCTTATCAGTAGTCAGAACCTACAACACACTTTGTAAAGTAGAGAGACTGGAGACATCTTTACTAAAAAATGTGGCTTCTGTTATATTTCTTTGTGATGGGGAGAAGATGAAGCTTTTTTGTCCATTATTTTATCCTATTCACACACTGCTCAAGTTTATCTTGCCCACACACCATTCATATCCTGGTGAGAGAAATAACAGGCAAATGGTTTCACCTGCCCATGAATTTCTTGAGAGGTTGTGCCAACCTAGCAAAGGGGGCTAGCCTGTGGTTTTCTTTCCTTGCATCCCAGTCCTATTTGGTGTTTCCAGTAACTTTTTGAATCAAGATCAAGAACTCAGTTTGTGAAGGTTCAAGGTCTAAACTCTGTTATTACACCAATTATAGTAAATGAGGGATGACCAACCAACTCGCTTCATTTTTTAGGCATGACCTACAACTATTTAGTTCAGTGGCAGCTCATTTTCTCAGACCCTTTGAAAACCCAAAATGATGGGATTTAAAAAAAAAAAATAGAATGTCTGTCTGGTTTTACATTTCATATACACTTGTAATGATGGAGAATAGTTCCTATCCAAAAAGTGTATGAAAGGGCAGCCAGCACAGGCATATAGATGACTGCACACATGTACTCACTTATCTGCTACATGTGATGTGTATATAACTTTAAAAAGACCGGTCTAGAATGTATGAGTCAGTAGAAATGTTTGAACTTGAACACTAAGGATCTAGCAATAATAATTTCAAATACAGGCAAGAAGCACCGATAGTAAGGGCAGCACGGTGGCAGTGGTTAGCCCTCCTGCCTCATGGCGCCGAGGTCCCAGGTTCGATCCTGGCTCTGGGTCACTGTCTGTGTGGAGTTTGCACATTCTCCCCGTGTTTGCGTGGGTTTCCCCCCAACAACCCAAAGATGTGCAGGGTAGGTGGATTGGCCATGCTAAATTGCCCCTTAATTGGAAAAAATGAATTGGGTACTCTAAATTTATTTTAAGGAAAGAAAAAAAAAAAGCATTGACAGTATTTAAACAAAGGCACCAAAAATCATTAAGTTGCCGAAAGATTCCAGAGCAATATCAAAATGGTGATTAGCTAATACTTAAAAAAAAGCCAGGTGATAACCTAAACAACCACATCAATTGCCACAAAACAGTCAGATGTACAAGCAGTTATTCATTAATGATACAGTGCATTTATCTAAAGGGTTGCAAGTCACATTTAAATTTTTGAGGTCAAGTAATATTACCTCACTTTGTTCCACTTATCATGAAATAGTATCATTGACATAAAATGTGTGGTCCCTATCAGCAGAATTATCCAATATAATAGACGCAATCTCTGGAATTTCAGGGATAGTGCAAATGTAGAGGTTTGTGGGTCTGCGTTACAATGAAGATTTCATTCTCAATACTTGATGGTACAAGTGTGTGCAGGCAGAAACAGTGCCATCTCTGCATTCTGCTCGCTGCCAATGACAGTATTTCAGTATGTGGTCCAAATATTGCTGTTAATGGACAATTGTCCATCCATAGTGTGAACTCACTTCCATACAACAATTGGCGGCATCTCTTTACGCCACATATAATTCTTAAGACCATAAGACACAGGAGCAGAATTAGACCATTCGGTCCTTCGAGTCTGCTCCGCCATTCACGGTAAGCATAATGGTTAGCACTGTTGCTTCTCAGCTCCAGTATCCCAGGATGATTCCCGGCTTGGGTCACTGTGTGGAGTCTGCACGTTTCCCCGTACCTGCAAGGGTTTCTTCTGGGTGCTCCGGTTTCCGCCCACAATCCAAAGATGTGCAGGTTAGGTGGATTGGCCGTGCTAAATTGCCCTTAGTGTCCAAAAAGGTTAGGCGGGTTTAGTGGGTTACGGGGATGGGGTGGAGGTATGGGCTTGGGTAGGGTGCTCTTTCCAAGGGCCGGTAAAGACTTGATGGGCCTCCTTCTGCACTGTAAATTCTATGATTCTATTATTCACGCATGGCTTATATGTTTCTCATCCCCATTCTCCTGCCTTCTCCTCATAACCCCTGAACCCCTTATTAATCAAGAACCTATCTATCTTTGTCTTAAAAGACACTCAGTGATATGGTCTCCACAGCCTTCTGCGGCAAAGAGTTCTGCAGATTCACCACCCTCTGGCTGAAGAAATTCCTTCTCATCGCGGTTTTAAAGGATTGTCACTTCAGTCTGTGACTGTGTCCTCGGGTTCTAGTTTCTCCTATTAGTGGAAACATCTTCTCCACATTAACTCTATCTAGGCCTCTAAGTAGTCTGCAAGTTTCAATGAGATCCCCCCCTCATCCTTTAAACTCTAACGCATTCAGATCCAGAGTCCTCAACTGTTCCTCCTATGACAAGTCCTTCATTCCAGGGATCATTCTTGTGAACCTCATCTGGACCTTCTCCAAGGCCGACGCATCCTTCCTAAGGCTTCACTTTTGATTTGCACGCAGTTACTTTCAGCTTTGCTCAATGTTCTGGATGAAAAAGCAATGGGTTCTCTTCACCCAACGGCATGATGTGGGATACCAACAATCGAATGCCACTAGGAGACACGTCATACTGTCGAGGTAGGTCAGAATTTCATATTTGAGCAATATGTCTCAGCCTGCACAGATCCAAACATTTTCACTTCTTGGTTTTGCACAGCAGGTTATGCAACTGTTTTAAAACGTTAGTCAAATTTGCAACAAATCCTCCGTAGTAGTTCAACAATCCACATAAAAATTGCAACTGGTTAACATTCTGAGATGCAGGCCTGTGACAGCCTTGACCGTCAAAGTTTACTCAAGTGAAAATGGGACAAATTTGCACTTGACCGTGTGTACTGTCAATCAGTAGTCCTCCAATATTTGACAAGTGGCATCCAGATTCCGAAGATGTTCTTTTTTGTTTTAGAGAATGCCATCCAGGTAACACTGGACTCCATTTAGCCCACTCAGAATTTGGTCCATTACTCTTTGGAGCAATGCCAGAAATGAAGTAATACTAAACGGTAATCTTTGGTACTGGAACAAACCTTTATGTGTCACAATCTTCAGAATTTCTTGAGACTTTTGTTTATATTCATTTGTAGATTTACCTGATTTAGGTCAATCTTGTTAAATGTTAACCACTACCCAATCCTGCAAACAGGTCATTAATATGCTGAGGAGAATATTGTTCCTCACACAATACTGGATTTAGAGTGACTTTGAAGTCTCCACAAATCCGAATGGGCCGTCTTTTTTTAAAATTTAGAGCCGTCAATTATTTTTTTTTTCCCAATCAAGGGGCAATTTAGCGTGGCCAATCCACCTAACCAGCACATCTTTGGGTTGTGGGGGTTAAACCCATGCAGACATGAGGAGAATGTGCAAACTCCACACGGACAGTGATCCAGGGCTGGGATTCGAACCCGGGTCCTCAGCGCCGCAGTTCCAGTGCTAACCACTGCACCACATGCCACCCGGACTTGTCCTTCTTAATAACCGCTAAGATTGATATAGCCTATTCACTAATGTTGGCAGGTTCCAAGTCACCCTCTGCTTCAGGGGCTGTTTAGCACACTGGGCTAAATCACTGGCTTTGAAAGCAGACCAAGGCAGGCCAGCAGCACGGTTCGATTCCCGTAACAGCCTCCCCGAAAAGGCGCCGGAATGTGGCGACTAGGGGCTTTTCACAGTAACTTAATTGAAGCCTACTCGTGACAATAAGCGATTTTCATTTCATTTCAGTACTCTGCAAGTCATTTTAATACAGCCACGAATTGCACAATTGATTCCTCCTCTTCTTGATTAAGTTTGGGAAATCTGAAATGCTCTGCAAACACTAAAGGCTTTGGCAAATAGTGTACTTGCAGAATCTCTATGATTTCTTCATACACTTTAGTGCCTTGGTTTTCTGGCTGCACTAAACTTCTGAGGAAATTAAACTTCCCCCTCCCCCCACATTATGCTCAGCAACATGGGAACCCTAATATTTTCTGCTATTTTGTTTTCTTACTCAAAATAGTCAAACTGTTCCCTTTAGGAGCTTCATTACTCCACATTTTCATCAAAGGGTTCTACGGCGCATTAAAACATTCGTCCTTTTCTTCCTAATGGACGTTTTCTCCATACACACAGTTTGCAATGTATTTTGAGCAGCTACCTTGCTTTTCCCTTTGAAGACAAGCCACAAGCCTATTTTGTTAAACACCTGAAGCTCTATATTTGCTCCTGTAATCGCTCTTTAATCATCTTGCGGGGCAATTGTTACTCACTGCCACCAAGCCCATTCTGTCTGGAACTCTTGGAGAGCTTTTCTTCAAAGTTCTTTTCTGTTACTTTTCCCTCCTCTCTGGTGGTTAACAAACGCTGTTTAACGTCCTTGTCGCCAGGTTTTGGTGTTGCGTCCGTAGGATTGATGCTGGGATGCATGGAAGCTCACAAACCGAAGAAGCTTTATTAACGAGATGTGTTCAGTACAGGTGGTTTCTTTACTCTGTATATTTACCCGCGCTAGAGATCGGTGATGTCACTACTGGTGACATCATGCACATATCATTATACAGTGTTCAGTGCAGATTCAATGCCACTTTTCAGAAATCAATATAAATATATTTAACTATAAAATCTAAACATGTATTGAAACTTCTGTCACAAGAGTCTTCTACTGCAGCTGGTGGTATGTGAAGATTAGTGTTGCATCTGATTTTACAATTTGCTCTCAGCACGCTTAAACATGTTATCAATACAAACTGAAATGCACCACAGATGTTAATTACCGTTCCCAAATTGTGAGGGTAATATTGTTGGCAAAGCATTTACAGCAATTTAGAGACTAATACCAAATATAAGGAGACAAATTCAATAACCAACGCGCCATAGAAAAACAGAAAATAGGAGCAGGAGTAGGCTGTCAGCCCCTAAAGCCTGCTCCTCCATTCAAATGATCAGGGCTGATCCTCTAATTCAACAACATACCCCCGCTCTCTGCCCATACCTCTTGATGCCTTTAGTGATTAGAAACCTATCAATTTCCTTCGTAAATATATTCAGTGACTTGGCCTACACAGTCTTCTGTGGTAGAGAATTCCACAGATTCACCACCCTCTGAATGAAGAAATTTGTCAATTACATGCAATGAAAATGGAGGCCTTTGGTTTCCGACTGAAAATTACTTTTCATATCTCAAATTACAAATCTATGAAATATATTTTAAGATATATTAATCATTTAAGACAATACATAGTTTTTTTTAAAACTGAGGCAGAGATACATTGTAGATTCTTATAAAGCAAAAGGACACCTGCTTACTTCAAGGAGCCCAATAAAAACTAGAAATTCAGCAATCCATTACTCTTAGCGTATAGGGTTGATTTAAAGAGCTTGTGCCCCTTGCATGTACCCTACACTGCTGAGAATGCAATTTCAGGGGCATAGCACTCACAATTTTCAAAATCAATGGAACATCAAAGGTGATCGCTCCTAAATATGCTCCTGGTAGGCAAGGTTCTGTACTGGGAATGGTAACTTGTAAAATTTACCTAGAGTCAACATTGTCAACCGTGCTGCAGTTCCACTTGGGATCTCTCCACATTTAATAAATTAGCAATGAGATTGCAGCCCTTTACCTACCAATACCCATAAATATCTAGTTTCATCATGTATAATAATGTAGCATCTCCATTACATTTAACAACAGCATCTGTCTTCTATATTGCCCTTATGTTTCATATTAAGTTTAATTAAACATTTAGGATTTGACTCGATAAAAAGCATAATTTGTTGGAATAAACTTTAATCATAGCTGTCATTACATGGATTACATCACACATTGAATTGCTCTACACAAAACCAAGAAAAGCAATGGAGAAAGATGATGTTGGTAAATAAATACATTATTTTGCATGCAGGATATAGATTGAAAAGCAAATGCTGATTGATATTTTGCAGCTTTCTCTCACCAATTTTTTGTTAACTTGTTCTCAGGATGTGGCCGATGTTGGCATAACCATATTTATTGCCCATCTGTAGTTGGATTTAGAAGGCCATCTGGTTCATAGCAATCATTTGTACAACCGACTAGCCTGTTAGGCCCCTACAGAGGGAATTAAGCATCAACCACATGTCGTGGGAGTGGATTTGTGTGTAGATGAGACTGGATGAGGGAGGCGTTCGTAAACCATTTGGGTTTTTAAATGTGAATCTGACAGCTTTCATGATTATTTTTCTCGTGGTAGTCCATAATTACCAAACTTATTAAACTGAATTACTATGGCGAGATTTGAACTAATTATCTTTTAGCTGACAATTCAGTACCGTAACTACAATGCAACTGTTTCTTTGCAATTCTCAGCCTGGCAAAGAACCACTTGAGTAATTGGTCTGTTGTTCAGAGATTGTGAAAAATATTATTTTTTGTCTGCTGTTGCAGACAAAACTGTGAATACATTCCTCTAATTGGAAAAAAATCCAACATGGGCATATGTAAAAAGGTAAGGGCCTGAGGATTGGCTGCAGTATAACTGGTTTATTAACTGAGAAACATTCACTGTTCACTGTGAACATAAAGGTAACAGTCACTTAAATCACATTAATGTAGACCTTGAATTGTAGTGATTGGTTTTGCAGAAGTGGCAGGGAATAGAGAGTTGGGGACAGATTTGGATTCTCCCTCCTCATCTGAGTATCCGAAATACACAATCAGATAGAACTGTTCAATCACAAATGCTCAGCAGAATTTTAAATGGAAAGTTGATCACACTAGCATTATTAGCAATATTGTGAAATGTATTTGTCAATAATCACTGTGACTCTTGCAATTTGAGAAGGGCTGGCTATGAATTAAACACGCATCTATAGGGGCTGTTTAGCTCACAGGGCTAATCGCTGGCTTTGAAAGCAGACCAAGGCAAGCCAGCAGCACGGTTCGATTCCCGTAACAGCCTCCCCGAACAGGCGCCGGAATGTGGCGACTAGGGGCTTTTCACAGTAACTTCATTTGAAGCCTACTCGTGACAATAAGTGATTTTCATTTTCATTTGTCCCAGCTTAAACTGTTCTAAACCTATTGTCCACATAATGATGTTGAAGCCAAATAATAATTTGAAGAACGATCCATTTCCCCAATTTTATTTTCATAGTTTCTCTTTGCTCCCAAGCCTGATCCATTGCCAAGCTTATGCTGGAAGGAATATCTGCCTGCCCAAGGGGATCCCACTCCAGGACTACAGCACCAAAATCAAGGCTGACACTTCAGGTGAATGCTGCACTACCAGAGCTACCATCTTTCAGATGAGATGTTAAATCAAGTCCCCATCGGCCCTCCCATGGCACTATTTTGAAGAGGGGAGTTATCATCCCTTGATCAACATCATAAAAACAGATTATCTGAAATTATTATGTTGTTGTTTGTGAAAGCGTGTTATCCAAATTGGTTACCATATCTACATTGCAACAGCGATTACGCTTCTAAAATACCTAATTAGCTGTAACACTTTTTTGGATGTCCTGTGATCATGAAAGGCGTTATTATAAATACAAGCCTTTCTTTCTTACCACATTTCATCTCATTTGAGGAATGGCAGCATTGTGGCACAGTGGTTAGCACTGCTGCCTCACAACACCAGGGACCAATTCAATTCCAGCCTTGGGTGACTGTGGAATTTGCACTTTCTCCCAGTGTCTGCATGGGTTTCCTCTGAGTGCTCCAGATTCTTCCCATCCAGTCCAAAGATGTGCAGGTTAGGTGGGTTGACCATGTTAAATTACCCCTTAGTGTTCAATGTTGTGCAGGTTTGGTGGGGTTATGGGGTTAAAGGGATAGGGCAGGGGGGTGGGCCAAGGTAATGTGCTCTTTCAAAGGCTTGGTGCAAACTCAATGGGCCGAATGGTCTCCTTCTGCACTGTTGGAATTGTATGGTTCTAAGTAACTAGTCTTCACTTGGTGACATGGTTAAGAATAGGCATTTTTACTGCTCATCAAAGCATCAAGAAAATGGTTGAATACTACGACGCCATATGGTAAACTGCCAAGAAAATATCATTCTTACTTCAGAACATTACAGTGTAAAGCCACCCATAATGGCATACTCAAAAAGAATGGGCCACTGCCTGCCAGATCTGTTTATTATAATACCATGGGGGAGGGGAAAGAGAATCTGAGGCACTAGGGGAACAGAAGCTAATATAGCTCAACAAAGAGAAGTGTGAGAGTGGGAGGGACATGATGTGGGATATGATATGGGAAACGGAGTTTAGATGGGCTGAGATTTGTAGAGGGTGAAAGACGGGAGGTAAGCCAGTTCTGAAGAAGGGTCATATGGACTCAAAATGTTAACTCTGTTTGTCTCGCCATAGATACTGCCAGATCTGCTCAGTTTATCCAGCACTTTGTTTTTATTTCAGATTTCCAGCATCTGCAGTATTTTGCTTCTTCTAGAATAGTCACATCTGGAGATGACAATGGCATTGGTGAGGTTTTCTGTGGCAGAAGGCGGAGGCCGGAGCGCAGACAGGAAGTACAGAATTCAAAATAAGCAATTTTTGTAATGGAGGGAATATGGGATTGGTAGTTTAGCTCTGATTCAAACACTTTGGCTCATTCTTAAGACACTAGCTAGGGAGGGGGATGGATCTGCTAGTGAGGTTACAACATTTCTGACCTGCTATCTTTTTCAACATTTTCTGTTTTTATCACAAAATTGTTGCATTCACTCTCAACTGTGATTGTTCATTTTTCAGTGTTTCTCTTGTTGGCCTTGTTTCCTAAAGTATAGATGATAATGTTAACTACTTCACTGTATGAATTTATTCTTCAGATATTTTCCACTGAAATAGTTCAGTAAATAACTCCGTTCACAAAGGAGAACGGTGTCGGGAGGAATTGGTTAGGAATTTGATAAACATTCACGTACTGGAAAGGGCATTAAGTATTAGCTGCAAATACTAGTTTTGCCTTTCATCGCTGTCTCAAAGGGCAACATCTTCCTCAAATATTCTGTTCATTTGGTATTACCTCAGTAGGATTTTTATGAATAGTACCTTTCTAAAAATTGAACAAGCCTGGGCAACTGTTCGTTAGGCATTCAGCTTTGATACTGCAATGGAATAGTAAAGATTGGGTAAGACAGAAAAGCCATCCATTCAGAATTGATAACCAGGTATCTCTGGAACTTTGCTGGATAACAAGGTTTGGTTCATAGTTTATTTGGACAATATGTAAGCCATTGGCTCATTTACTCGACAGCTTATTGGCGCCTGGGCTAATTCCCTTGGATTGGAGGGTGGCCCGCACAGTCTCATTATTTCAAACAAAGAATTAGGCCTCTGTGTTTAACTTTAGAAGTAGGGAGGGTGCAATAGAGCATAATACAGGATATTGTACATGATTACTTGAAGAATTCTGCACAACTAACATTGCTTTAAGAAACTTGAGTTAACTGAGGAAATGGCCAGAATAGTGGATACGGATGTTATATATCTTGATATCCAAAAAGTATTTGATTAAGTACGTACTATATAAACGGTTACCAGAAACAATTTAGACCTCATGGGATTATAGAATAGTTATTATCATGGATATGTAGCTGGTTCAAATGATTCAAGCAGACTTATGTTATTAATGAAAGTGAATATGATTGGGTCCGAGAACTAGGCGGAGTTTGAAAGGGCTTTGATGGTGTTCACTAATTTAGTTTATGATCTTAATGAGGACCTATACAGGACTGTTCATGAATTAATAGATAATACAAAAATGTACACTACATTGTGTAATTTAGAATAAAGTGATAGATTAGTGAATGTGACATTTGTCACTAAGTGCAGTACTATGTACTCGGGATCAGGAGTTTCGAGGAGTAGGGGCTGGTTTAGCACAGTGGGCTAAACAGCTGGCTTGTAATACATAACAATGCCAGCAGCATGGGTTCAATTCCCATACCAGCCTCCCCAAACAGGCGCCGAATGTGGTGACTAGGGGCTTTTCACAGTAACTTCATTGAAGCCTACTTGTGACAATAAGTGATTATTATTATTATTTTTATACTCTACAGGGTACCATTCACAGGCAATTGATATAAGGAATTAGAGACAAATGTCCTGTGGTTTGCCCCAATTTGGCTGCAGCTTTTTTCTTTGGTTTTTCATCTCACACAGGAGACAATTTTGATACAAGGTGGAGTGAACAATATGCAAAGTTTTACCGTCAACCAGATGATGCAGACTTGATAAGTCTCGGGGTCTTTCAGTTTGTTCTTACAGCCTACATTACCTTCAACTCATAACTCCCTTTTATTAAAGTAGATATTATCAACACTGATGGCACTAACGTTTCCATAATGACCAGTAACCATCGAGCGTTTCAGCTAAATGACATGTGATCACTTTTAGAGAATGTTGGCAGAATAATGGGCCAATCCAATTGTTCAATATCCCAGCAAATACATCTTCCAGGAGCTATCACTGGATAAAACCCACAAACAGGGACATTCACAGAAAAGAAAAGGAGCAGTCATAGCTGCAGCAAGAGTTAGCTGAAAGCTTAGTCAAAGAGTTTGGTGGAAAGAAAGGTAAAGGTGTGAAGGTAAAAGTAAAATACTTCAGATGCTGGAAATCTGAAATAAAAACAGAAAATGCTGGATAAACTCAGCAGTCTGGCAGCATCCGTAGAGAGAAACACAGTTAACATCGAGTCCAATATGAGCATACATTCTGGAGAAGGATTATATGAACTCAAGGCATTAACTGTGTTACTGCCAAATCTGCTGAGTTTATCCAGAATTTTCTGGTTTTATTTCAGAAGCGTGAAGGGTGTTTGATGAGAGAATCACAAACAGTAGGTCAAGGTGGCTGAAGGCTCCACTTTTGAAGGTGGACTTAATAGATGCACAGTAAATCAGGGTCAGAGAGCCAATCCTTGCAGGAGAGTATAGAGGACTAGAGCAATTTTAAAAATATATATTTTCATTCGGTTTTTGACATTTTATACATAAAACAAGACCCCCAATGAAAAGAATAGCAAAGGAACCCTCCTTCTACCAGCCAATCCCCAACCCCCATCCCAAACCCCTGCGCATCTCAGCAGTTGATGGGAACCAACTCTTTAAAGTACCTCTTCTCCTAGATCACATCATGCGAAGCATGATCTGAAACAACAATCGGCAAGTATACTGCTTTACTCATGCCCAACACCACTAACCTCCCCTCCAAAGCACCCGTCACTATAACCCCCGATCCACCAGTACCTTCTCCATCTGGAACCCAATTCTCATACCCACCAATACCGCTATCCCCCGGGCTTTGCTATCAAAGCTCAAGTGAAACACCCGACTTACCGAAACCCTTCCGAAGCCTTACCTGGTCCTTCATCCTCAGCTGGATCTCCTGCAACAGCACTACATCGGCTCTTAAGCTCTTTAAATGTGAAAAGACTGTGGCCCTCTTCATCGGCCCACCCAACCCCGCACATTCCACGTTAACATTCAGACTGAGGGTCGCATCCTCCCCTCACCCTATCAGCGATGACCATCCCTGCAGGGCACACCTGTCCCCCCGCCAATGTCTTAGGCCCACCATCCACCCAAAATGGCCCCCACCTCACCCCACGAATGGGACCAAGTCCTGCCTATAGTCACCGTTAACTACCTCCCCTCTCTCTCCACTTCCCCCATCGCAGAAACCCCCCCAACCACTTCCTCTTGAAACCACTCCTCTCTGCATCCTGAAAGACGTGCTATTAGGTAATTTGGATTATTTGAATTCTCCCTCTGTGTACCCGAACAGACGCCGGGATGTGGTGACTAGGGGCTTTTCACAGTAACTTCATTGCAGTGTTAATGTAAGCCTACTTGTGACAAGAAAGATTATTATTACTCCCATCCCCCACCATTCACACCTCTTAGGCCTGTCAAAACCTGTCCACAGAGACTCGACAGACCGCAGCCCCCCCCCCCATCTCGCTCCCCTTCAGTAGCCAACTTAAGTTTGCGAGCAAAATGGCCCCCACCAGAGCCCCCTCCCCCCACATACCTAACACAAAGACCAACAAAGAACACCCCCTACACTCATCCCTTATAAACAATCAAACATGCTAAACATCCAACCAAGGGTGAAAAAAAATCCCGACACATTATCCCACCATCACCAAACCATCCCCTCCCAACCACAACCTAAGAAATCAAAGTCCAACTCAGTTCAGTCCCAGTCCCTCAGGCCTCATGAATGCCTGTGCCTCCTCCGCTGTCTCAAAAAAAGGGGCCTTGGAGTTATACGTAACTCTCAACTTTGCTGGGCAGACCATGCCAAACCACACGTCACTCTTCCGCCCTATTAAAGGCTGTTCGCCTTCTTGCCAGCTCCACCATGACGTCTTGATTTATACAAATATCATTAGCTTTCCAACTCACCTCCCGATTCTGTTTGGCCCATCTCAAGACCCTCTGCTTCACCTGACAGCTGTGACAGCTGACGATCATAGCTCTTGGTGAATCAATCACCTTTGGCTATGACCATAGTGGCCGAGGAGCCCTATCCAACCTAAAGAGTGAGGTGTACGCCTCCTCCCCCAACAACCTGGCAAATAGCCCAAAAAAGTACTCAGTCAGCCTCCAGTCCTTCAGGCAGTTCCACAATCCGAAGATTCTGCTGCCGTGACCTGTTCTCCAGGTCTTTACCGTTGGCTCTCAACCCTTTATTACTTTTCTCCACCTTCCACAGCTCCTCTCCCATTGATGTGAGGTGGTCGCTGCGCCGCAAAAATGCCTGCTTCGCCCCCTTCAACACCTCACCATGCTCCCGCAGCATCTCCGATGTCTTTCTAAGTGCCTCCTTTATTGAGGCCAGAGTATCCTCCAACAGCTGTTTAAGCGTTCCCATCATATTCTTCCCATGCCGCTCAAAATGCTTGGCAAACTGCTGCTCGAACTCCACCACCATCACCTCAGCCAGCGTGTCCACCATAATGGGCGCAGCCCCACTCGGCGAGCTTCCTCTCGCCCTCTTTCCTACCACAGAACTCCGCACCAAACTCAGACCCACTGACGGACTAGTGCCCATTCCTCTTCGTACTGTTTTCTTTTGTTGAGATTTTTTCATCTTCCAATTCCCACAACTTTACTGAAGACAGCTCATATTAAAGGTCCCCCCCAAAACTGGGTGCATTGGGTCATAAAAATGAGAACTCTCGCCGGAGCCACACAACGTCAAACCTCCACTTACATGTCGCAACCGGAAGTCTAGGACTAGAGCAATTTGAAGGTGAGGAGAATCATCTGGGAAATAGGAAGCCGATGCAGGTCAGCATTGACAGGGTAATGCATAAATGGGCATTCTGACAGGGTATATGTAAGTGGGGGCTGGCAAAAAAAAAAAAAGCACTGGCAAAATTTCATCTAGATAAGACATGTCCTAGCCCTCCTCACTTGTCTGGAAACACCAAGGCCAATTGTAAACCCGGAACGCTACACTAGCTGAAAAGGTAATTCAACATCGTCCAAGAATTGAAATTGTGTCGCACACCAGTTCATCCACTAACCATTAGGGATCGGCCTTGAAAAATCTTTAAATTAATTAATTGAAAAATCTTTAAATTTTATGAATAGATTTAAAGTTAAATATATTTTCAACTCTGCCTTCCATGTTTTCTTCAGTACCATTTTTCAAATTAATATAAATAAATCTCAATTTTAGTTTCCTTTTGGGTTGATTACATGTATACCAATTAAGTTGAAATGTGCTGATTTAAGATTTCGACAGAGACAACTGTCTGGCGATAGGAATTATGGTTGGGCATACCCATGAGTGCAAATCCCAAACTAACAAAATGCTTACTGTATCTATAACTGATCTTTTGATTGGTCATATTTTCATAGTGAAAAAACTCCTAAAGTTCACATTTGTAGAAGCATATGTTTTAAGGGGGTCACTTATAAGTGCGGTTTTAATTGAACCACAACTCAGGGAATCACACTGCCAATTGCAGGATGCGACTCAAAGAATCAATTTTCAGACAAGTTACAAATCAAGTGTCCAATTGACCAAATATAGTAAATGTAGCACAAACCACCAAAGAGGAATTAGTAATCAGTAGAAAAACAGAGCTTCCATTCATCAACCAACAAGTTGCTCAAACATTGTAAATCATGTAATTTTCCAAATTATTTTAATAGATATGCTATTTCCTGCAGACAACCACCATAGATAAACCTAAAATATCATTAATACCACAAATGAAAAATTAGAAATTAAATAATTTACAAACATTTATCCAAGTTATCCATAAAATAGACTGTTTCTGTTGAATATGTTTTGCCAAAGTCTATCTTTTGTCAAGTGCCTACCACTTAAATTCTGTCCTCTTCCTACAATTTCTATGTTTCCTACGACCTGCCTATCCCAATATTTCCTGGGTTTTGCACACACACAAGGTCTGAACCTACATGACCCGTCTTACTCATTGTTACCTGCCATTGAGTAACATTACAAGACAGCCACTCATTTTGTACAATGGCCCAGGTCTTCCGTTCGTCAGAGGGACGCATCCTGGAGGTATCCCAGGAAGATGCACTCGAGCACCACTCTGAAGTCCAATTGAGGACTGTGAGAATTTCCCAGGAAGTTTCAGCTTCCATTGGGCAACTACCATGTATCGGGAACCCTCCAAATACGAAGACTTCAGATGGTTCTGACTTACTTGGCAGAATAGTTACCCAGCAAAAGTTAGTAGGATTAAAACTAGTTATAACTCCTGAGTAACTATACTACTGACTTCCCCATCACCCTGCTTGTGCAACTAGACCCCCTCCTCCCCAGTGACTACCCTCTCGTCTCCCTCTGAGCATCCCTCCAACTAACCTCCACCACATCGACTTCTCCCCAACCCCCCAGACTAATGCTCCCAACACCCTGGCTACCCCCACTCCGACTAACCCCCACCCCCCAACAACACCACTCTGAACCAGCTGACCCCCTCACCCACTTACCTTCTCTCCTAGTTGGAACATTTAAATTTATTGGTATCTAGTAGCTAGTGCCTAAAAAGGGGGCATTTTCCTCAACGCTCCTGCATTGCACTGAAGGACGTCAGGAGCAGCAAAAGTGCACATTTTTCAGCAGGTTTGGGTTGGAAGCCTGAGTGAGAAATGTGGAGCTCCAGACTAAGGTAGGAAAATAGAAGTGAGTAGCAATCCGATGGTGATTGCCACGCCACAGATGATTCGGTCCAATGTTTCTACTTAACATTTAATTATTTACACATGCTACATTCTATGGTGAATTATTAACTGTGATTAATTTGGGCTGTAGCCTTTTTGTGGACGAAAAAAAGCAGAGATTTAATGTTGTCAAGAATGGACCAATTGTTTAGTCATTTGCTTCTTTATTTCCATTAAAAGAAAATCAGCTAACAGAAAAACTCTTCTCAACTATTTTAAAACTTTATTAACATAAAAGCTCAGATATTACTTATCAATGAACTTTTGACTAGTTTAGAAATATAACTTTTGTTTCTTTGAATTTATTAGTTGCAAAATTCACAAATTTCACAGGCTGGGGGCAGATTCCTGACATGTGCCTGGCACATGCAGAACAAGAAATACACACTGCCATCCATTTCATGTCTGAAGCAGTTACCTTTAAATGCTTTCAAGCAGGAAAATAAAGATGGGAACCAGCTTATAATGGAGAAAGTAGTAAGGTGTCTCTGAGGATACAGAAGAGAGGAAGAAGGGCAGAAATGCAATGGAGGGTTTGGACCTAATGTTCAAAAAAAAGACCAAAGGACATACAGATTTAATTCTCCTGGATTTCATTCCCTCACAAGGCTGTTGGATCATCCCCACAGCCCTCCATCACTCCCACTGCAAGATGGCTAGGTATTAGCAATTCTCAATAATGCTAGGTTTGAGCCGGACTATTGTAAAACATCACTCTTCATCCCAGTGGTCTCCAACAATCCCCATTAATTTATCCCCATATTCCCAGATTACAGGCCACCTTCTCTTGCTCACAAATTCCTAGGCTGCAACCTGATCCTAGAACTACTTCAAGCTTTCTGATCCTGAAAGCCTCAGATCCCAAACTCCTTTCCTAATGATCCAGAAAACTGGACTTACTCCAGCATTACCATTGACTTCTACTCCAGTGTTTTTACACGCCTTTGATTCTCCCAATTATCCTAGATCAAGGGACTCTTCTCTTCTCTTCTTCGGAGCGCAGGTGAATCTGAGGGCTCAAAGTGCAGAGGATCTCCAAGAAGATCGCGCATATAGACACTGACAAGAATTCTTACTGTGTCCATCCCAGTCCAACGCCGGCATCTCCACATCATGGCTAACATCGACACTGCAAACTGCCGGCTCAAAGTGGAGAGGATCTCCAAGAAGATCGCGCATATAGACATGACAGATTCACCTCTATTTAAACCCCTCAGATCCTTTAGCTGCAAGCCATTCATTAATTTATATTAGTGGGCTGTGATTGACAGCTTCCATAAACACAGCTGTGAGCCTTGTTTCATTTATGTCCCTTCATGTATGAGTAACTCTAAAAACATCAATCACTTCAAAGAAAGTTAAACGCTGTCAATTTCCAACTCAGCACTTCAAAATCATTCAAGCATGAAGGGGATGATTGGAATGTACTTAACTCTCTTTGAAGTGGTTGATGTTTGTAAACATTGTGGTTATAGCACTTCAAAGTTACTAATCTATGAAGGGAGATGAATGAAATGGATGTGGAAGCTGTCAATCGCAGCCCGCTAAGAGAAATAAATGAATGACTTGCAGCTAAAGGATCTGAGGGGTTTAAACACAGGTCACTACTTTTCTCTTCTAGGAATGGAAGTGTGGTGCTTCCTCTCTCTGAGCCAGCAGATGTCTGCCCAGATGAGTGTTACAACAATAATTCTTTTCACTGCCTCTGCCTGGACTGCTCTCTAGCTTCCAGACAGAGGTCTCTTTTCTGGGAGGTCTGGGAGGGGGGGAAAGATCCCCTTAGTTAGGAATTTTTAGGGGGTCCCTCTAGTTAGGGAGTCTGCATGGGAGGGGGTCCTTTATTTTGGAAACATCGGGGGGGGGGGTCCCTTTAGTTAGGGGGTCTGAGGAAGGTCCCTTTGTTTAGGGGGACTCTGGAGGAGTCCCTTTATTTAGGGGGTCCTTGGAGGGGTCCCTTTAGTCAGGTAGTCTCTGGGGGACCCTTTTTAAGGGGGTGTGGGGATCTCCTCTTTAGGGGGTCTGGGGTCCCCCTCTTTAAGGGGTCCCCCCCTTTAGGGAATCTCTGTGGTTTGTCTCCTTATTTAGGCGTCTCTGGGGCCCCTCTATTTCAGGGTTTTCGGGGGGGTGGTTCCCTTATTTAGGTCTCTTTATTTATGGGGTCATGGGAGGCAGGGTCTGGTAGTGGAGGGCTTTGGGGGCCATCCCTTTAAGGGCACTCCTTGCTCCAGAGCGAGGTCCACCACGTCAGAATTATGTTTTTCCAAAACTATTGGAATCCGTGCCCACATGATTCTCACCCTGAAGAACCGCAAGTGTTCAGAATATATCGTGCCTGGCCCGCTAAGCGAGTGTAAATGGGTCATTAAGACCCGTTTGCCTCCATTTGCATCCTCCCGCTAGCGGGTGGGCTATAACCCCAATTCCGCTGCCAGTGGGGGGCTGGAGCAATCAAACGTGCGCCGATTCTGTTTTTAGCACTTACACCCGCCCGATTCTCAACTGCATCAGGAACCCCGCTACTGGCGGAGGGGTGGGGGTGCAAATATTTTAAATGCCATGTTTCACAATTACATGATTCAGTTTATCTTTACGTGTCTTTCAATACATTTCTCTTAAATTTTACTTCAAGCCTTCAACCACAGTTTCAAAAGCCTGAGTTTTGACTGGATATTGCTCCCAGGACTGCTACAGTTATTAACCACATCTGTGCATTCTGAACATGTGCCCCTTATAGAATTTCTCAGCATGCATCGGAGATTAAGCACGCTGTATCTCCACCCATTCTGTTCGAATTTGAGGGATTCTCTGACTTATCCAAAAGACTTTGAAATAAACTGGAGATTAAATTCTCAAAGCTTTATTTCACAAAAGATCATGGTCAAAATATTAACAATAGCTCCTTTTCTATTCTGAACTGTTTACTGACACACATGATTAACAGCACCTGTAGCCTCTTTGTTTTCATTTAGAAAACAAAATGAGAAACAGCTGAAACTAGTCACAGCAAAGGTTATGGGCTCCAACAACATCTCCTCTGTAGTGTTGTACACATGTGCTTCAGAACCAGCTGTGTCCAAAGCTAAATTATTCCAACACAGCTAAAACACTGCCATCTATCCAATAATGTGGAAATTGTGCAGCATGTGCAGGAAAAAATGCAGGAAAAGTCCAAGCCGGCCAATTGTCACCCTACACCTAATCATCAGTAAAGTAACCATAGTGCTATCAAGTAACAGCAGTTCAGGGACACTCTGGGTTCCATCAAGATCAATCCACTCCAGACCTCATTACAGCTTTGATCCAAACATGGACACAAAAGATGATTTCCAGAGGTAAAGTGAGAGGAGGCTTGCCATCAAGACATTTAACAGAGTTTGGCACCAAGAAACCCAAGTAAAACTGAACTCAATAGTGATCGGGGGCAACCCCCTCTGTAGCTGATGTCAAAGCTGGCACTAAAATTTGTGTTTGTTGGAGGCCAATCATCTCAACCCTAGTTCATTGCTACAGGAGTTCCACAAGGCAGTGTGATGGCCACTGAGACTACCTTTTTATATCAGATTTAGTCATTTAATTTAAATTCCGCCAGCTGCTTTGGTGGATTTTAGATGAGTGCCTCAGGTGCATTAGTCTAACCTTCTAGGTGGTTAGTTCAACAACATTAACACTACACTACTGTTCATGCTGCAGACCCGCGGCACAAACAACAAGATGGGGATAACATTCAAGCTAGGGCTGCACTTGTGACAACAAGTCCAAGGCAAGGACCATCACCAACACGAGAGAATTTAAACATCTCTCCTTGACTTTCAAAATCATTACCATTGCTAAATCCTGCTCCTCTAGCATCCAGAAACCTAACTAGATCAGCCATATAAAACCATGGCTACAAGAGCAGGTCAGAGATTTGGAATTCTGTGGTAACTACCAGCTCTTCAAAGCTTATCTACTATCTACAAGGTACAAGTTAGAAGTGTGATCTAATACTCTCCACTCTGGATGAGTGCAGCTACAACACTCAAAAGGCCCAACACCATCCAGTCCAAAGCAGTACACTTGATCTGCACCCGTTCACCACCTTAGACATTCTCTCCACCACTGACACACAGTTTGCACCATCTACAAGGTGCATTGCAGCAACTAGCCAAGCTTTTTGCAACACTTTCCAAAGTCAACCTCTATCACCAGACACATGTGACCACGATCAGCACCACAACATGCAAATTCCCCCCCAAGTCACACATCAGCCTAAATTGGAACTATATCACCCTTCCTTCAGTCACTGGGTCAAAATCCTGGATTTACCTTCCTAACAGCACTTTGGTGCACCTACACCATATGGACTGCAGCGATTCAAGAAGGCAGGTTATTCTCACCTTATCAAGCACAATTGAGGCTGGCCTTGCAGGTGATGCCCATATTGCATGAAGGAATAAAAAGAAAAATCACCTTCTCAGGGCAACATGGATGTGGGCTTTCTAGCAATGTCCACATCGCAAGAATGAAAACAGAAGTTCCCCTTTCTAGATTTCCCACTAATTTCTATTGTTTCACCATCCTAGGCTCAAAACAAAGACTTGTCAACCTCAATCTCACTCCTCTCAGCTGATTGGTTATAAAGAGTGGTTGTAAAAACATTTTCATAACCTTTTAAAAATATATCTTTCACAGATTGCTAATGAATAACAACTTCATACAATGATGACAATGCAGAAAATGGCATTTGGTCCAGTGAGTCCATGTTGGCTCTCTGCAAGGCAATTTAGCTCAACCCATTTTTATTTCTTCAAGGGCTTATCCAACTCCCTTCTGAAAACCATGGATAAATCTGCCTCCAGTCACAGGCAGTGCATTCTAGATCCTAACTACTCGTAGCTTAAAGAAATGTTTCTTCATGTTGTTGTTGGTTTTTTGCCAATCACCTTATATCTGTCCCTTTGGATCTCTACCTTTCTCCCAGTGGAAACAGTTTCTCTCCGTCTACCCCTCAGATTTTGAACTCTATTATCAATTCTCCTCTCAACCTTTTGTTAGGAAAATAAAGCTAGATTTATATTTGCATGGGTAACCAGTATAAATAAGGAATAGTTTTAAGTGGGTTTAATTTAATGCTTCGCGCTTAGAAGAGTAAAACCTATAGTTAGATTCATACTGGGTGGGGCTTCCGGTGGTGACATGTAGGTAGAGGTCACACATTGGGTGACTCCTACTAGAGTTTTCATTTTTGGTCCTTTGGGCAGCACGGTTGCACAAGTGGATAGCACTGTGGCTTCAATGCGCTAGGGTCCCAGGTTCGATTCCCCACTGGGTCACTGTCTGTGGGGAGTCTGCACGTTCTCCCCGTGTCTGCGTGGGTTTCCTCCGGGTGCTCCGGTTTCCTCCCACAGTCCAAAGACGTGCAGGTTAGGTGGATTGGCCATACTAAATTGCCCTTCAGGACCAAAAAAATGGTTAAGGAGGGGTTATTGGGTTACTGGGATAAGGTGGAAGTGAGGGCTTAAGTGGGTCGGTACAGACTCGATTGGCCGAATGGCCTCCTTCTGCACTGCATGTTCACCCAGATTTGGGGGGAAAATCTTATGTGATTGATCTCTAGAAAGGTTGAAGCAACTAAAGGATGTCGTAAACCAAGAAAAATCCCTGGTCTGTATGATAACGTGGAACATACGAGGGTTGGGCGGGCCGGTGAAGTGAGCAAAAGTTTTCTTGCACTGGAAGAGCTTGAGATCTGACGCAGTGCTGCCGCAGGAGACCCACACATGTGAGGGTGAAGGATCAGCTGAGAATCAGAAGGGCTGGGTGAGTCAGGTGTTCCACTTGGGTTTTGACAGCAGGGCACCAGGGCCCCCGGGGGGGGGGGGGGGGGGGGGGGGGGGGGGGAGGGGGGGGGGGGGGAGGGGGGGGGGAGGAGAAGGGGAGGGCAATACTTGTGGGCAGGAGAGTGAGGTATCAGGTGGCAGACCAGGGGGGCAGGTACATTATAGTAACGGGTGCTTTGAAGGGGAGGCTGGTGGTATTGGTTAGCCTGTACTCTCCGAATTGGGATGATGTGGGGTTCATAAAGAAGATTGTGGCTGCCATACCGAATTCGGGATAGGGTGTGTTCTTTATTTTTGCTGGTGCATGATGTGTATTCAAGAATTGACTTTTTCATTATGTGGAAGTCATTGCTGTGGGGGTGAGGAAAGTAGAATATTCGGCGATTGTTATCTTGGATCATGTTACACATTTGGTGGATGTGATTCTGGAGAAGGGGCTGGCACAGAGGCCAGTGTGGAGGTTGGATGTGGGGCTGCTGGCGAATCTGAATTTTTGTGCAAAAGGTGGGAAGGTGATTGATTACTATGTAGGACTTAGCAGGAACGGGGAGGTCTCACTGTCAGTGGTTTGGGAGGCACTGAAGGCGGTAGTGAGGCTCTTGTTTAAGGCTCAGGTGGAGATGGAGGCAAGTGAGGAGCTGCAGCGGCTGGTGGAGGAAATTCTGTAAGTGGATGGGAAGCATGCAGAGGATCCTAATCCAGAACTCCTGGTGAGGAGGAAGGAATTGCAGGCATGGTTTGACCTTCAGTCCACAGGGAAGGCTGTGCTGCAGTTAAGGCAGCAAAGGGGGTAGTGTATGAATATAGGGAGAAGACCAGTAATACAATCATATAATTTACAGTGCAGGAGGAGGCCATTTGGCCCATCAAGTCTGCACCGGCCCTTGGAAAGAGCACCCCACTTAAGTCCACATCTGCACCCCATTCCCGTAACACCACCTAACCTTTATGGACACGAAGGGAAATTTATCATGGCCAATCCACCTAACCTGCATATCTTTGGACTGTGGGAGGAAACAGGAGAACCCGGAGGAAACCCACGCAGACATGGGGAGAACGTTCAGACTCTGCATAGACAGCGACCCAAGGGTCAACTCAGTCAGCAGGCGGCTGCATGAGCGACTGTTCAGGTCCGGGATCCGGCAGGGGAGTTGGTGGTGGCGCCGGAGCAGGTGAACAAGGCATTTGAGGAGTTTTATAAAAAATTGTATAGGTCGGAGCCCCCGAGGACGAGTCAAATATAAAGGATTTTTTTGGGAGGTTAGAGCGTCCTGTGGTAGGAGAGGAAGAGAGGGCAGGGCTGGAGGAGCCACTGGAGATGGAGGAGGTTCGGGCAGAGATTGGAAAGGTGCAAAAGGGAAAGGGCTGAATGGGTTCCCTGTGGAACTTTATAAAAGGTTTCAGGATAGGCTAGCGCGGCTGCAGGTGGAAATGTTCGAAGATACTGTGGTTAAGGGGATACTCCCGGAAACGATCCATTTTGTTCTTGTTAAAAAAGGATAAAGAACTAATAGAGTGTGAGTCATATCGGCCAATATCACTGCTAAATGTGGATGCCAAGATCGTGTCCAGTTGCTGGAGGTTCGGTTGCAAGAGTGCCTTCCGCAGGTGATTGGGGAAGATCAGACAGGCAGTTGTCTTTGAATGTGTGGCATTTGTTATATGCAGTGCTTTTCCCATCAGAAGAGAGGGAGCCGGAGGTGGTGGTGATGCTGGACACGGAGAAGGCATTTGACCATGGAGAGTGGAGATATTTGTTTGTGGTGTTGGGGTGGTTTGGGCTTGAGCCTTAGCTTGTGGCATGGGTCAAATTGTTATACAGGGAACCGAAGGCAGGTGTGAGCATGAACAAGTTGAATTTGGGGTACTTTCAGTTACACAGAGGAACGTGGCAAGGGTGCCCCATGTGACCCCTCCTGTTTGCACTGGCGATAGAGCTCTTGGCCATTGCGCTGAGGTGCTCGGATAGGTGGGGGTGTTGGAGCATGGGGTGCCTTTGTTTGCTGATGATTTGTTGTTGTACATCTCCAATTCAGGTCGCACGGTGGGGGAAATAATGTGTTGCTCATGAGATTCGGGCCGTTTTTGGATTGTAAGTTGAATCTGTAAAAGAGTGAGTGTTTTCTGATGTCTCTGATGTCTTCTCAGGGGGCGGAAGCTGGTCTGGGAGGGTTGCCATTTTGGGTGACAATACCCGCTTGAGGTACCTGAGAGTGCTTGGGATTGGGCCTGGCTTCGGAAATTGAATTTCATGAGCCTGGTGGGTAGGGTCAAGGTGGATTTAGTGAGGTGGGTACAGCCTTCCCCTATCATTGGCAGGAGGGGTGCAGGCAGTAAAGATGAATATTTTGACAAGGATTTTATTCTTATTTCAGTGTCGACCAGTTTTTTGCCAAAATATTTGTTAAGGGGTGAACAGTTGATTTTTAAATTTGTTTGGGTAGGTAAGGTGGCAAGTATTAGGAAGACAGTGCTTCTTAGAAGATGGCAGTCAGGGGATCTGTCCCTTCCAAACCTGTTGTACTATCATTGGACGGCGAATGTCAAGAGGGTGGGGGTTGGACAAAGGAGCCGGAAGCTTTGTGGATGAGGATGGAGGCAGGCTCTTATAAGGCGTCGGGATTGCGGGCACTGGCAATGGCGCCGTTCCGTAAATAGAAGTCATTGCTTAGCATCAGAGGGTCACTTTCCAGAGGGAAGGGCTTTCCTTTGTTCTTAGTTTTAACTGGATGCCAGAGCAGTTGGAGGCAGGACACCGGGGAGTTAACAGCTTTCAACTCTGCCAGGAGAAGCTGGACGAGAAGGGAGTTGCAAAGATGCAAACTTTTTAAAGACCAAGATATAAACCATACAACCAGGGAATTGGGACAAAAATAATGTTTTAAGACACCTGAAGTTAAGAGAACAGGGACCAAGGTATTGTTCAGAAGAATTCAAGGAAGAGTAAACAAAGTGTTCTGAATTAAAGAGACAATCACAGTAACCAGATTTAAAGTGAGACGGTAGCCTTCAAAGGTAAAACAAATGTCTGACTGGTGCCATTTTAATACAGTTTGGTAATCAAGAGTTAAAGCAATTGTGAGCAGTTTGCACAGCAGTCAAGACAAAGAAATCCGAAAGGTGTTGGTGTGAAATCCTGGACTGATTTCACTGTTAAAAGTGAAGTGGAAGCTTTGTTTAAAAGTGTAATTTGGAAAACCTGGTTCAGACTTTGGAATGAAAACCGCAAAGGGAAAGGATTCATACAAAAGAAGATTTTAAAGTGTGTTTTTGGGAGTGGAGTTTGGAAACTCTCACGTGACAATCGTCTGGGGGATCTGAGGAGACATTCACTTGGGGTTCAAAGTGGAGAGCGTATTTGCCCATAGTCATCCTGTATGCTTAAAAGGGACTTTGCGTTAATGAGACCATTGAAGATTAAGATATACTTTGTAATCTGTTTACACCACCAAGATTAAACTGACTAATTGGTGATTATCCTTGTGCCCTTTTTTGAACAAGGGTGTAACATGTGTAGTTCTTCAGCCTCAGGCACCACCCATGTTTATCTCAGGATAATCGGAAGATTATGACCCGTACCTCCACAATTCCCATTCTTAATTCTCTCAGTATTTTTGGATGCATTCCATCTGGCCCTGGTGATTTATTAATTTTAGGTACTCCGACCCATTTCAGTAGCTCCACTTTATCAATTTTAGCCTATCTAATACCTCAGCTATCTCCTCATTCACTATGACACTGGCTATGAGACAGATACAAAGTACCATTTAGTACCTCAGCCCTGCCCTCTACCTCCATGTGCAGATCCCCATTTTGGTCCCAAATTGGCCTTGTCCTTTTATTCTTCACATGCCTCCGGAAGATAGTTGGCTTTCCTTTTACATTGGCTGCCAGTCTCTTATATTGTCTCTTTGCCTCTCTTATTTCCTTTCTTACCTCCCCTCTGAACTTTCTATATTCAGCCATCTATCAAATGCAACCTTTCTCTACTTCTTCTTACTCTCTTTGTTAGCCAGGGAGCTCTGAGTTTGGTTGCCCGATAGTACTTTGACTGTATTTGAAAGATCTCCTCTTTCAAGGCAGCTCACTGTTTTGTTAGATTTTCTGGTCAATTTTTGATTCCAATTTACCCGAGACAGATCCATTCTCACCCCACTGAAATTGTTTTCTTCAAATTAAGTATTTTTTACTCTAGATTGCGCCTTGCTCTTTCCATAGCTGAACTAAACCTTATGATATTTTGATCACTGAGTTTCCATATCAACACTTTATCCACTTGACCAACTCATTCCCCAGATCCAGCAATGCCTCCTTCCTCGTTGAATCAGAAACATATCGATTAAGCAAATTATCCTGAACACACTTCTGAAACTCTTCCAGCATTCTGTCATTTACAGTATTATATCACAATAAATATTAGGAAAATTAATATTCAGGTGAATCAGGTGATTCACCTGAAGAAGGAGCCGTGCTCCGAAAGCTCGTGTTTGAAACAAACCTGTTGGACTTTAACCTGGTGTTGTAAGACTTCTTACCAGGAAAATTAAAGTCCCCTATTATCATTATTCGTTAGTTTTCGCACCTCTCTGGTAGTGTATAGAATACACTTGATGTAATGGTATCACTTTTGTTCCTTAGCTCTTAACCAAATAAATTCTGTCCCGGACTTCACCAGGATATCTTCTCCCTCCAGTGCAATCATTTTCTCTTTAACCAATACCACCACCACTCCTTTCTTTCCTCCCTAATTTTCCTGAGCATCTTGTATCCAGGAGTATATAATATATAGCCATGCCATTTTGAAAGACAGGTCTTTATTATCATCACAACATTATATTCCCATGTAGCTATTTGTGCCTGGAGTTCACCAATCTAATTTACCACGTTTTATGTGTTATATACATGCACTGTTAAGCTAATTTAGAGTTTATTGGATTCTGCCCAAATCTACTTAATATCTTAATATTTCTTGCCCCTGTGCTCTAGGTCTGACTTAATCCTTTTGACAGTGTTTCTCCTTTCTAATGCTACATTCTAGTTCCCACCCCCTGCCAGGTTAATTCAAACCACCCTCAGCAGTAACAGTAAATCATTCTGCAAGGACGGAGCCCTGCCTCTGTTAAGATCATCCCACCTCGGCTATATTGGTCTAACTTCCCCATACCAATCCCAAAGTCCAAGGAATCTACAGCCCACCCTAGTATACCCTTTCTTCAACCACACATTTATCTGTTTTAGCTACCTATTTTTGTACTCACCGGATTGTGAGAGCATAGAAGTGGTCTTGGCGTGGGGCATAGGAATGGTTAAATAGGGACACAAAGGGGAGGTTAGAGAGGCGACCAAGGTGAGAGGATGCGCTAAGTAAAATTAGTGAGTTGAGGATAAGAAATAGCTAGGTTGGGTAAAGAAGGAAAGCAAGGCTATTGTCTTCCCCCTTTGACATTAATTAATAGATGATCAGCAGGGAGTAGGAGGGTGAACTGAATGCCAAAATATAGTGAGAAGGACAGTGGGATGTGTTTACCAGATAGGATAAAGGGGAATGTTTAGGAAGGCAACAGAGGCAAGAAGCTGGCAGGAAGAAAAAGATCATTAAGACAAAAACAGTTATGGGATACAAAGGGGGAAGCAGTGAGTCAAGTTGGAGGGTGCAGGAGGGTGTGAGGGAGATCTAATGACAGGGACAGGAGGGTGAGGAATGATCCAAGAGCTCCATGTTGAAATGTCCTTGCATCTTCAGAAAATGCAGCTTGCAGCCCTGAGGATCTGCTCTTCCTACCTTTTTTTTCTCTTTTTTTTATAAATTTAGAGTACCCAATTCATTTTTCCAATTAAAGGGCAATTTAGCGTGGCCAATCCACCTACCCTGCACATCTTTCAGTTGTGGGGGCGAAACCCACGCAAACACGGTGAGAATGTGCAAACTCCACACGGACAGTGACCCAGAGCCGGGATTGAATCTGGGACCTCGGCACCGTGAGACAGCAGAGCTAACCACTGCGCCACCATGCTGCCCTATGCTTTTCCTACCTAATCATCTCCCATCCAATAGGAAACAAGAAAAAGACAGAAAAGCGGGAAAGCAGAACAAACAAAGAATAATGCAGAAAATGGGAGACAGATAAAAGAGAAACCATATGTTCTGCCTTACTGTTTGTAAGATCTTGGATATCTAGAATGTAAATTATTGAAGAATAATAGCACTTTAATATTAACAGTATTAGCAGAATATAGGCAGTGCGCTTTCAGAAAACCGGCAGATATAGTCGCTTGCACAGTATACTTTTATTATTTTGCATATGAAAAAAAAAGTGAAAAGTGACTTAGAAACAAAACTCTTAGGGGTAGAAATGTGTTTGCCTTGTGTGCCTTTTAGTGGTGCTGCCCTGACGAGGTTGATTTCCCAGGTGCAGGTAGTGTCGTGGGCTGCTACCTGTGTGGTGTTCTTCAATGGTAACCATGATTTATGCATCAGCAGGCTGCCTATCACTGTCAAGGAGCATGGGGCAAGGAGGATTCCCTCTCCAACATGGCACAAGGTATTGTACTGAACTTGGAGACCATCTTTTCCATCGCGGAAGTGATGGGCAACTCCATAGCTGCATTAGTGGAACCAGCTATGATACCACATCTGGCGGCCGCTGTCTAGGTTTCCGTTGAAGCACAGGCGAAAGTCACCAGCATCTCAATACTGTCATGGAAGTTAAGAAATAGGTGATGAAATCCATATTAACTGGCTTGCAGGCTTAAACTATGGATTTCAATGCACAAAGAGGCATGTAGGCTGCCAATCAGGCCAAGGTGATGAAATCCGAATCGGCATCCTCAAGGCCCAGAGATGTTGGAGGTACCTTGCAAGACTATTTACCAAGGTCAACAGCCTTCTGCAGTCATCCTGCAGCCACTACAATATAATTTCATGAGGACAGGAACAGTTTTCATGAAAGTAAGAGAAGTAAGGGAATACAAGAGTAAAGAGTTCAGCTCTACTTATATGAAGTTCATAGGAATGGTGGAAGAGATGCAAAGAGGCGATTAGAGGGAGATCAAGGTTGGAGGAGTGGTAAATAGCATTAGTGAGTTGAGGACAAGAAATAGCTAGGTTGGATGGAAAGGGGAAGCAGGGAATCAGCGCTGCAGCCCAATGGCCCCTAGCCTGCAGCATAGAGATATCGGGGGCTTTCTAGTTCCTTCCCACACTTTGACAATCCTCTCTGGCATTCCACTCACTCACCTCCACCCCCCCAACCCCGCCCCATGGGGCTGCCACTGGGCACTGCCCCTGCAATAGGTTGGCACTGCCAGGTTGGCACTGTGTAAACTGGCAGTGCCGACCTGTGCCAGGGGCAGTGCCCTGCATATCCCTCTCCCCTGGGGGTATACTTACCTCTGCCCTGGAGGGATCCCCTTCACTGGATCTTGTATGGCGAAACCTGCTACAAACCTTATCAACATGAATATTTAGTGAGGGGCGTATCATGTGGCAGGGGCCCGCTGATAATACTTAAATAAATGGAAATCCATTCAAATGAAGTTCACATTTAAATGAGATGAACCTTGTGATGTCATCAGTGAGAGTTGGGAAAAATCGGGAAACACAATCTCTCCGGAGATAATGGAATCTCCTGAGTCTCGCACGATTTTTCTGCCCGTGCCACCAATCCTGTGCATAGCTAGTGCAGGCTTAAAAACTTCCTATTGGGATTTGTTTTGAAAAGTTTTGTTGGTGGCTTTTATTGTTGGTTGGCGTTTAAGGGAAGATTATGATGGGTTTCTCAGATGAATATAGAGTAGAATATAGATTCTATATAGAGCATAGAATATAGAGTGGAATGGAGAGTAGGTCTTACGAGGAAAAGTTGAGGGTACTAGGCCTTTTCTCATTAGAACGGAGAAGGATGAGGGACGACTTGATGGAGGTTTATCAGATGATCAGGGGAATAGATAGACAGTCAGAGACTTTTTCCCTGGGTGGAACAAACCATTACAAGGGGACATAAATTTAAGGTGAAAGGTGTAAGATATAGGGGGATATCAGAGGTAGGTTCTTTACCCAGAGAGTAGTGGGGGCATGGAATGCACTGTTGAGTCGGAAACATTAGGGACCTTCAAGCGGCCATTGGATAGGTACGTGGATTATGGTAGAATGCTGGGGTGTAGATTGATTTGTTCTTAATCTAGGACAAAAGTTCGGCACAACATTGTGGGCTGAAGGGCTTGTTCTGTGCCGTATTTTCTATGTTCAACAGTGGATCCATGTTGGCTTGGCACTGCTGTATCACTGAAATCAGAGCCTCGATGAGGGGCTTTTCACAGTAACTTCATTGAAGCCTACTTGTGACAATAAGTGATTATTATTATTAATTATTTGCTCTCTCACAGCTCATAAGGGTAAAAGGAGTCAAGGATGTCTCTTTTTGTTCTTCATCTTCCCAGGGTGGCCTTTGGAGCCCTGGAAATAATGGCTGCACTCTCATAATGGTTTGTTCGCGGAGGTACAGCAAACCACCACTAACTCTGAGAACCGCTCTGGCATGCACTACATTGCTTCCCCTGTATGGTCAAGGCAGCAGAATCATTGTTTAAAAAGGAGCCATGGCTCTCATTGCAGTTCTGCTCTGCGCACATGTGGTATGTCAATGATGAGGTGTTCATCAGCCACATACAGAGGGAATAGCCCTTGTCCCCAAGCAGCCATCCGCTGTCTTTTTTAGGAATCTATACAGATGGTGTGTAAAGCAAACTGGCGCAGGATGAGTGTATCTTGTCGACTGCTTCTCTACTGAACCTAAGTCACCTCACACCCTGCACTGGGTCAGAAACGTGTTGGAGAAGTGCTCTTGAAAGCTCTTGGTTGGAAGTCTCTTCCATGAAGAGCCCTCCTCCTCTACCTTGCTGAGCTTTCTTTCAGTGAATCCTCTGCTCCAGTTCCTGAATATGTTGCAGATCATGAGGCAATGTCACCAAACTCCCCACACCCGAGAGAGATATTTCTTTGTCCTCCCTGATTGTAAACACCACCTCCTCAAAAATACATCATAGTACTCCCACAAAAACAGCCGAACCATAAGTAAGTTAAAAGCACCTCATCTGCAAAATACGACTGAGCCTTTAAATAGGACTGTGCAGGGTTTAGTTTGCAGCTGGAACTTGACCTTTGTTGAATGACCTTTGTCCAATGGACCTGTGTGGCCCTAATTTGGAAAATGATGGTCACATCAGCTTCTAGGGCTTTACATCATCATGACATTTGTCAGTTTTGCTGTTTCCAAGACCCACTACGTGGGCCACATGGCAACTGGCAGGCACAAAATGAGATGCGACGAAATTGAAGTTGGAGTTAACTCTCTATTCTCCAAACATCTTGTTCCTAACATTAACCTCTTCAGTAGAGCATAGGTATGTGTAAGTTATCACTCAATTCACATTTCTTTAATTTTTAAAGTTTCGAACCAACCCAAAATCAGATCAAATTATTTGCTGCAAATACCCTATTATAAAACAGCATGGATTTTAAAGCGAACTTTTATTGGTTAATTGCCACACTTGATTGGTAAAAAGCTTGGATGTTATTTTATTAAAGTGGGCCTTTTTTCACACTTGCTTACCAACATATTAGGTTTTCCCTGAATCTATTGATGGGATGATTAATAACACCGACTTTTAGACAAAAGGTTAAAACCAAGGGCAGCATGGTGGCGCAGTGGTTAGCACTGCTGTCTCGCGGCGCCGAATCCCAGGTTCGATCCTGGCTCTGGGTCACTGTCATGTCAAGTTTGCCCATTCTCCCCGTGTTTGCGTGGGTTTCGCCCCCACAACACAAAAAGATGTGCAGGGTACGTGGATTGACCATGCTAAATTGCCCCTTAATTGGAAAAAATAAATTAGGCACTCTAATTTTTTTTAAAAAAGGTTCAAACCAAAATCTTACTTGGGGAAATTGAATATATACTTTGATAGTGTACTTGATAGATCAGCTATTGGATTGCAACAAATATTGTGTTTATATTATATTTAACAAGCAGTATTCTGGTTCTCAAACTCACCCAAACATGCCAATAGAAATTAGAGCGTTCCTTACTTTTTAACCATTCCGGGGACACTATGACACCAAATTGGAGTCAAAGGCTGTAGGAGATAGACTGGAAAGCAAAGTTGACGCCAAAATCAGACATGATCTTTTCAAATGGTGGAGTAGGCTTGAGGGTTCAAATGGCCTGTTCCTGCTCATAATTCCCATGTTTGTAAATTGACAAGCAAGCACAAAGCTAGACCCACCAGTATTAATACTTCAGCACCTTTTTGGCCCAGATTTTGCAGTCAGTGGTGACGGATCAAAGTTTTCTACATATTTAGGTGAACAGAAGTTTGGACAGACTAAGAATTAGAGTCAGACCTTTCAGAAGTGAAATTAGGAAACACTTCTCGCGAAGGATGATAGAAGTTTGTAATTCTTCTACAAATGGCAGTTAATGCTAGATCAATTATCCATTTTAAAACTGAGATTGTTGGATTTTTGTTAGCCAAAGGTCTAAAGGGATAAAGGCTGGTATATGGAGCTAGGTCACAGTTTAGTTATGACCTCACTGAATGGTGGAATGAACTTGAGGGGCTAAATGGTCTATTCTTGTCTCTATGTTTAAATATCAAGGGTTGTACCTCATAGCTGACCTTGAAGAAAACTGCCCACAAAGATTGAATGTACTCTACGGCATTAATATCCCCTATTATGACATTAATTTCATTCAGGAATAATCTAAAAGAGATCTCAAGTATACGGTCCAGTAAACAGTCATTGAGCAGGCTGAGTAGCCAAGAAGATTAAAGAATTCTCACATACAGCAAAACAGGAAGTAAAATTAATAATCAATCACTTTTCAATCATTTTACAAAGAGTGAAATAAAGATTGGGGCATAAGAATTATTATGACGCAGGAGGACGACATTCAGACCATCAAGTCTAGGCCTGGATTAAGGTAGAAGATGAAATATCAAACAAATTTAAGACTGAATGGAGGGAGACACTCTCCTAATGCATTTCGCATTATGGCTAACAAAAATCTATCAATATCACTTTATGGCAGCACAGTAGCAGTGGTTAGCACTGTTGCTTCACAGCGCCAGGGACCAGGGTTCGATTCCCGGCTTGGGTCACTGTCTGTGCAGAGTCTGCACATTCTCCCCATGTCTGCGTGGGTTTCATCTGGGTGCTCCGGTTTCCTCCCAAAGTCCTGAAACACATGCTTGTTAGGTGAATTGGACATTTTGAATTCTCCCTCAGTGTACCTGAACAGTGTGGCGACTAGGGGATTTTCACAGTAACTTCTATGCTGTGTTAATATAAGCCTACTTGTGACACTAATAAAGATTATTTTAAATTATCTTTTCACTGCCAGCGAGGTTGGTCACCAGCAATTCAGGGCTAGACTATCCCTCAGAGGCTGGAATCAGGAGTTGGGACTGTTTATGGGCATCAAACCTGTTCCTGGGTGCAAAATAATGACTCCAGGATTTTCGTGGTGTTGCCCCCCTAATTGGCACGGATACAGGTGCCCTTTCCAACTAGGGTGGGATAAAGGCTGCTCTACCAGGTGGCCTTTGGCTAAACCTGTATCCAAATGGTAAGGAGGATGTTGGAGTACTGGCTCACTGCCCTGCTGCTGAGTGTCCACCGGGGGCGCGGGGGGCCTGGTGGTCTCGAACACACCTCAGCCCAAAACTGGCAGGCACACGGAATAGGCGTGGAAAACAAGCACGCTGGCCTCACAGGAAATTTTGGGCCCATCCACCTCTACTCCTGATCTCGACAGAGCCCAAAGGTTTTGCCCCATGACTTAGTTTGCTGTTACAAACTCAGATTCAATAAGGTTCAACTTTTTCAAATGTTTTTACAATGTCAATAGTAAAAAGTTGAAGTTCACATCAAACCACTGATTCAGGGCTGACTGCATCTATGAAGAGTGGACCCTCTGGAGCAGCAGGGCATTCTGACAGCAACATCCAGATATCCACATTTAACTGCGCATTTGTGAATTCCAAACGTTGCTATCAGTTTTATTGCTGCCATTTTCACTGTCATTACAACGGTAAACTTCAGGCCATCATTTCAATTGCTCTGATCATGTTCTACAGTCCCAATTTTTGAAGGGATGTTTTAACCTATTTAGTCCAAGAAATTATCTGAGTTTGGCTACAGTCAACAGCCCTAATCATTACATGCTGAATGGACATTCAGACACCCCAACAATATATACTGCATGACTAGAATTAAAAAGTGGATAGTTGGGCATGTAAAAATAAGCCATTCAGAACAAATCAAACTGATTTCTTCACACATCTTCTCTACTGAGCAGAACTACATTCCTTATGCTTCACCCAATGCCTGTGCCTATGTATTTACATTGTGTATTTATGCATGTCAAATGTTTTTCATGTATGGAACGATCTGACTGGACTGTATGCAGAACAATACTTTTCACTGTACCTCGGTCGGTACACGTGACAATAAATTAAACCCAAATCTGGCTGTTTGTATAAAAGCAACTGCTAACATTGATATTTTTTGTCTGCAAATTGAAGACAAAATCTATGGCTAGTAACATAGCTGTTAAAAATGAACTACATAATTCTTCAAACTAATTCATTAAAAGATGGACCACCCTCAAGCCACAATACATGTATGTATTTCATGAATTTAATATTGCCATTACTTTTTCCATCATCATATAAAGAAAAACAATTATGAAATGTTACTCCTCAATCTACAAAATAATGATTAAAAATGGTACAAAGCATATTCCATGTCCTGCATTGAACCAGTAGTTCGGACTTCTCGCTCTCCCCAACACGGACCAAAATGAAAAGGGCCGAGGAACGGTGACCTCATATCCATGTGTTCACTCGGGTTGATTCTTTAAAATGCACTTACAATACAATGTACTGCACATTAACTTGAAGAAGAAATGTTGTCCCCACTATATTACATGTATATGAGAGAAGGATGTGACATTTAAACGAGTGCCCTGTGAAGGATTAAACCTTTCATAGGAAAATAACAATGCAAAGGTTTGGGAATAATAATCTTGACAACCGTAAACCATAGACTTGTATTTCTAGCATCAGTCACTGAGTACTTAGTGCATTAGCACAGCCAGGTGATGGTCTTGGAAGTGCAATATTTCAAATGAATTCTAATGATAAGCAGATTAAAACAGTGATAGTTAAAATTTTATATGCAGTATATTTTATGTAGTTTCTAGACTTAATGAATTTTCGAATCAATACAATGTGCTGTGAGAAGGGGTTAAATTGGGAAAAGAGACACTGGTTTTCTTTAAAGGGAAAAAGAACAGATGGTGTTATACCAAAAAAGAAAAAAATTAGCTACTGACCCTGACCCTGACCTCTGTGATTACCCTTAGCCCATGTCTGGATCAGTGAATGTGTAGAGGAAAATGGCAATTACCTGTGTCGGTGGAGTAGACACGGAAACCCTTATCCCAGAAGCCACAGACCAGGATGAAGCGGTTATCGGCAGTGATCACGAAGCACTGGGAATTGACCTGAATGCTTTGATCCAAGAGGTCAGTAATTTGCCTTCTGTGCATTCCAGTGTTATTAGCTAAAAGTAAAAAAACAAACAGTATTAGTATTCTAACAGCAGCAGGAGAAATATACTGTATATCTTGTGCTTGGAAATGTAACACTCCTGTAATTTAGGCTTCTGAACAGCAGGATCATAAACCAAGATCTGATCTCCTTAATGATGAAATCTTGGCTTCAGTTCAATATTTTCACCACCCAATGCAATAAAGAATTCTACTGTTATTATGAAAATTTCCTCTGCAATGCAGCTAGCACATTACGAGGGCATCAATTTATCATAACCCAGCTCATTCACACTCATCAACAAGTCTGAGTGATGAAAAGATCCAATATTACCCTGACAGTACTTCATGCACATTCTCAATCGCACATTATTACAGCATCCATATTAATTTTCACTGACACTGGTTCTATCCCTGTACAAATTAGGCAAACCAACAAGGGAGAGTTGATGAAATACCAGTGAATCCACAGCTCATTGCATTCCAATTTGCATGCAAATGGTTTATCAAGAAAATTCCATTCCCAACCACCATGAGTGAAAAACAACAGTAATCTTCACTTCAGCCCACTATACTGGATGTAATGAATCGCAGAAAGGAAAGCTGACACACCTATCAGAGGATCGATTTCAACTGGCAGCTGGTATGGCTGTTCCTGCATTGCTCCATGAAGGCCTAAAATTGTAGATAAATAAGTAAATTGGATGTTACACATGCTGCACGGTAAAAACATTTTTTACATTGCTTCCTGTATGTTTCAGACTGCTATTTAGTAGACATATATTGGCTCTTGTGATTTTGGTATTTCATTCTTCACCATATAATGATAAAGATTCTATTATTCAATCAAAAAAAGCACAGATTGTATGTTTTCAAGATTTCTTTTGTGCGTTTAAAATTCCTTGATTTCCCACTCCTGATAACATTATTTTCTGATCAGCCCAGTTTGATTTTGAGGAACAAATCCCATCTAGTTCCCATTTTACTACCCATTGATCCTTCATCATCACTGCAAAGATCATATTAAAAATTAATTTATACTACTCCAAAAAAATTAAACATGTAACTTATCCCAAAATATTTCCATTATATTTTACTGTGAAAAGAAACTGCATTATTCTGATACTGTCATTTCAGTCAAATGTTAGGACATTCACATAGTGAACATTTTCCAATTTAATCATTACTGATGTTAGAATGAATATAGCTGTCTTTTTAACATCAACATGCACAGAACAATAATTCCATATACCAAGACTGAATGGTAAATGTAGGTGTTGTCACTAACATCTCCATACTCACCGGTAACATTATGCCACTTGTTCACAGCAAACAGCCTGCTAGCAGTTACTGTAATAATGGCTGGTACAGCCAGGCCCAGCTGAGTGTTGGCAGCAACATGGGTAACTGGGGAGTTGGATGGGAACTTAAGTACCATGATGACATCCTGCTGCATCTGGTCTGTGAACATCAGAGGTGTCTGCAGGAGGAGATACTGTTCAGTGGCAAAACCCCAAATCAAATAAAAACAAAAAAGGTGATGGGAAAGAGGTGAAAGCAAGAGAGGAAGAATGACAAATAGGAAGAAATAGGTTAGCAGCAGGAAACAGAGCATAGGTGCATCTACAGCGAAAGGGGATACAGGTCTTAAAAATCTTTTGCACTGAAGTTATGAACATTAATCATTAATTGCTCTTGAGAAAAAAGCTTGAATTATTTTAAATAAAGAAAAACTCTTGTTCAGAGCAGAGAACGAAGTTGCTTTCTTTAATAAAAAGCAGAACCATAAAACTTCAAAAATTTTCAAGATACAAGAAGCATTTACATACATTGTGAACAATAAGCTAACATAGGTAAAAAGAAAAAGACGTTTTGTGCCCAGGGAGAAAACAATCCTAAGCATTCGAAGCAGAGAAGAAAATGAACATTAATTCAAGGGATCAGTGTAGACATATGGACTATGACTTCAAAGAAATAATAGAATGACATAAAAATACTTGCATTTGTCATGTTGAAACATCTCAAGATATCCCACACAATTACAGTGACTTATGTAGGCAAATGACTCAATTTTATAAAAACTAAGCTAGAAAACAGCCACTTTGAAGACATAAACAGAAAATTAGATTAAATTGGATGTCATCTGAAGACAAAGTAAAGGAAGAATCATCACAACCCATGTTTGCATTGTTAAAGTAGCAATTCGATTTTTGGAGCATAAAGGAAAGCGCAAAAATAATACGATGGATAATAAGCTTCAATGACACCCTTCTGTGAGAGTGGCTAAAAGCCAATCAATATTATGAGTTAATCCTCCCCAGACACTCATTCAATTAAAGGTGTCAGTAATGCCTCATCTGATGTAGCCTCAATTAAATCCAACTATCTGATTCACTGAAAGCTCTGGGGGATAGGCCAACAGAAACCTCGGCAGACAAATATGCATTGTACGTTTGCCTACTAATTACCACACCTGGTATAAATTACCACTGATGCACTTTGCACAGCACGACACAACCTTATTTTCTAAAATCTGTGCCTCATTTTGAAAGCTAATTTGCTTGGTGAAACTAAATGAAATGTTATTAGGTGACTTAAACAATAAAAGGGAAACTATAACTCTGAAAAGAGGAAAGCACTCCATCCTTCGGTAGTTTGGCAAAACCTTTTATCTCAATTCTCACAATAAATACAACATACTTTGTTCTCTTTTCTCCATTACACTCATAGGCTGGATAGCTTTTCGTGTTTTTCTGCAATATTGTTCTATATTGCGTTATTAAATTTGAACGAGTAACCAATAATGATTTATTTGTGTTTTGAAACGTCTAACTGACTTCAGGCAGCTTGGGTGACATTAAAAATGTGTTACACAGGGTTTTGGGAGTTCAACCTGTATCCAACTACTTGTATGGCACAGAGGGCTAATAAACAATTGCACTTTGCCATCCAGCCTTCCTCTTCATAAAAGGAGTAAGACTTCTTAGGCAGGACAGATTAACGATAAAACATTTAATACTGTGATTATGCTATCCATATTTCTAAATAAATTAAAACAAAAAATGTTTGGCATCATATGTTATTGTGGATAGAAGCAAAAGCCCCTTGCACCTGGCATGAATGTGTGCCAAGTCTAAACAATAAGTGCTATACCATGTCAAAAAGAGAATCTGATCTTCGTATCTAATTTTGGAATATGCATTGCTTTCCACACTTCCCCCTGTACTCTTTCTCCTTTGAGGCTGTTGTCTTACACTGGGATACAAATACCCACGAGCACCTTACCCAAGTGTCTGTCCTTATGTGAGAGCTTGAGGGAGACTAAGAGGTAATGTATGAAACCTTGAGGCCACCACAATCAAGCCTTAGCTTATCCTTCCATAGCATTCCAGCAGGGGTCACTGGATAGTGATCAGGAGCCAATTTTCACCAACCAAGGAATACTGAAATTAACAATATTAACTCTACTGTGCTTAATTAACATATACAGAATAGAGATTAAACCTGGGATTTTCAGTGGGCTCTCTATGACTTAGTGCTACTCATCAAGCATTAGGAACAGCAGCATACCATTTTTAACATCACTTTAGAATAGTTTTCAGAAAGTTCCAGAAATGTTGGGTGATTTCTAACATCCCTGTAGCTGGAAGTTTATTATTCAGCACAAAAATATCTAACGCTGCAGTGACTATAAATTGCAGGTTCTTTGTAAATACAGAAAAGGGTTCAATGAACACATATCGAAGTGAATAAATGGTACAGCAACAGACCCTATCAGAGATCCTGTTGCTAGATTGGGATAATTACACAGGCATACAAGTGCAAAACAGCATCAGTGAGTTTAGCATGAAGATAGTTGGATGTTTCTTCAGAGTACTCAATACCAACCACCACATTTGGATGCAGAACTAAGCTGCAGCTGGGCATGCTGGTTATCAGGACGCAATATACTTACCACTTGCATGGCAGAGCTTCTGGGAGGATGTGGTTCTATTAAAAGTTGAGAAGGAGTTTGACCAAAGCTTCGGATCTGGGCTTCAACAGCCTGCAGGAAACATACAAGCACATGGTAGAAGTGTTGCTCACAGGCATTTGAAAAGAAATGGTCACCTGAAAATGTCATGCAACACGTCTGGATTACATCATAGCGAAAATCAAGCCCGTATGTTCACTCTGGTTAGGAGTTTGGCACTAACACCTAGGATTATCTCATCACTTAACTGTACATGTTATTTCCACGAAACACTCTTAAAACATTCTCATTCCCACTCCCCATCCCCCATTTGATAAGAAACAGAAACTGGCAGTTACAGCCATAATTTTGACCTTGCCTTTGTTTTGTCTCAGAGCATACTGGTTTTGCATTTCTCAGTAAATAAGAGCAGAACTAAGCTTAAACATATATTAGCATTTTCTGTGCCAGGATGGCTGATTAAAAAAAATAACTGAGTGTGGCTACACTGAAATACCGAATGGTTTATCAGTAGTGGCTTTCCTGCTCAACCATCTGCACAAATAAACAAAGGAGTTTTAAAAATTCTGTTCAATTTCTGAATCTATTTCATAATTCTCTAGTAGAACATAGTGTATCAAATATTATATTAATTTCCAGAGTTTCTTAACCCCTCCAGTCCTGAAAGTCTTTCAATATTTTTCAATCTGTCCGCTTTTACTGGCTAAAACAATTGTAACTATTTTTAATGTTACAAAAATGACATTAAGGAAATGTGTAGTGATCAAGAACAAAATAAAATGATTACAATGCAGTACATTTTTAATTTTGATCTACAAGTGCAGTATTTATTGCAGTATTTAAAGTGTTACAGATTTTAGGATTCATCTTAAAATATCCAGTCATTTTACACAGGGAAAAAGCATGTGCATCTCAAGATCTGCCAGTCACCTTAATTTCGTGTCCACTGGTTCTTGACCCAAACAAGGATTGGGAAGAACAAAAAAGTCCAGAAAGCACGTGGGGCGGGATTCTCCAATAATGGAACTATGTCCCCACGCCTGCGTAAAAACGCGCGTGAATCGCTCTGGACTTACCTGGAGAAAGTCCAGGGTGATTCTCCGATTTGCAGGGGGCTAGCAGGACACCGGAGTAGTCCTCGCAGCTCCGGCTGCCGATACGGGGCCCTGCACGTCTGGTCAGGGGTCCACGCATGCGCACGATGGCGGCCTCCGGTGGCCCTGCGCGACATGGTGACCCATACCGCGGACCGGCACCGAAAAGATAGCCCCCCCCTCCACCCCAGGTTGCACACACCCGTGGATCGGTGGCTCTCGATCAGTACTCTGGCTTTCCTGGAGGCCCCCCCCCGTAAATGATCTCCCCGCCCACCACCAGGGCAGCCACGGACTGAGTCTGCAGCCGCCACGCTGAGTTCTCGACGGTGGAACCATGACAGAACCACGCCGTCGGGAACACGGTCAGCTGCACTTGGTGAATCGCCGCGAGGGCCTCTTTCTATAGCCCCCTGACCACAGCCGCGGGAGCGGCTTCGGACCCAATCTCGGGTGAGACGCCCATTCTCCGCCCCCGCGCCGAGCACGATCTCAGTGCGGAGGCTCAGAGAATCCCGCCAGTGGTCTTTCACATGCTCAATTTTAATTTGACAAGAATAAAAACAAAGAAGCATGGAAAGTAAGAAATGTGGTTCAACATGGAGGAGGGTGTAACAAATAGCTACAGGTAAACTGATGAAGGATGGGTGAATCTTGACAATAGACTACAACAAATAGGCATAATGCATCATTAGGACCGCTAAAGATAAGTAATGTGATGCCATTATTTTCTTTGTTAAGAGATTCTACCATAAATTTGGACTCAACATCCATTTGATGTTAAGACTGACTTTCTGTAATTATCAAATTAATTTCTCAAATGGCCGGGGAATATTCATTCATAAAAATAAAACATGGGCTGGATTGCACGACCCCCTGCTGGATGTGTTTTTGGCCGGGGTACACATAAAATACCAGGGGTGACAAGCCCGCCACCTTCCCAAGCTGCCCCATAATGCAGTAGGTGAACATTTGCCAAAATTGGATTGGATTTGGGTTTATTGTCACGCGTACCGACATACAGTGAAAAGTATTGTTCTGCGTACAGCCCAGACAGACCATTCTAAACATGAAAAAACATAAGACATATGATAGATACACAATGTAAATACATTGACACAGATATGGGGTGAAGCATACGGAGTGTTTTACTACGCAGTAGAGAAGATGTGTGGAGAAATCTGTTCGGTCCATAAGAGGGTCAAGTCAGGAGTCTGGTAACAGTGGAGAAGAAGCCGTTTTTGAAACTGATAGTGCGTGTTCTCAGACTTTTGTATTTTGTAAATGGGCAGTCACCCGTGATTTTTCAATAAATAATTAAGCATCAATTTACCTTGTTAACAAGCCAATTGACCCATACAATACACTGCACACGCCATAAAATGGTTGGTGTGGGTCGGCAGGTGGATGTGGGCAGACTTTAAAAAAATATTTTTGTAAAGGTGGGAGGGGACAGGCGTCACATATTTCAGGATGCTGCCCATTGTGCCTAAGTGACAGTCTCCACCAGCTCCCACATCCCCTGCCCAAGAGGTTACTCCCGCTTTGTGCCTCCATACCTAGCATCCAAAAAGGTCCCACTTACCCCCCACTTTCTAAACTGCAGAGTCACTCCCCGTCCAAGATCCCCCACTTACCTGGTCTGACACAACTCCACTGTCGCCCAGCTGGATGGGACTGCAATCCCCTGATTGCTTTCTTAGCTCTCTAAATGTAATCAGAGTCTCAACTGCAATGGCTTCTTTTCTTACTTTTATACCATTATTTCTGATATACAATCTAGCCTAGGTCCCCTCTGATTTCTCGCCTACATGCTGCCATTCAACAGCATCAAACACAGCATCAGTTTCCAAATGTGTGCTGATGATACCCAGCTCTATCTCACCACCACTTCTGTTGCCCCCTCTACAGTCTCTAAATTGTCAGACCGCTTGTCCAAAGGTCAGGATTGGAAGTGCAGAAATTTTGTCCAAATATATTACCAAGAACAAAGCCAATATTTTTGGTCTCTCCCACAAATCCCATGGCCTAGTCACCAACTCCACCCTATCCATAAACTGTTTGAGGCTCAACTTCATAGTTATTAACCTTGGTGTCAGATTTGCCCCGGAGATAAACTTCTGACCACATATCCGTTCCAGTAAGAAACCACCAATTTTCACATTGATAAGTTTACCAGACTCTGCACCTGCCTCAGTTCATTTGCTGCTGAAAGCCTCATGCATACCTTCATCACCTGTACCCTTGACAATTCCAACTCACGCTTGGCTGCCCACCCCCGCTCTACCCTCCGTAAACCTGATGTCATCCAAAACTCTGTTGCCCATGTTGTAATGCCCATGTTGTAACTTGCACCAAGCTCCACACCATTGGCCTATACTGACTTCTAGTCAGGTAATATCGCAAATTTAAAATTCTCGTTCTTTGCAAATCACTCCATGGCCTTACCATTCCCGATTCCTTCCATCTCTACAACCCTGTATATCTGCTCTCCTCCAATTCTGGCCTCTTTAATCACGTCACCACTGATAGCCTTGCATTCAGCTGTCCAGGCCCCAACTACTGGAATTCCCTTTTTAAACCTCTCCTTCCGCTTTCACGACACTCCTTACAATCAACCTCTTTGATGAGGTTTTTCTCATTTGCCCACAAGGCTTGGTGCCAAACTTGGTTTGATAAAACAAGCCAGGATTGGAGTGCAGCAGCAAGAAGCAAGTTAGAATGAGAGCAGAGCAGCATAAAGCAGGCTGAGATCAGAGCAGCATAAAACAGGCTGAGACCAGAGCAGCAGAAAGCAGGCTGAGATCAGAGCAGAGCAGCAGAAAGCAGGTTGAGATCAGAGCAGAGCAGCATAAAGTAGGCTGAGATTAGAGAAGCATACAGCAGGCTGGGATCAGAGCAAAACAGCAGAAAGCAGGCTGGGATCAGAGCGGCATAAAGCAGGCTGGGATCAGAGCAAAACAGCAGAAAGCAGGCTGGGATCAGAGCAGCATAAAGCAGGCTGAGATCAGAGCAGCATAAAGCAGGCTGGGATCAGAGCGGCATAAAGCAGGCTGGGATCAGAGCAGCATAAAGCAGGCTGAGATCAGAGCAGAGCAGCAGAAAGCAGGCTGAGACCAGAGCAGCATAAAGCAGGCTGAGATCAGAGCGGACGGAGCAGCATAAAGCAGGTTGAGATCAGATCAGAGCAGAGCAGCATAAAGCAGGCTGAGATCAGATAAGAGCAGCATAAAGCAGGCTGAGATCAGAGCGGAGCAGCAGAAAGCAGGTTGAGATCAGAGCAGCAGAAAGCAGGCTGAGATCAGAGCAGAGCAGCATAAAGCAGGTTGAGATCAGATCAGAGCAGCATAAAGCAGGCTGGGATCAGAGCGGCATAAAGCAGGCTGAGATCAGAGCAGCATAAAGCAGGCTGGGATCAGAGCAGCATAAAGCAGGCTGGGATCAGAGCAGCATAAAGCAGCCTGAGATCAAAGCAGAGCAGCATAAAGCAGGCTGAGATCAGATCAGAGCAGCATAAAGCAGGCTGGGATCAGAGCGGCATAAAGCAGGCTGAGATCAGAGCAGAGCAGCATAAAGCAGGCTGGGATCAGAGCGGCATAAAGCAGGCTGAGATCAGATCAGCATAAAGCAGGCTGAGATCAGATCAGCATAAAGCAGGCTGGGATCAGAGCAGCATAAAGCAGTCCGAGATCAGATCAGAGCAGCAGAAAGCAGGCTGAGATCAGATCAGAGCAGCAGAAAGTAGGCTGAGATCAGATCAGATCAGAGCAGCATAAAGCAGGCTGAGATCAGATCAGAGCAGCAGAAAGCAGGCTGAGATCAGATCAGATCAGAGCAGCAGAAAGCAGGCTGAGATCAGATCAGATCAGAGCAGCAGAAAGCAGGCTGAGATCAGATCAGATCAGAGCAGCAGAAAGCAGGCTGAGATCAGATCAGATCAGAGCAGCATAAAGCAGGCTGAGATCAGATCAGATCAGAGCAGCATAAAGCAGGCTGAGATCAGAGCAGAGCAGGCTGAGATCAGAGCGGAGCAGCATAAAGCAGGCTGAGATCAGAGCAGCGCAGCATAAAACAGGCTGAGATCAGAGCAGCATAAAGCAGGCTGAGATCAGAGCAGAACAGCATAAATCAGGCTGAGATCAGAGCAGAACAGCATAAATCAGGCTGAGATCAGAGCAGAGCAGAGCAGCATAAAGCAGGCTGGGATCAGAGCAGCATAAAGCAGGCTGAGTTCAGAGCAGAGCAGCATAAATCAGGCTGAGATCAGAGCAGAGCAGCATAAAGCAGGCTGAGATCAGAGCAGCATAAAGCAGGCTGAGTTCAGAGCAGAACAGCATAAATCAGGCTGAGATCAGAGCAGAACAGCATAAATCAGGCTGAGATCAGAGCAGAGCAGAGCAGCATAAAGCAGGCTGTGATCAGAGCAGCATAAAGCAGGCTGAGTTCAGAGCAGAGCAGCATAAATCAGGCTGAGATCAGAGCAGAGCAGCATAAAGCAGGCTGAGATCAGAGCAGCATAAAGCAGGCTGAGTTCAGACAGAGCAGCATAAAGCAGGCGGAGTTCAGAGCAGAGCAGCATAAATCAGGCTGAGATCAGAGCAGAGCAGCATAAATCAGGCTGAGATCAGAGCAGCATAAAGCAGGCTGAGTTCAGAGCAGAGCAGCATAAATCAGGCTGAGATCAGAGCAGCATAAAGCAGGCTGAGTTCAGAGCAGAGCAGCATAAAGCAGGTTGAGATCAGATCAGAGCATCATAAAGCAGGCTGAGATCAGAGCGGCATAAAGCAGGGTGGGATCAGAGCAGAGCAGCATAAAGCAGGCTGAGATCAGAGCGGCATAAAGCAGGCTGAGATCAGAGCGGAGCAGCATAAAGCAGGCTGAGATCAGAGCGGAGCAGCATAAAGCAGGCTGAGATCAGAGCAGCATAAAGCAGGCTGAGATCAGAGCAGCATAAAGCAGGCGGAGTTCAGAGCAGAGCAGATAAAGCAGGTTGAGATCAGATCAGAGCATCATAAAGCAGGCTGGGATCAGAGCGGCATAAAGCAGGCTGAGATCAGAGCGGAGCAGCATAAAGCAGGCTGAGATCGGAGCGGAGCAGCATAAAGCAGGCTGAGATCAGAGCAGCATAAAGCAGGCTGAGATCAGAGCAGCATAAAGCAGGCTGAGATCAGAGCAGAGCAGCATAAAGCAGGCTGAGATCAGATCAGCATAAAGCAGGCTGAGTTCAGAGCAGAGCAGCATAAAGCAGGTTGAGATCAGATCAGAGCAGCATAAATCAGGCTGAGATCAGAGCGGAGCAGCATAAAGCAGGCTGAGAACAGAGCGGAGCAGCAGAAAGCAGACTGAGATCAGAGCAGCATAAAGTAGGCTGTGATCAGAGCAGAGCAGCATAAATCAGGCTTAGATCAGAGCAGAGCAGCAGAAAGCAGGCTGGGATCAGAGCAGAGCATAATAAATCAGGCCAGGATCGAAGTGGTGAAGCATAAAGCAGAATGGGATCAAGATATGGCAGCATAAAACAGCCCAGGATCGGACTGGTGCAACAAAGCAGGCTTGGATCAGACAGGCTGCGAGTCTGAGTCAAATGGGAGTGGAGGAAAAAAAATCTTGAAACTATGTCACAAGACAAGGGGTGATCTGGGGTGAGCTTACTGGTAAGCTTTTAATCTAATCTAAAACAAATCAATTCTAGAGTAAGGCTATTAGTGCAAACCTAAAAAAAGCTAAACCCAACTTGATAATTTACCTTAATTAAAATCAGAGCTCAATTAATCAATCAAATCTTTTCACAGTAACTTCATTGAAGCCTACTTGTGACAATAAGCGATTATTATTATTAAATCTGGGCGATAACATTAAATAAAATAACGTGGAATAATGACATTAAAGACATCTAAATTTTTCAGTAATTTACGATTGGAGGTTAGATATTAAGAATTAAACATAACATTTCAGTTAACCTCCTTACAAAATAAAGCGACATTAGCATTGGTGAAGCAGCTGATTGGTGAGTTGCTGGTGGTTTGTATTTGAGTATTAAGTTTAATTGTGTAATACATTGAGGTGGGGCAAGGCCCCATCACTCTGTGGAGTGTGTTTCCTATTTCATCTGGGAACTCTGGGACTTTTTTAATGCACTGAACAACCACACATGCAGGAAGTGTCATTAGTTAGTGCTCCGTGTTTCGGAGCTTGTGCAGTAACTGGCGACACTGCAGTATATCTGCGAGGCTGAAAGTTCTGTGAATAGAATATTTATAGGTGTGGTCATCTCACAGTTTAAGGTCTGCAGGTAGGGAGGAAAAGGGTAAGTGCCCAGTTGTCAAGAAAGACCAAGCTAGTGCAGGAATTTGAGTGCATCTTGCTTTCCAACCATAATTCACTTCTGAAAACTGATGTCGAGTGATAGTTCCTCTGGGGAGTACAGCCAGAGCCCAAGTCCATAATAACTGTGTAGTTGGAGGGGTGGGGGAAAGAGGGTTCTCAGGAAAGACACATTGATAGGGGCTTTTAATGCTTGGGGGAACAAGCTGGTGTTTCTGTGGCCACAGATGTGAAGACAATCGGGTTATGTTGCCTGAAATTAAAACAGAAAATGGTGGAAAACTCAGCAGGCCTGGCAGCATCTGTGGAGAGAGAAACAGAAGGTGCATCTACTGGCTACGAGCAGGCGAGTTAGATAGCAGGAGTGGCTGAAATCAGGAACCACGCTGGGCGGCGATCTGTTTCTGATCTAACCGGCCCGCTCCTGTTGCCGAGATCTGGATTCCGCCGCTGCGAGAAACCAATAATCACCACTTAAGACCAATCTCCATCCTATAAACGGAAGGATCCCGTTAATACATATGCGATGATGCAGACAATTGTTTTTTTTTAAATCATTTTTATTCAAATTTTCACATTTTCACAAAAAAGAAAACAATAACAGAAAATTCTAAGAACAAAAAAAAACAGACCCCCCCCCCCCCCCCGTAAATACAAAAGAGAAACAATAAATTAATGCCCGTCATTGGCAAAAAACAGATATTCAACCCAAAACAAAAACAAAGAGACAACCCCCCTCCCCCCCCCAGGTTGCTGCTGCTGCTGACCTTTTGTTTTTACCATTCTGCCAGGAGATCTAGGAATGGTTGCCATCTCCTGAAAAACCCCTGCACTGACCCCCTTAGGGCAAATTTCACCCTCTCTAATTTAATAAACCCCGCCATATCGTTGACCCAGGCCTCCACGCTTGGGGGCCTCGCATCCTTCCACTGAAGAAGAATCCTCCACCGGGCTACTAGGGATGCAAAGGCCAGAACACCGGCCTCTTTCGCCTCCTGCACTCCTGGCTCCACTGCAACCCCAAATATTGCGAGTCCCCAGCCTGGATTGACCCTGGATCCTACCACCCCCGATACTGTCCTTGCTACACCCTTCCAAAATTCCCCCAGCGCTGGGCATGCCCAGAACATGTGGACATGGTTTGCTGGGCTCCCTGAGCACCTAATACACCAGTCCTCGGTCCCAAAAAACCGGCTCATCCTTGTCCTGGTCATATGAGCCCTATGCAGTACCTTAAACTGTATGAGGCTAAGCCTCGCACACAAAGAGGAGGAGTTCACCCTTTCTAGGGCATTCGCCCACGTCCCCTTCTCAATCTCCTCCTCCCATTTATCTTTCAGCTCCTCCACTGAGGCCTCGTCTACCTCCTGCATCACCTGGTACACGTCCGAGATCCTCCCCTCTCCAACCCATACCCCCGAGAGCATCCTTTCCTAAACCCCACGCGGTGGCAGCAGGGGGAACCCCGCCAGCTGCCGCCTGACAAACGGCCTTACTTGCATGTATCTAAAGGTGTTCCCCGGGGGGAGCCTGAACTTCCCTTCCAGCTCACCTAGGCTCGCAAACTTCCCGTCTATGAACAGGTCCCCCAGCCTCCTGACACCTGCTCTGTGCCAACTCAGGAACCCGCCATCAATTCTCCTGATGCAGACAATTGTTACTGCCTTGCATCCCAATCAGGCTGAGGCCTGGACACGTCCTGAACACCTGAAGCATCAACAACACAGAGGCAGCAGCCAACATTCGAACACCCAAAAGCTGGGCCTCAGCACCCGGTCAAGGTCACATTTCCTGCACGTATCTGGGGTATAGGGGTCTGGTGCCCAGGGGCCATTGTTGGATGCCACCCTGAGGGATGGGAGGGGATAGGATGATGGGGGGGGGCGAGTGGGGGATCCGAGGGTACCAGGATGGAAGCCATTGCCAATTTTCAGTCTCACACCCTCTCCAATTCCTTACAGCCATTACATTATGGATGATATCGTGGACCCCACGGAAGCAGCCCTCGCAGTGGCGTTGGCAGGCAAGGCAGCCAGATACCCGAGAAGGTAGCCGCAGCAGCATCAACAGTGGCTAGAGGCGACAGTCTGTGTGCAGGCCTCTGATTGACACAGAGGCCACCCATCCAGCCAGGAAAGGGCCCAGAGGGGGAGGCCGGCGACGGCCCAAGGTGGTCAGGCGTTGCTGGTCCTTTGAACAGGTGACAGACAGCATGTGCCGCAGGAGGCTTCACCTCAACAAAGTGACATTGCGGCACCTGTGCCATGTCCTTGCAGACTTGGCACCACGTGGACGAGGGGGTTACCTGCTCCCGGTGGCCGTCAAGGTCACTGCAGCCCTGAAAGTTCATGTCTCAGGATCATTCCAGGGCTCCAGCAGGGACTTATGTGATATACCCTAACCAACAGCCCACAAGTGGATCCATGAAGTAACGGATGCCCTGTCTAGCTGGGCAGCTGATTATATAAACTTCGACCTGGGGGACCAAGCCCATTAAGATGCCCAGGCAGCAGGATTCTCCACCATTGCCAGGATGCCCCATGTCCAGGGGGTAATAGATGGCATATATGTTGCCTTGCGCGCACCGGTCCGGTCATACCCTTCATCAACCGGCCAGGTCGATATCCCCAAATCATGAAGCTGGTTTGTGCGGAGGCATGATTGCGTGCTGTTTGGGGTTTGCTCTGTGGGATCGGTTTAAGTGCTGCTCCCCCTCTTTAGCGGGGAGCTGCCAGGCACAGTCCTGGCGAATCAGCCGGTGGGGCAGTCATTTGCGGCATAAAGCCCGTGGGGCATTATTAAGTGCTCGAATTAATGTTAGATACCAGTGACGGCCTTGCCGGGTTGGCTGTCAGGAATCACCCGCATTTCCCACTCTCTACCACACTTAGAAATGTTTCTGTTCGATCACGCCCAGAGTTAACATTTTGAGTTCAATATGACTCTTCGGAACTGCACTCGAAATGTTAACTCTGGGCGTGATGCTGGGACATGCAAAGTTTATCAAGCATTTTCTGTTGATATTTTTGATTTCCAGCATCCACAGTCTTTTGCTTTTATTTCATGGCTCTGTTGCCTTGCTGGTGCCATGGTCAAGGATGTCACTGAATGGCTGCAGGGCATTTGGAGGGAGTAGGGTGAACTGTTAGCAGTTGTGGCTCACATTGGCACTAAGAACATATGTAGAAAGAGCAATGAGGTTCTGAAATCTGAGTTTAGGGAGCTTGGAAAGAAACTTGCAAGCAAGTCAGCAAAATCAGAAATTTCTAGATCACTCCTGGCGTCACACATTAGCAAGCATAGAAATAGGAGATCAGAATAGATAAATGCGCAATTGGAGAGATGCTGCAGGAGGGAGGCTTTTGATTCCTGGGATATTGGTACTTGTTCTGGGGGAGATGGGACCTGTACAGGCCGGACAGGTTTCACCTCAACAGAACTGGGACCAATGTCTTTGCGGAATAATTTACTAGTGTTATTGGAGAGAGTTAAACTAAATTTGCAGTGGTTGGAGAACCATGAGGAAAACAAATGTACAAATAATTGTATGAGACAAACAGCACTAGTTTAAGAACTACTGACATATTAGGTGGAATTAGAGTAAGAGGGAATGTAATAAACTATAAATTAGACTTATTGTGTGTGAATACACAAAACAAGGTCAATAAGATTGGTGAGCTTCAGGTGCAGATAGCTATGTGAGATTATGATTTTGTGGCAATAACAGAGATCTTGCTGAAAAAAAGCAGCACTGTGTACTAAATATCCTGGATCCAGGAAAGAGATGCTGGCGTTGGACTGGGGTGAGCACAGTAAGAAGTCTTACTACCCAGCCTTCAGAACAGCGACCACAACACCACACAACCCTGCCATGGCAATATCTGCAAGACGCGCCAGATCATCGACATGGATACCACCATTACACGTGAGAACACCACCCACCAGATACGCGGTACATAATCGTGCGACTCAGCCAACGTTGTCTACCTCATACGCTGCAGGAAAGGATGTCCCGAACGTGGTACATTGGCGAGACCATGCCGACGCTGCGACAATGAATGAACGGGCATCGCGCAACAATTACCAGGCAGGAATGTTCCCTTCCAGTTCGGGAACACTTCAGCAGTCAAGGGCATTCAGCGTCTGATCTTCGGGTAAGCGTTTTCCAAGGCGGTCTTCAGGACGTGCGACAACGCAGAATTGCCGAGCAGAAACTTATAGCCAAGTTCCGCACACATGAGTGCGGCCTCAACCGGGACCTGGGATTCATGTCACATTACATTCATCCCCCACCATCTGGCCTGGGCTTGCAAAATCCTACCAACTGTCCTGGCTTGAGACAATTCACACCTCTTTAACCTCGGGTTACCCCTATCTCTGGATCTCTAAAGACTTGATTACCTGCAAATGCTCGCATTCTAAGCATTGTCTGGCATCTTTGAATTTGTCTATATATATGTTTCTGGAACATACCTCTTCATTCACCTGAGGAAGGAGCAGTGCTCCGAAAGCTAGTGTTTCAAACAAACCTGTTGGATTTTAACCTGGTGTTGTAAGACTTCTTACAGGAAAGATAGGGAGAGGGCTAGCAGTACTGATTGTGGACAACATTTCAGTGCTGGGGAGGGTGTCCCAGAGGTGTCAAGGGCAGAATCTCTTTGGCGCGTATTAAGAACAACAGAGGTACCATTGCACTACTGGGTTATTCTACAGTCCAACGACTAGTGAGAAAGATGTATGAGAATACATTTGCAAGGAAATTACAGAGACATGCAAAAACTAAAGAGAAGCTATAATAGGGAACTTTAATTGGAAAAGTAATAATGTAAAGTGCATAAGGAGGGAAGAGTTTATGAAATAGGTTTCGGAAAAAGTTCTAGATTATGGAGTAGAAGGTCAGGAGCAACATGAATGCAAAATTGGCTGAATAGTAGGAAGCAGAGAGTAATGGGTCAATCTTTTGGGCTGGTGCAAGGTTTGTCGTGAAGTTCCCCAGGGGTCGATATTGGGACCTTTGTTTTTGAGATATGTATCAATGACCAAGATCTTAGTGTGCAGGGGAAATTTGCAAAGTTTGCGGGCGATACAAAATCTGGAAGTATTGTAAACTGTGGAAGATAGTGTAAAAATCAAAAGGACATAAGACAAGTTGATGGGGTGGGTAGATAGATGGCAGATACAGTTCAATGTAGCGAGAAGTGTGAGGTGATGCATTTTGGTTGGAAGAACATGAAGAGACAATATAAAATAAGGGGTAAAATGTTTAAGGAGAAGCAGGAGCAGAAGGACTTGGGCATATACGTGCATAGATCATTGAAGGTGGCAGGACTGGTGGAGAGCAGCTCGTAAAGCATATAGTATCCTAGACCTTAGTAATAGGGACTCGGAGTGCAAGAACAAGTTGTGCTGAACATATACAAGATATGAGTTAGATCTTAGCTGGAGTACGATGTACAGTTCTGGGCACACCATGATAGGAAGGATGTGAATGCATTGGAGACAATGCAGAAGAGGTTTACAAGAATGGTTCCAGGGATGAGAAACTTCTGTTATGGCGATAGAATGGAGACGTTGAGACTCCTCTCCTTGAAGAGAAGGTGAATAAGAGATTTGATAGAGATGTTCAAAATCATGAGGAGGCTGGGCAGAATAGATAGGGAGATACTGTTCCCACTTATAAAAGGATCAAGAACGTGAGGACACAGATTTAATGTGATGTAAGGAAAAAACTCAATGAGTGGTCCAGGTACGGAGCGCACTGCCTGGAAGTGTAGTGGAGGCAGCTTCAATTACGGAAGTCAAGAGGGCATTAGATGATAATTTGAATAGAAACAATATGCAGGGTTATGGGGAAAGGCATGGGAATGGCACTAAGGTCATAATGTTCATTCAGTGAGCTGATGCAGATATGATGAACCAAATGGCTTCCTTCTGCGCTGTAACAATTCTGTGCGTTCCTAGTCCAACAAGGAACTGCTGGCTCTGGTTCCGGGGAATATGGTGGTTCAAACAGATCAATTGTCAGTAGGGGAACATATAGGGAGAGCGCTCATTATATTATTAGATTAAGGTGGCTATGAAAAAGGACAGGAAGCAATCCAAAGTAAATATAATTAATTGACAAAGGGATATCTTCAAAAGGGTGAGAATAGATCTAGTCCAGGTAAATTGGAAACAGAAATTGGCAGGAGAACTACAACAGATTAATTGGTTATTTTTGTTAGTTTGGGTACATTCGAGGACTGTTTCTATGAGGGCAAGAGATAGGACAAACAAGTCCAGAGCTTCTGAATGATGGATGAAATAGAGAGTAAGATAAATAAGAAAAGATGTGGCGATATGATGTGATGGAAACAATTAAAAATCAAGCTGAATATTGAAAATTCAGAGGGGAAGTGAGAAAATAAATAAGAAGAAAAGAGGGAGTATCAGAAGAAACTGGCAGCTAAGATAAAAGGGAACCAAAGTCTTCTGTAGGCATTTAAAGAGTAAAAAGGTGATAAGAGGAGGAATAGGACTGACTGAGACAAAAAAGTTGAGATACTGGACTGGCAAAGAGGTAGTTCTTAGGCTGGATATACTTAAAGTTGATAAGTCACCAGGCATGGATGGGGTGCATCTAAAGACACTGAGGGAAGTAAGAGTGGAATTTGCAGAGGCATTGGTCATAATCTTCCAATCCTCCTTAGATACAGGGGTGGCGGAGTAGTTTATCCTGGGTGAGGGTGGCACGGTAGCACAGTGGTTAGCATGGCTGCCTCACAGTGCCAGGAAACTGGGTTCAATTCCGACATTGGGTAACTGCGTGGAGCTTTCACTTTCTCCCCATGTCTGTGTGGGTTTTCTACGGGTGCTGTGGTTTCCTTCCACAGTCCAAAGATGTGCAGGTTAGGTGGACTGACCATGTTAAATAAATTACCCCTTATGATGTGCAGGTTAGGTGGAGTTACAGGGATGGTATGTGGGGGGGTAGGCCTAGGTAGGGGCCTCTTTCGGAGGGTCAGTGCTGAATGTCTTCCTTCTGCACGGTAGAAATTCTATGATTTGGAAGATTGTATTGAAAAGGTGGGACAAGCGAATTTCATTACCAAAATTGGCTTACTGAAAGGATGCTGGCAAGTACGTACATTGGAGAGGGCGAAGTAAGTTTTGGCTTTTGTGACACCAAATAGTCTGAGGCAGTTTAATGTTTTGCCAGATGGAATGAAGAATGCGCTAGCAACATTCCAATGTAATTTCTAGACTAAAGAATTGTTAAATACATGATCTGGTGGTCTTCAGTCAAACGTGAGCATTTAGAACACTTGAAGGAATTGTTCAATCGGCTACAAGAGACTGGCTCGGAGGTAAACTTGACTAAAAGTGAGTTTGCGAAAACCCAAGTCACATTCTTTGGCCATACTGTCGGACATCGTGAGATGGCCCCAGGGAACGTGAAAACGAAAGCGACTGGGGAGTTCCCAATACCGTCAACGAGAAGAGAAGTTTTGAGATTTCTGGGCATGAGTTATTTGTACAGAAAATTTGTGTCAAAATTTAGCAGTGTAGTTGCTCCACTGACATGAAATTTCAATGGAGGTCAGAATATAAGGAGGCATTTGACAATTTGAAAACTGCGCTAACCACCATATCAGTTTTGGCAAAGCAGGAATGAGGGCGCAGAAAAGTTTCACGAGAATGGTTCCAGGGTTGAGGAACTTCAGAAGAGATTTGAAGATTATAAGGGATCTGGCTAGAGTAGATAGGGAGAACCAGTTTCCACTGGTGGATGGGTTGTGAACACTGATTTAAGGTGACTGGCAGAAAAAGCAATAGCGACAAGTCTATGGTTAGAATTTGGAATGAACTGCCTGAGAGTAGTGGATACAGATTCAATTAAAATTTTTAAAAGACAATTGGATAATTATCCAAGGAAGAAAATTTGTAAGGCTTTGGGGAAAGGACAGGGGAGTGGGACTACAGGAATTGTTTTTACAGAGAGCCAGCACGGACATGATGGCCAAATGGTCTCCATCTATGATGTCAGAATTATATGATTCAATAATGCTGCAATGAAATACCCAGGAACATGTTACTTTATAAAAGATGCTATATAAATGCACGTTTTGTTTATAGTTGTTATGCTCCAAATTATAATTTTTTTTCCCCCACGTAATTGAAAAATTAAGTTATATTGCTTGTAGATCTTCTATTTGTGGAGGAGGTGAAAGCCTCTGTATTCATAAATTGCCAACTGCACAGAAGTGGTCTGATGTTACCAAACTGCTACAGAAATAAGTGACCTGGAAAAGTACAGGCAACAGAAAAATAACTTATGCTTCAATTCAGTGTTTTCACGAGGTATATTAGAACAGGCTCCTTCATTGAAAGAGGATACGGTATTAGAAGCACTGTGGAAAATTCTTTCCTCCCTTTTTCTGCAAAATTGACAGGCAGCTATAATAGGACCCACCTTACTTCAGAAACATGGTATAACCCAGACCTCATGTCTGGAGGTCATCTCCTTCACCATGCTGTCTGGACTAGGTACAGTAGTAAACAAATTAAAGACCTCTTTAATGGCCAACAGTTCTGTTCTCTCCAGGGGTTTGGAGAGAGGTACAGCATTCCACCATTGAATTTCTAATGATTCACAAATCAAAACGTTCTACAAAAAAAGAAGCAAAACTCCTGCCTGCCAAGGAAATAACTCCAGTGGAGACATTCCTGAAATAAAATTAAGGGAAGCAGTATTTTCTTACAAATGCCATACTCACGTAAGACAACTGGGGTTACTTCATATATCCCAAACTAGAAAGGGATAGGAGACTTCCATTATTCTGACTCTTCCATTGAAATAACATTAACATCTGTTAAGCTGAACAACTGCTGCACCTCCACCTTCAATGCTCAAGGCCTTGTGCAATCCAGCCTTTATTCTCACACAACAACTGTATTAACTGGTCTTCGCACCGGTGAATGACTATTGTGGCAATGCATTAGGGAAATAAAACAACAACATACCCTGACCACATCAATGACTACCTTTGATTTGAAAATCACTAAAAAATGTATTCGTAACCAAGCCGACTATTGCCTAATCTTCAGCGTTACCAAGTAAATAGGACAGCACATTCCGCTGTTCCCACTTGCGCAGTTAAATAATGCAATCAAGACGCAGCTGTCTGAATTGACCTGCAACCGGAAATCTCATTTTAACAGTACCTTGACGATAAACCTGGCATTTAAATGCATGCAAGTGTAAAGTTGGGGTATGTACTTAATGGATATCCATTAAACACATAAGAAAAGGATGGGGTTCATTCATTCAAGTGTAAGTGAATATTTAATGGTACGATAAGTCTAAATTACTGCCACTGAACATTCGGTTTTACAAGTGTGGAGCGTTTTCCTTCAGATTTAAAACTAGTCTATACTTTTTCTTATATTTACTTTGTTTCTTTTATTGCTCTCTCAATCAGATTTTCACGACTCATTTTGGTTTCTGTACATAATTTAACATTGAATTAAATATTCTAACTCAAGTTTCCGATTTAAAACCTGCCTGGCTTGCTAAGAATTCTTCAATCTGATTAAGGAGACATGCATAGTTGCTTTCCCTGTTCACAAAGACCACATCCTGTGTAGGCAGTGCCATGTTGTTTTGGATTTTTAAATCACAACATCTTCCAGTGGAAAAGCCTACAGAAAGTCTGTGAGCAAGGGCAAGTGTCATAAATGGGTGGTGCTATTTCATAGAATGCCTACAGTGCACAGGAGGAGGCCATTCGGCCCATCAAGTTTGCACCAACTCTCCGAAAGAGCATCTCAACCCACTCTCCCGCCCTATCGCTGTGACCCCACCTAACCTTTGGACACTAAGGGGCAATTTTGCATGCTCAATCCACCTAACGAACATATCTCTAGACAGTTTGTTTGGCGCTGACTTCAAAATCTAGTAGAATGCTTTTGCAGCTCCTCTCCCCCTCCTCTTCTCATCTATTTCACAATTTCCTTTATTCTCTTCAAAAAATTACCTTAAAGCTTTCCTCTTTAACTGCTCTTTAAATCCATTCTGACCCTCTTCCTTTCACCCGTCCTGCCATCAGCTATGCGCCCAGTCACCATCTGCCACCCTATAAAATGCTAAGACATTCCTTTGATTGAGCAAGGTATAGAAAGTTATTTAAAACTCATGGAAAGAATATAGGTCAAGGAATGGAAAGTGACACCAGTAGACATAAATAAATAGCAAAACAAATTTTGCCTCGTTTAAGCAAATTGATTTAAGTGAAAATATTAAATGCTGAACATTTCAAAAGAATACTCTCCCCTTTCTTCATGCAATCCTTTTAAATCTGAAGATTTGTATTTTTATTACCGTCACGTCACTCCAGCCAAAGAATAATGAATCGTTACTTGTAACACAATTAGGCCAAACATACACTTAAATGATAAAAAAAACCGAAATGTGACAGTTTGAGGTTCCTGCTTGTGACCACCCTGGGAAACTTTAATTTCACTTAAAATAAACAATGCCACGTACATATACTCTGTAAAATGTAGTTTAGTCTTTTTCTAGCATATAATTGGCTCCAGATAAACATATAATTAATTTAAACATAAGACAATAAATCAAATCCCATTGTGCTGTTGCACAGAATCCACGATTCAAATATCAACAAATGCGATTGGTGAGAAGTCGCTGAGGAGCATTCTGGGGAAAACTCGACTGGGTCACCATAGGAGGGGATTGAGGAAGATCTAGTGCTCAACCAGAGGAAGAGCAGTCAACAAAAGCTGATTCAGAAAGTGATGTGGGACCAAGCAAAGCAACTGATTGATGAGCAAGTCCTGGTGAATATTTTCAATCTTTTAAAGTAATTCATGCTTAATACTAAAGTAGGGACTAAAAATGAGAATAGAAGAATACTGTACAATTATAATTGAAGTGTTCGGTAAGAAACAAGGTTCCTAACTAACGTTAAGTAAGGCCCCCTAGCTAAAATAATTTTTTTAAAGGGAGTAACTAGCTTAATCAAAAGGAACGTCACGGCAGGAGACATCAGACCCATGATGTGCTTTTCCTGCACAATGTGAAGCGTCCCTGGTGACCCAGGATTGCGCATGCAGAAAGGGAATGGGTGACCATCAGGAACAGTAAAACGCTCAAGAATGTAGTGCAGGAGGTTCCTGTGGTCATTCCCCCTCTCAGATATACTGCCTTCGATTATGATTGGGGGGGGGGGGGGGGGGGGGGGGGGAATGGTGGCCTTTCAGGGGAAACCAGCAAGCAGTAGCCACGTACACGGCACGGTAGGTGGTTTTGCTGCTCCGACGGTCAGGAAGAAAGCAAGTGACAGGGCTATAGCGATAGGGGATTCAATACTTAGGGCACGCTTGTATGGTTGCAGCATGAATCAAGGATGGTATGTTGCCCCCCTGGTGCCAGGGTCAGGGATGTCATGGAGCAGCTGCAGGGCACTCTGGGGAGGGAAGGTGAGAACCCAGTGGTCATGGTACAGATTGGTACCAACAACATAGGTAAACTGCAAGCTGAGTACAGAAAGTTAGGAGATGAACTAAAATGCAGGACCTCAAGTATAGTAATCTCAGGATTCCACCCAGTTCCGCACTAGTGAGAACAGGAATAAGAAGATAGACCAAAAGTGGGTGAAAAGTGACAGTTGTTCACCATGTCGGGGATAGTGATCACAATTCAATTAGAGTTAGTATTGTCATGGAAAAGGACAAAGATAAAGCAGGAGTAAAAGTTTTGAACTAGGATAAGGCATTTTTTCCTGGAATGAGAACGGACTTAGCTGAGGTGGACTGGCCAGTACTGTTAGTGGATAAATCAGTGGAAAACCAGTGGGAAGCACTAAAAAGCGAGATCCTAAATGCATAAAGTAGACATGCCCTCTCCAAAAATAAGAGTGGTACTGCCAAATCTAGACCGCTCAGTTTTTCCGGAGGAATATTCCCTTAATAAAAAATTATCCTACAACAAGTAATTACACAATTATCTTTTATTTTATTACTGAAAAGGCGAGTCAAACTGATGATAGACTAGACCGAAATAGATACCATGATATTTAGGAATCTATTCACTTTTCCATGAAATGGATTTCATGATGCATCTTCTGTAATATTGAAATAGATTGAACTAACTAACAGAATGAATTGTGATGTTAAGATATGGCCACTTTAATTCTTAATTTATAAAGCTCCTGATTCAAGCAGAAAACATTTCTTGGTAATAAGCTTGTGTGTTCATCAAAGCACAGCTGGACATAACTGTTAATTTTTGTTAATTAACCCTCAAGTGTTTACTTCTGTAATCAGCTCAAAAAAAATAGGTTATTACATTTTAAGCTTAAGATGCAAATTGGACAGAACAGTTACTAGGTAATGACATCTCAGTACAGTCATTTCCTTCTCTATAATTTTTCTTCCCAAACATAAACTTACTCCGCACTTAATTATTTTGAGAGACTACGAGGACAAAACAACAGTACTAGAGTTTAAGTGCCTTGGGGGATCTTACTACATTAGAGGTGCTATATAAATGGGAGGTGTTGCTGTTGCATGCTCAAACTAATTGCAATCTGCAACAAATTCCCTATTTAGTGAATTTTAACTACAATTTTAAAAAAGAAAATCGTGTTTAATTGGCTCCTGGCTAATATGCCTATTTCAATCAACCAATTTTTTTTTTACCTGGATTGTCAAGTTATACCACATAACTCAATATTTCAATATATAAACACCATTATTCCAACATACACATTCTTCCACAGTAAAAATTCAGCCTGTAAATATATTTGTGTTAAGTGTAAATGAGGAGAAAGCTCATTTTTTGATTGGAAATGTCATTGGTCCATAAAAGGGAAGGGCTAACGAGAATGACACATGGTAGGTTAATGGGGTTTTGACCCATAAAATTAAAAATTCATATTATCCAATTTAAAAATATTTTTACAGTGAACCCATCAACTTAGGAAAAGAAAATGTTAACGGTATTGTGTAAAGAGCATGATCATTCAACGGCAGATCCAAAACTAATTAGTATTGTTAGTAAATGAGACGCAAGAAAATTGGGCTGGTCGATATTTAATTAAGAATAATTAGACTGTCCGCAAACAAAAGATGAAATAGTGATCTTTAAGCATAAAAGCGGTAACAAAATATTTGACAATTTGAACAAAAATATAGATCATAATATTAATACTCTTTACAAAGTATAGGTATATTGTCAAACAGAAGAACTCCCCATGGCCTGACCCATTATTAGTGCTACTCTATAAAACCTAATTTTTGTGGCTGCCAAGGAGAAAAACAGGAAGTAATCATCATCTGTAAAAACTTGCAATAGTTTCCCCACCAGGGCCCTTCTTACTAACATAATGTGAGGCAATACATTCCAAACCTATTAAAATGTAGACATTGCTGAACATGCTCACTTCAGCTACAGCCTTACAGCTGTCTGTCTGGTATAATATATCCCAGCTGCCAATCTGAAGGAAACCAGCCAGTCGCAGCAGAAACAATTTCACTCAGAATGCTAGAGGTTTCTCCATATTTTCAAATACAGAGATTATCTTAGTTGATGGATTTGATCAAATCTAACTGGCTGATCAGCAGCAAAAATAAAAGGATTGCAACCATCATTTTGTTTGTGGAACCTTTAAGAAAAAAAAAACTTAGATGAATATTTTATACCTCATGGTTGTATGCAATCACTCTTCAAATTAAAGCAAAATATATTTTTTGGGTGAAGTTACCAAATTATAGGTCAGAATTTATTTTTCTATAAATTTAGAGTACCCAATTAAAGGGCAATTTAGCATGGCCAATCTACCTACCCTGCACATCTTTGGATTTGTAAGGGTGAGACCCATGCAGACAAGGGGAGAATATGCAAACTCCACACGGACAATGACCCGGGGCCGGGATCGAACCCGGGTCCTCGGCTTCCGACTTTGAATAGTTTTTGAATACTGTACCTTCTAGACCAAAAACAAAACAGTGGCCTTTATTTTCCAACTACTTAAACAAAGGTGTTATGTATCTGGACAAGTGTAGCTATATTCACAGCTTCTGCCGAAGCATGCTATGTCACAGCAAATCAGTTGTCCTAGCTATGTTTAAAAAAAGTACAACAATCCATTAGTAGTGAGCAAAATAGTAACAAAGCCTGACACACCCCAGTTGTTCCTAAGCATTTTGGTGCTAAGTTTATTATTCCGCCCATTCCTTAGAACATGCAGCCATCTGGCCAGTAATGCTCTAGCAGTTGTTTATAAATTCTACAAAGATTTCAGTCATCCCTACCATACAAAGTATGATGAATTTACAACTCACTGACATTGTTTTCTAAATACTTGATATCAATCTTTACCCTGGAGACTGCAGCTATGATTCCACACCACCTGCCCAAAATGAGGATTGTACATCCTATACCAATGACACTAACTAGAAGATAAAAACATATTATATTAAATGGTTAATTTTGGACTTCCCGCACTTGGATTTAGTTTGCATAATTTCCCGTTCATAACTTCAATAGAAGCTAGCATCACACCTGTAAACCACTGCACTTGTCACAAAATGGTTCTGTCACAAAACACTGTGGAAGATGTAAACTCTCCAACAAATCTTGTAACGGCTGAACTAACTGCCATACCAATGCAATGGCTTTTAAGATTTTTAATGTGGAGAGCAGAGCAAGAGTCAAAACGTCGGTCTGATTTGCATTGATAAACATAATAAATTTAGCATTATGCTTTGACTTATAGTTACACGGAGAGAAAGTAAATTATTTGATAAAACAACTACTCTAACTAAAGCAAAGCTAAAACTAACTTGTTGTCATGATAAAATGCATTTTCTCATTAATAACTCAACATGTACGATTTGTTGTCCCTTTCTGTGCAAAGGAGAATTAGATGATTCTGCTTAAGAACATAATAAATAGGAGTAGGCCATACAGCCCATCAAGACCCCTCCACCTTTCAATAAGATCATGTAGAACCTTTACATCCACCCAAGTTCCTGCCCTATCCCTGTGTCGTTTGATTTCTTTAGTGTCCAAAAACCTATTAACTGCAGCCTTGAATACATACAATGACTGAACATGCATAATGCTCTTGGATACAGAATTCTAAAAATTCACAACCCCTGGGTGATAGAATTTCTCCACATCTCAGTCTCAAATGGCCGGACCCCTTATCCTGAGTCTGTGATCCCTAGTCCAGGAGAAAGAGCCTCTGAGCATCTACACCATCAAGCCCGCTCAGAATTTTATATTTCAATGAGATCACCTCTCACTCTTCTAAACTCCAGAGAATGTAGACCAATCAAACTCCCTTCATAGTACAGCCCTTACAATGAAGGTTTAACCGGCCATATGCCTTCCTAATTGATTCTGCACCTGCAGTTAACTTTCTTTGGAAAGGTCAAAAGAAAGCAGCAATAATGCAACAGGCTGGTTTAATTCAACCTTATCTGAAGATAATCATGTAAGATACACCGAATAATAGATACATTTTTCTCAAGAGTTTAAGAAATGAGAGGAAAAAAAAATGTCAGCTCAACTTCAAAAATCTTTACAATGCAACTTGATTCCAACTGGCACTCCAGCCCTGCCTCAGCTAAATCTTAAACTGGGTTGAAAAGCAGTAGCCAATTTCTGTAATTAACATAATACTGCTGATTCCTGATTAACAATTAAAAAAAACAGTTCATAAGTTAATTTATCCAAATGTCATTAATTGCAACCAAATGTTAAGTTTTACTGTATTGGTTTATGTAGAAGTAAAATGATCAATGAAAATACTTAAGTATTTATAGTGAGGATATGTGTGTGAAAAGAAAACCCAAATCCAATTTTCAAAATCTGGTCCGAAATATTCCTTGCTTTTCTTTGTAGTCCTACACTGCAGACATTTCTTTATTTATTCACACTTGTCCAATATTGAAATAAGATTTCTTACGTTACTTTAAATATGATTGTTATTACATCAAAAGCTATCTGCTCACCAGGCCACATCATACACTTAAGTATGGAGAAGTATTATTTAACCATAAATATAGCATGGGTATTAACCTCGATCAACTTCGAACCATTTTATATTGGAGCAGGGATTGTCTTGAAGCTCAGTATAGCAAAATCCATAAGGGGCGCGATAATGTTTCTTAGAATCTAGCCTTAAAGCTTTACTGTTTCCAATAGAAAAGCCATAAAACTACAAGTAGAAAAGCATGACATTTCTTCAAAGCCGATTAAAGGACCCCTTGGTTTAGGCATAACAAAGGCTCACCTATTTTACTTACTGTTTAATGTTGAAACAGTTTAGATAAACTGTGCATATTACAGAACTCAATCTTCACTCATTTATGTAAAAATAATCCGGAATTTATTTGAGTTGATACAATCAGCTGAATTCATGTTTCTGGATATGCATAGTCAACTTTAATCTGAAATAACTAGTCACATGCAGCCTAAAATAGATCATTTTATTAAGAATAAGGGCACATTAATGGAATGTATGAGGCCCAGGAGGGAGAAGGAGATTCCACCTGGAACTTGCTTCCAACCGTAGTCTTACCACTGCTCCAACAACAGTAGCAGTCTAAGCATAGGGCAAAAGTAATTAGGCGAGTGACTTGAATCGGGTGCTCAGTGGCCCATTCTAGAAAGTCCAGCAGTGAAGGATAAAATTGCAACAAATCCTTATTCACTTTTATAAGCTTTTATTCAGAGCAACACATTCCAAAAAATGCACCTCCGAACCCAATAACGTCAGTTTCAGCTTGCTCCTATTTAGAGGGACAGAGGAATATCTCCAGTTAATGTCCATTGCCTGCCTACAATTTTTAAAAAATTTAGAGTACCCAATTCAGTTTTTCCAATTAAGGGGCAATTTAGAGTTGCCAATCCACCTAGCCTGCACACCTTTGGGTTGTGGGGGCAAAACCCAAGCAAACATGGGGAGAATGTGCAAACTCCACACGGACAGTGACCCAGAGCCGGGATCGAACCTGGCACCTTGGCGCCATGAGGCCGGAGGGCTAACCCACTGCGCCACTGTGCTGCCCCTGCCTACAATTTAGCACAATAAATATACAATTAACAATCATGGGCATTCATCATCGTTGTCACCATGGTGAGTGAGGGAGAAGCAAGGTTGGAAATATTAATAATGTTTACCTAACAACGCTGCTCATCATCAATTCTAAACAGATTCCTTTCAAAGAAGTCAGCAGTCTGAGAACTAGAAACATAAAAGGCTCACATGGGCCGGAATGGATTGAGAGCTGGAAGCACCAGGCTTTTGTTTAAAGAATGGGGTTGGGGCAAAGGGTGCGTGGCCCCAAATGGTCATGGTGCTCCAGGACCAAAGAAGTCTTAATTCAGCTCTAATTAAGAACACTAACATCATTGGTGCCTCACACAAGTCTTGATTGTTTTTTTTTTAGTACTCATTTTCTAGAGGTGGGTACTACTGGGAACCCACATCTATTGCTTATCCTTAGCGACCCTTGGGAACATGGTGGTTTCTTCTTCAGTCCATGTAGTCAGAATACCTCACAATGCTGTTAATTGCAATTAATATCCCAATCTTCAAAATAAATGTTTTGAAGATACAGAATTGACTATTCTTCCATAACAGAACAAAGCCATGCTTTGTGGAGATAATGGCATGTTAGATTAAACTGAAAACTAGCAAATTTAATCCAACTCTTCATATAGTTTTAAAATGTCAAGACAGGATAAAGCTCACATTATAAATGAGGATGTACAGATCATGCAATTAGGCTATGAATTTATACCTTAAAGTCATCATGTTGTAAATTGGGTTGTTGTGTCACAGGCTAGGATTTTCCAGCAGTGGAGATGACTTGGAAGTTGCCGCCGGTGGGATATTCCTGTCCCACCGAAGTCAACAGCTATTTGCATTGCTTGCCGGCCGCATAAATGATCATTTAACATCTCAAATTAAAAACCGCTCAAGTTACCTAGTGTTTTATTACCTACTTTCACTTGATGATGTCAAATTACCACTGGATTCTAATCTTAATAAGCAAAAGATACAGAGAATGCTTTTGTTAAGAACAGATTTCACTACAGCTGGTCTCAAAAGATCAGTCGCAGGCTTTGCCAATTTAAAACAGCATTCATGGGAACAATATTTGAAGTAAATTAGAAAGTAATGCTGAAGAAAGTAAAAAGAACACATTTGCACAGAAAAAAAAACATGGCGGCAAAAGTCTGTCTCAGTTTATGCGCATTTTGTAATGGGTACTGTTATGTTAATTAAAATTACCCTAGTTATCATTAACTTAATAATTCCTTTGAAATACATGGCCATTCACAATGGGGCCTAACAAACAATTGCACAACTTTTATTGACTGAATAGCTTACATTTATACATATGAAGTATAATCAATAAAACGCATACATTTTTAAGCGCAGTGTAATGCAGATAACAATGATAACTTGCATTTATGTAGTCGCTTTAACTACCAACAATGTCAATAGTAAAACATCCCAAGGCACCTCCTGGTAGACACTAGGTAAAGGCATGATTAAGGATGAAATAGAAGACAGGGCTATTAACTGGTTAGATCAATGCCCAATGACAGCAATCAATTCACAATACAAGCATGCTATGAAAATGCCATGGTATTAACTAAAAGTTGGTTTTGTGCAAGGAAATTAGGATTTATATTGGACTAATTTGGATCTGTAGTCTTCATAATATGCTTTTTATGTATGAGCTGTAAGCAAGTTACTATCCTCTTCCATTGGGCCATGGATAACATGCATGCAATTAACTGCCTGATGTCTGTAAAAGCTTTCTTCATTCCTCAGAGTACAGTACACATGACAGCTGAAATTTATCAGGAAATAATCTAATTTCGTAAGATTAGATTTTTTAAACTCACATTTCATAAAAAGGCTTCATGCAATCCTATAATGAGGGCACCCATTGAAAAGAAAGGGTATAGCATAGGAGCTCATTATACAACCTCATTATTCCCCAGGAGGGCCCTGCGTTACCGACGGTTCACTTTCTTTTGATTTCAGTCTTAATTTCAATGCAACTGCCTGTAACTTGTATTTAAGGTCAAACAAATGGAATATCAGTGAAAGAAAAGAGTAATGATATGCCACACCAGGTTGCTTAGGAATCGAATTGATTATAAAACAAGTCCTACGAGCAGGAATGGGAAGAACAATAATTCACTTTTCCACCAAATCGCCTTGAGACACCTAGTTTGTGCACCAAAATTTTATTTCTCATTCTTCTGCTTTTCTCTTGTAGTCTGACCAAAAGAAGCTCTGCTGCTTCATTCTCTGAAACATTGTCACTAATGTTCATCTAATGCACCATCTAATGTATAATCTCTTGATTCCAGTCCAACTGACTGTTTTTTGTGTTTAAGAGAAAGCACTTGGTCTGTATTTTTGTTTTGGGGGCAGGAATTTGATGTCTGGAAAATTTTGGGTTCCGACCCAGGTTGCATCAGTGTCACCGCCAACACAATTTTTGTAAGGGCTGCAAAGATGGGGCGCTCCCAAGGCTCCGTGAAGGACATTAGCAGGACCTCAATGACACATCATTCAGGATGTGAGCTGCTGATGCATTCAGAAATGAGGGCTACGGCTTTCAGGCGGTCAGTGTGGCAGGACAACCTCACCACTGAGCAATGAGTGGAAGTGTTTGGTTTTCTTGTATCATTTTCAGATGTTCATATTATGACACTGAACAATTGCGCTCATTATTTGATGTTTCTAGGCATATTTGCATTTCCTTCTTTATACACATTAATGTTTTATCTGCTTGTGTTAAAAAGAAAAGGTATGAGAGTTTGGAATTGTGACCGTGGCCTAAAGTTAAGGGGTTCTATTGTATAGGAATAAGGAAATAAAACTGCTTTTTCTTTTCACAATAACAGCTTGAATTTGTAATTCCTTTTTAAATTTTTTTTACTGCAATTGTTCATATGAATGCCATTAGTATTTCAAAGTAGTATTCAAATTTTGATGAACTTTTAAAATTGGTCCCTAAGCAGATGTTTTCACATTCTCAATACACATCCTGGCCAAAATGTATTCCCCCAACCAAAGTCACTAAAATAGATTAACTGGCATTTATCTTGTTGCTGTCTGAGAGCTGGTTATGTGCAAATTGACCTCTCGTCTCCTCTATATTACAATAATAACTCTGTTTCATGAATACCTCATTGGATGTAAAGCATCTTGGGATATCTGAGGTGTGAAAGACAGTAAATAAATGCAAGTTTTTTTTCCTATCACCCGCGAATGAACTTTTATCAGCATCAACTCAAATGTGACATGTTGTTTATAATTTAATACAATCTCCATAACCCACATATGTGAAAATTAGAATACTGTGGTGCGATTTAATGGAAATGTTTCAAAGTGTGCCAGTGAGCGGGAACTGCCGCGAGCTTCCTGACACTCGACCCGGTAAGGCCATCACCGGTATCAAATGTAAATTGGTCCACTTAACGAGGCCCCATGGGCTTCACACCGCAAATGATGGTCACGCCAGCTGATTTTCCGAGACTGCCAATAAGGAGGATCACTTAAACCGCTCCCGCAGAGCAAACCCCACACAGCTCACAGTCATGCCACGGAGGAGATCAGTCTCACGATTCAGGGATGCCGAACTGGTCAGATTGTTGGACGCGGTCGAGTGCTCAGAGGGTCAGCCACAGGGCAGCCAGTGTTGCCTGGGAGGAGGTGGCAGCAGCCGCCAGCTCGGGGAGCGTCACCAGGAGGATTGGCACACAGTGCCATAAGATCAACGACCTCCGACAGGCCGTACGGGTGGGTTGGCACCCCTGGTGCCAGTTCCGCCCCTCCTCCCAAATGACCATGTGCCTGGCACTGCCCCCGCCAAGGACCATACTGTGCCTCAGCCCACACACGTCCAGCAGTGCTGCCCACGCCTGCTCCTCCCATTCCCCACACCATCTCCCCCCCCAATATCCCTCCCTCTCTGCGATCAATGAAGCATGTCCTCACAATGTCCTCTCTGTGCCTCCGTAGGAGCCGTTGGCGCACAACAAATGGGAAAGGGACCAGGCAGGCAGCGATGTGCTGGACATCAAAGTTCTCACCCCCTACAAGGAACAGCTCCTGGAGGTCACAGGGTAGCCGAGGACAGAACTGTCACCGACGTGGAGGTTGGTGTATGGCACAGAGGTGAGGATCCACTGGCCCCAACTGATAACCTGTCACATATGAGCTGTTAATGCCATACAGAATGACCCATCCCTCCCACTGACCACATGTCCCTTATCCCCCAGGATGTCCATCTGATGGTGCCAGGCCATCTGGGGTGATCTCCATCCCCCTCGCCTCCGAGGAGACCACCATATTTCGTGGCACAGCTGTCATCCCCACCCTCAACCAGTGCAGAGACACACCTTGGTGGGCGACAGTAGTGGTCAGGCCTCTGGGGCATACTCTGGTAAGCAGCACACAGCTGCTGATGCACATCTGGTGGAGGTAAGAATGACCAGGTGAGATAGCAGTCGGATGTCTCCTGGAACCCAGGACCGATCTGGGTCCCAGTCAGATGCTGAGCGTCTGGAGCAGGTTTTCTCGGGGCTGATGCAGTCGATAAGGTGCAGCTATGATATTCAGAGGGGGATGTCAACGATTCTCCAGCATGTCTATAGACGATTGGAGGGGCTCCTGGGGCTAAGATAGCGTGGGCAATGCATGGCACCAAAGCAAACACTGCTGGGATGGCAACCACAGTGCAGAGCCTGGTGCACAATGTCAGCAGCGCGAGTGGTGGCGTCCAAGGCATGGTTTAGTCAGTGATGGCTATGGCTGAGTGCCTCAACATCATATCCGACTCGCTGGGTGACGTGTCCCAGTCGGATCTTTCTGAGGCGCTGCGGAGCATGTCCCCAGCTCAGCTGGGCATTCCAAGGCACTCCAGATCATATCCCAGTCACAGTTGGCCATTCCCTATTAGCAATAGCCTTCAGCCTCGCAGCCAGAGGCCGCCATGGTCAGTGAGTTATGGGTGGTTGGTGGGACTGTCAAGCAGGGGCTGGGGTTGCCTCCCCATTCTGGGTACAAACGATACAGAGTCTGGCATGGCAGACCCGGGGCCGCTGATGGCCTCCAGCCCGGGGGCGACCCCCCCCCCCCACACCAATGGCCGACTCCCCCCCCCCCCCCCCCCCACACACACACACACACAGGCCTCTCCCCCGCCCCCAGCACTGAGCAACAACCCTAGTGCCCCTGGGCGAGCAAAGATGGCTACTCACTTCCTCAGATCCTCACAACAGCCATTCCACCAGTTTCACGTTTAAAAAAAGATGTACTAATCAGCGCCCGTGAGACCACTTTCTGGGGAGGCAGTTAGATCATGGTAGGCCATTAGATTGGGGGGGGGGGGGGGGGGGAATTCCCTTTAATTGTATGCTTGAAGTGGTGATTATCGGTTTCTCGCCACACCACAGCGGGATCCTGATTCCACCATGGAAGCGGGCCAGTTAGATCACGAACCGTTCGGCGCCTGGCGCGGTTCTTGATTTTGACCTATCCCGCAATGTAACAGTTACATCGTGGTCTCACTCAAGCGCGACGCGGCCATAAAATTGCGCCCTGTGAAACGCTAAATATGACCAAAATAATAAGCATTAGAAAGACAGTAATGATCGTGCAAAATAAAACAATGTACTTTATTTGACATCTCTCTCAGATCAGTTTTCTGAATGGATGTCAATTATCCCATGAACTTGTCAAAATATCACAATAAACAATTACTGAAGCACGATAAAAAGAATGTTCAATCAGAATACGTCTCTCTACCATTCTTTTCCTAAATAGCATTATCAGTACTCAGTCCAAGGGGGAAAAAAGATAATTAGAATTTTAAAAAAATCAAACAAGTGGCATTATTGGGAGAATTGGCTTGTAGGAATTACCGAGCCTCTAGTTTGAGAAAATTACATTAATATGCTGTTCAAATAATATATAAATTCTAAGACACTCTAAATTAACAGCTGCGTCTCAGTTTTGAAATTTGTCCAATCCGGTTTCCCCTCAATGAAGTTACCAGCATTTAGTATTAAAAAAAGAAACAGAATTTCTTTAAAAAGGATCAGTCAAGCTTCTTTCGTCAAGAATTTCAAAAGCTTCGATCAGCACTTTAATAGTATGCAGAAGGACTTCCGGTTGCGGCTATGCGGAGCTAAGCCGCACGTTCGGCAGCTCCCGCTACTTAAGGACTTTTGGGCCGATTTGAGGGCCCCAAACGGCACTGTCTCGACGAATCCCGGTGGGGCAAGGTGTCTAGAGGAGCATTCCCCATAATTTATGGTGCTCATCCAGAGTGGGGCAAAGGAAAAAGCTGCAGCAGCTCCCCAAGAAAAGTGGGGGAAGAAGGACAAAATGGCGGCCGGCGGAACACCCGAGGACTGGTGGAAGTGGGCGCAGGAGCAGCAGGCCTCTCTTCTACGCTGTTTTGCGGAGCTGAAGGCTGAGCTGCTGGACTCCCTGAATGCGACTACCAACAAGCTGCTTGGGACCCAGGCGGCCCAGGAGGCGTCCATTCAGGAGTTGCAGCAGCAGGCCGCTGAGAGGGAGGAGGAGGCCGTGGTCCTCGTGGGGAAAGTGGAGTTGCACGAGGCACTTCACAAAAAGTGGCAAGACCGCTTGGAGGAGCTGGACGTTCGCACAAGGCGAAAGAATTTGAGGATCCTGGGCCTGGCAAAGGGGCTGGAGGGGTCGGATCTCCCGGCGTATGTGACCACGATGTTGAGCTCGGTGATGGGGGCGGGGTCCTTCCATTTGCCCCTGGAGCTTGAGGGAGCTCACAGAGTGCTGGCCAGGAGGCCTAAAGGCAAATAAGCCCCCGAGGGCAGTGCTGGTGCGGTTCCATCGATTCAGCGACCGGGAGTGTGTGCTGCGCTGGGCCAAGAAAGAGAGGAGCAGCAAGTGGGAGAATTCGGTAGTGAGAATCTACCAGGACTGGAGTGCGGAGGTGGCTAAGCGGCGGGCCGGGTTCAACCGGACGAAGGCGGTGCTGCATGCCAAGCAGGTCAGATTTGGAATGCTGCAGCCTGCGCGCCTGTGGCAGCATTACTTCGAGTCCCCGGAGGAGGCATGGGTCTTTGTACAGGCGGAGATGCTGGACTCGAACTAGGGCCTGGGGACACACTATGGCCGTTGCTGTTCTTTAACTTTGACATGTGTGTTTTTTATGCTGGGTTTCTTTTTGCTCTGTTTCCGGGTGGGTCTGTCTGTTGGGTATGGGTGTGGGGTATGTGGGGAATGTTGGGGGTTTGTATTCTATATGTTCTCTTCGGTACGGGGCTGGGGGTTGGGGTGAAACTGGATTTTGGGGAGCTGCGTCAGAAGGGTGGGGTGTGGCAGTGTGAAAGCGTGGGCTTTCCTCTGGCTTCCCACGCCGTGGGGCAGGGGGGGGGCTGAGCTGGCAGTGGGGGTGTGGCCTCTACTGGTTTTCTTTCCCGCGCTGAAGCAGTGCCAAGGAGGTGTGGCAAGAGGGGGATGACCCCATGCCGGGAGGGGATGGGTTTTGGCGGGAGCTGCCGGGATCAGCAGAAGTCAGCTGACTCACGGAAGTACCATGGAGGGTGCGTCGCGGCTAGGAGGGGTCCTAGCCTGGGGGGGGGGGGGGGGGGGGGATACCGGGTTGCTGCTGGAATGGTCAGGAAGGAGCTGGTGTGGGCCGGGGGGGGTAGAGGAGAGGCGTTATCGCCATGGGGAATGGGTCAGGCGGGACGAGCTGGTCTGGGGCGAGCAGTCGATAAGCTATGGCTAGCCAGCGGGGGAGGGGGCCGGGTTGCCCTCTGATCCGGCCGATTACCTGGAACGTGAGGGGGCTGAATGGGCTGGTTAAGAGAACTAGGGTATTTTCTCATCTGAAGGGGTTGAAGGCGGACGTGGCTATGCTCCAGGAGACCCACTTGAAGGTGGCGGACCAGGTTCATCTGAGGAAGGGGTGGGTGGGGCAGGTTTTTCACTCAGGATTGGACGCGAAGAACCGGGGGGGGTGGCGATTCTGGTGGGGAAGAGGGTGGCGTTCGAGGCGGCTGAGGTGGTGTCAGACAAGGAGGGCAGATATATTATGGTGAAGGGTAGGCTGCAGGGAGAGAAGGTGGTGCTGGTTAATGTATATGCCCCGAATTGGGATGGTGCTGGCTTCATGAGGCGCTTGTTGGGCCGCATTCCGGACCTGGAGGCAGGGGGCCTGATCGTGGGGGAGACTTTAACACAGTGCTGGGTCCCCCACTGGACCGGTCCAGTTCAAGGACGGGTAGGAGACCGGCGGCGGCCAAAGTACTGAGGGGATTCATGGACCAGATGGGAGGGGTGGATCCCTGGAGGTTTGGGAGGCCGAGAGCGCGGGAGTATTCCTTTTTCTCTCATGTCCATAGGGTTTATTCCCGAATAGATTTTTTCGTCCTGAGCAGGGGATTGATCCCGAGGCTGCAGGATGCCGAGTATTCGGCCATAGCGATTTCAGACCATGCTCCGCACTGGGTTGATCTGGAGATGGGGGAGGCGCGGGACCAGCGCCCGCTCTGGCACCTGGATGTGGGGATGCTGGCTGATGAGGAGGTGTGTAGGAGGGTCCGGAGAAGTATTGAGGGGTATCTTGATACCAATGACACGGGGGAGGTCCGGGTGGGGATGGTCTGGGAGGCTCTGAAAGCAGTGATCCGGGGGGAGCTGATCTCCATCCGGGCCCATAGGGAAAGGAGGGAGAGGAAGGAGAGGGAGAGACTGGTGGGGGAGTTCCTGGATGTGGACAGGAGACACGCGGAGGCACCGGAGGAGGGGTTGCTGGGGGAACGGCGCAGTCTGCAGGCCAAATTTGACTTGTTGACCACCAGAAAGGCGGAGACACAGTGGAGGAGGGCGCAGTATATGAGTATGGGGAGAAGGCGAGCAGGATGTTGGCGCATCAGCTCCGTAGGCGAGATGCGGCTAGGGAAATTGGTGGAGTGACGGATGGGGGTGGGAATGTAGTGCAGAAGGGGACAGAAGTAAATGGGGTCTTTAGGGACTTCTACGAGGAACTGTACCGGTCGGAACCTCCGATGGAGAGAGGGGGGATGGAGAGCTTCATGAACAGGCTATGTTTCCCAAGGGTTCAAGAGGAGCTGGTAGAGGGGCTGGGGGCGCCGATAGAGTTGGAGGAGCTAGTCAGGGGGATTGGACAAATGCAGTCAGGTAAGGCCCCGGGGCCGGACGGGTTCCCGGTGGAATTTTATAAAAAGTATGCGGATCTGGTGGGCCCCCTGTTGGTGCGAGCCTTCAATGAGGCATGGGAGGGGGGGGCTTTGCCCCCGACGATGTCGCGGGCACTGATCTCTCTGATCCTAAAGTGGGATAAGGACCCCTTGCAGTGTGGATCATACAGGCCTATCTCGCTCCTCAATGTTGATGCCAAGTTGCTGGCAAAGATCCTGGCCACCAGGATAGAGGATTGTGTGCCAGGGGTGATACACGAAGATCAGACAGGATTTGTGAAGGGATGGCAGCTCAACACGAATGTGCGGAGACTGCTAAATGCTATCATGATGCCGGCAGTGGAGGGGGAGGCGGAGATAGTGGTGGCGCTGGACGCAGAGAAAGCGTTTGATAGAGTTGAGTGGGGGTACCTGTGGGAGGTGCTGGAGCGGTTTGGATTTGGGGAGGGATTCATCAAATGGGTGAGGCTGCTCTACGCGGCTCCGATGGCGAGTGTAGTTACAAACGGAAGGAGATCGGAGTATTTTAGGCTCTACTGTGGGACCAGGCAGGGGTGCCCCCTGTCCCCTTGCTCTTTGCACTGGCAATTGAACCTTTGGCTATGGCGTTGAGGGAGTCAGGGAGATGGAGGGGTCTGGTGCGGGGTGGGGAGGAACATCGGGTATCGCTGTATGCGGACGACCTGCTGTTGTATGTGGCGGACCCAGAAGGGGGAATGCCGGGGGTGATGGAGCTGTTAGCGGAATTTGGGGGCTTCTCGGGCTATAAGTTAAATTTAGGCAAGAGCGAGGTATTTGTAGTACACCCGGGAGATCAGGAGGAAGGAATTAGGAGGCTCACGTTTAAGAGGGCAGTGAAGAGTTTCAGATACCTGGGGGTGCAGGTGGCCAGGAGTTGGGGGACTCTCCATAAGCTTAATTTTACCAGGCTGGTGGAGCAGATGGAGGAGGAATTTAAAAGGTGGGACATGGTGCCGCTATCGTTGGCGGGTAGAGTGCAGTCCGTCAAAATGACGGTGCTCCCGAGGTTCTTGTTCCTCTTCCAGTGTTTGCCCATCTTTATCCCTAGGGCCTTTTTTAGAAGGGTGACCAGCAGCATCATGAGCTTTGTTTGGGCGCATGGGACCCCGAGGGTGAAGAGGGTCTTCTTGGAGCGGTGTAGAGATGGGGGAGGGGGGGGGGGGGGGGGGGGGGGGGGGGTGCTGGCGTTACCCAATCTCTCGGGGTACTGCTGGGCGGCCAATGTGTCGATGGTGCGCAAGTGGGTGATGGAGGGGGAGGGGGCAGCATGGAAACAGATGGAGAGGGCGTCCTGTGGAGATACAAGCCTGGGAGTCCTGGTAATGGCGCCGTGGCCGCTCCCTCCCATGAGGTATACCACGAGTCCGGTGGTGGCGGCTACCCTCAAGATTTGGAGGCAGCGGAGGCGACATAAGGGAGAAGTGGGGGGCTCGATGGAGGCACCGTTAAGGGGGAACCATAGGTTCGTCCCGGGGAACATTGATGGGGGATTTCAGGGTTGGCACAGAGCGGGCATCAGACAGCTGAGGGACCTGTTTATCGATGGGAGGTTTGCGAGCCTGGGGGAGTTGGAGGAGAAATTTGGGCTCCCCCCGGGAAACATGTTCAGATATCTGCAGGTAAAGGCATTTGCTAGACGGCAGGTGGAGGGATTCCCTTCGCTTCCCGCGAGGGGGGTGAGTGACAGGGTGCTCCCGGGGGTCTGGGTCGGAGAGGGGACGATATCTGATATCTACAAGGTTATGCAGGAGGCGGAGGAGGCGTCAGTAGAGGAGCTGAAAGCTAAGTGGGAGGGGGAACTGGGGGAACAGATTGAAGACGGGACATGGGCTGATGCCCTGGAGGGGGTTAATTCTTCCTCCTCGTGTGCGCGGCTTAGCCTCATCCAATTCAAGGTGCTGCACCGGGCCCACATGACTGGGACGAGGATGAGTAGGTTCTTTGGGGGTGAAGACAGGTGTGTCAGGTGCTCGGGGAGTCCAGCGAACCATGCCCATATGTTCTGGGCATGCCCGGCACTGGAGGAGTTCTAGAAGGGGGTGGCGAGGACGGTGTCGAGGGTGGTGGGATCCAGGGTCAAGCCAGGATGGGGACTCGCGATTTTTGGGGTTGGGGTGGAGCCGGGAGTGCACGAGGCGAAAGAGGCCGGTGTGCTGGCCTTTGCGTCCCTAGTAGCCTGGCGAAGGATTTTGCTACAATGGAAGGATGCGAGGCCCCCAAGCGTGGAGACCTGGATCAATGACATGGCGGGTTTTATTAAGCTAGAGAAGGTCAAATTCGCCCTGAGAGGATCGGTACAAGGGTTCTTTAGGCGGTGGCAACCTTTCTCGACTTTCTGGCTCAACGATAGGGTACTGGGACAGTAGCAGCAGCAACCCGGGGGGAGGGGGGGATGGGGAGAGACGATGACTATGTTTGTTTATTTAATTTTAATTTATTTTTAAGTTCTCTGGTTGGGGTTGGGGGGTTGGGGGGATGTGATATATGCATTGATACGGTCTGGGGGGTGTTACAGTTGTTATGGGTTATTTTGTTGCATTTCATTGTTTGTTGTTATATTTTATATTTTCTGTAAAAAATGCCAATAAAAATTATTTTTAAAAAAAATAGTATGCAGAAGTTCAGTAGTTATAATGTTACTAAAATGTTAAAAGCTACTTCTACATACAGCATTTTGCAACTTAAATTACTTTATATATCCAAGTGCTGTTTGAAAGTGCTGTTTGGAAATTTTGACTTTCCAGCAAGCATACTAATAACTTTTTAGAACTTCAGACAAGTCAGCTGCTTTAGTGCACACAGACTGGTGCCTAGCTGGTGTGCATTCAGATTTTTTTCCTCTAATATGGTTTCAATTATCTGAGATATATGGCTTCATTTGGAAAAAGAGTTGAAAGCCTGGATGATTAAAAAGTTCCCTCTCTTTTACTGTGCTGGAGTCTGATATGTAATGGTGTAGTTGTCATGCATCATAAAGTCTCTGAGGGCAGTTAACAGAAGGTATATCAGAACTACAGGCCTGTTTTCACCAACCTGGCAGTCACAGATTTTAAAAGCTCTTTGGTGCAAGTCTAAAATACTACTTTTGAAGTTTTCAGTCACTGAGTATCACAAAAAGACAAACAGTTAAAATAAAATCCTGTGAAAATGTCTGTACTTTGATTAGTAATTTAGAACAAATGGACTTGTTCATTGGCTGTTTAAAGTTAAGTTGGGGAACCAAAGACAGACAAAACTAAGATCAAATCTTTAACATCGCATGCTTCTGCTCATTTACTATAATTCTGGCATGGTTCATTCTCTGAAGCATTGCATCACCAACTTTTACCACTGACTTACCTCTCTTAGTACTGGGTCACTGATAGAATTCAGGTTGACAGCTCCTTCATAGGTCAAGTAATAGAAGACATTGAGGCCTCGAACAGCCTCAGGCCCTTGCTGCTTATATCCAAAAATCAGATCAATCCACTGGTGAAGCTGGCAAGAAACAAATTCACTCTCCAGAGCCTGTAAACCACAACAGAGGGGGAACATCAGTTTCAGATGAGTTATTCAGCTTCTGAACTATGGATACATTTTATATGATCCACTTCTTAATTGAGCTGTATTTGGACTATCAACTAATTAGCAGTCCATTGTATCATTAGTTTCAAAACCTGGGTGTCCTGACCTCCTCTGCTGGAGTATGTCTATTCTGGATGGAAAGGTTAAAACATATGGATAGGGATAAATGTAAAACCAACTCTTCAACCTTTTAAAATGTCTCAGGCTCCCCATTAAGTGGACATGGGCACAATCTGTCCTGAAAGTGAGGTGGGAAAGAGCAATCCCAGCCCTCTAACCACAGTTTCCTATTTGTGTAGTGATGGGGCATCTGGAAACAGTACCACAAAGGTGACATTGGGGGTATGCATTTCAGGGAACTTTGCAGCAGGTTGAAGACAGGTCTGAAGGTAAGTGGACTTTTCCGCCCCTGGAATTTCAGGTGAATTCTCAGGCCTTGGGGCTTTCTTGCTGCTGTTCATCATACAGTGCAGTGTGCTGCCCTGTTTCTGGTGCTAGGCCCAGATTGAAAAAAAATGCCATGTGCTAGATTAATTGTCTCTGTTCAGCTTGGACATGGTGAACATACATCTGGTACTCTGCTCACAGGATGCCAATAAAATCATGCATTCATTTCTACCAGAAAATACGTGAGAATTCTAAGGCTTGTGTAACCATTAAATACCACTGTGGCCCTTGCTGTTTCAGAACCCATCAGCCAGACCATCTAGCACAGTATAGTGGGGAAGGGCGCCAAAGTCACATGTGAAAGACCAGCAACCAGAAAGCGCTAATACCAAATTCTAATTATGGCTTCAGAGAAAGTTATAACAATAGCAGTATGGATTTATATGGCAAAGTGTTCGACTTAAGAGTTCAATTCACTGAGAAGCAAATCAAACCCATTTGGACCAAAACAATAATTGGCACATGGAAATAAAATCAAGTTAACAACCTAAATAATGAACTTGACTTGGGTGACATAAATTGAAATAATAAATTTTCCCTGAAACTACTGCCAGGTCATTTTCATACAGTGAAGTCAAAACAATTTCATGTAGGTCAAACCCAAATTTACAGGTGCTTTTTTAGTAAAAACCTTATAAACTATGCACCAAATTTTGCAGTTTACCCAGGTGAGAATGATATTTGATTTTAAGTGCATCAATTTGCTCTATTTCTCTATCTTTGGCAATAGACTATACATCTCCAGTTTTGATCATGTACTTCTTTCCTTTGATGCTGGTTTTCTGGTTACCGCTGCATTCTCTACTTCACCACTGTAGGAATACCTGTTTCATTAGCCTGAGGAATTCTTTCCCAAAATCAGTGTTTTGCTCCCTCACATTTTTCTACCACTAAACAAAAAGTAATGTGAAAAATAATGGAACTTAAGGCTAGAAATCCCTTGGACCTGATAATCTGCATCCTCGGATCTTAAAAGGGCTGCAGAGATAGTGGAGGTATTGGTTGTAATCTTCCAAAAAGATCTTGGAAATGTACTTTGGTAGAACAATAGAAAAGCAGAATATTATTTAGATGAAGGCAGACGATTTATTGCTGCAGTACAGAGGGATCTGATCTGGGTGTCCTTGCACATGAATGACAGGAGGTCAGCAAATAATTATGAAGGCAAACAGAATGGAGTGAGTGAAGTCTTTCTACAGTTGTACAGGCATCAGTGAGACCGCACCTAGGGTACTGTGCACAGTTTTGGTCTCTTTACTTATTGAAGGATATATTTGCATTGGAAGCAAGCTGATTCCTTGGATGAAGGGGCTTGTCTTGAGGAAACGTTGAGTTGTTTGGCCCTTTACTCTGAGTTTAGAAGAATGAGAGGTGATCTTATTGAAACATATAAGATTCTGAGGAGGCTTAACAAGGTAAATGCTAAGAGACCGTTTCCTCTCATGCGGAAATCTAAAACTAGGTGGCAGTTTAAAAATTAGGGGTCTTCCATTTAAGATGGAGTTGAAGAGGAATTTCTTCTCTTTTGAGGGTTGTTAGTCTTTTGAATTTTCTTCCGCAGAGAGCAGTAAAGGCTGACTCAATGGATATACTCAAGCTAGAGTTTTAAAAAATATATTTTTATTCTCCTCCTTTTTCACATTTTCTCCCAAATTTGCACCCACTAACAATAAACAATAATCAGTAATGAATATAATATCAATTCCCATATCAATAACAACAATCCCATCCTCCCACCAAACCCCAAACAGCATCCTGCATGTTAACGTAAACATGGACAAAAAGTAATCAGGGATCACCCATAGTCACCATTAACACATACAGTCCCCCTCCCCCCAACCCTCCCAACCACCCCCCCACGAATGATCGATATTATCCAATTCTTGAAAGTGCATAATGAATAACGCCATGAATTGTAGAACTCCTCCATCCTTCCCCTCAGTTCAAACTTACCATTCTCAAGAGTCAAGAATTCTAACAGATCCCCCCCACAGGGGGGGGGGGGGGGGGGGGGGGGCACAGGGTGGAGAGGTTGCTCTCCATCCCATCAGGATCCGCCTTTGGGCGATCAACGAGGCAAAGGCTACAACATCTGCCTCTGCATCCGTTTCCAACCCCGGCTGGTCCGACACCCCGAATATGGCCTCCTGAGGGCCCAGGTCCAGTTTCACGTGCACCACTTTAGAGATTACACCTTCTTCCAGTAACCCCCCCCCGGGCAACGTATACTCAAGTTAGAGTTAGACATATTTTTGATTGACAAGGGAGTCCAAGGGTTATTGGAAGCAGGAAATTTGAGTTAAGGCAACTGTCAGGTCAGCCATGATCTTGTTGAATGGATGTTGGAGCAGCTCAATGGGCAAAATGGCCGAGTCTCCTTTTCTTATTTCTTACATTTGTAACCAACTGAAAGGGCAAAGTGAACGCCATCCTTTCAATGTGGCATGCCACGCAGGGTAGAAATATTGCAGATTGTGGTAATTATGGTGAAGCTTTTGAGTTTGCCTCTCTGCATTTTTTTTAAACACAGAAGTTGTGGAGGTAAGTTTTTATACAACTGTTCTGATATTAAACAGGCAGGAAATATATTGCAGGAGATATTTTTAGGGCACTTTGATTACATTAAATTATGTTGTGTTTTGTTTTGTTTGAGATCAATGTGCCAATAATCGCCATCTACCCACGTATTAACCTATCAATGGGCGCTTGATGTATGATAATGCCCACATAAAAGAATGAATAATTGAAAAACAGTAAGATTACTAGCTAGAAAGTCTCTGCTGGTATTTTATTATGAAGTAATAATTTAAATAATGGAACAGCTTTATGATTTAAACTTCAGAATGTTGAATTGCCACTAATATAAATATATTCCATATCTAAGACCGTGACTAAATTTGTTTCTGTGATAAGTTTTGTGAAGCTAGGTACACAATACATTCATTATTTAGTAAGTGCTAACTGGGAGGAAAAAAAACAGAATTCAGATCTGCTTCATTAAAATGCACACATTTGTGAAGACATACACAGTCTACACGCAAAGTCCAAAATAACAACTCAGTATAAAACAAAGTCACACAGAGACAAAACTCCTCCAATATGTTCAAATCAGGACAAGCTGTTTGATTGCCACTACAGTCTCATGTCACATTAAAGCATGACAAACATTAAACCATACACTTAAATGGCAATTTATATCATTTAAATGTTTACTGCTGGAGCAGCTCATCATTCATTTAAATGTGACTTTCTGACAGCTAATTTCAGTTAATTTTCTGTATCCACTTAATTAGAACTTTCAATCAAGAAAGAAGAAGGGCTTGTAAATGTTTTGTAGATGGGTTGACATTTTCTTCTTGTTACAATGAGACTAGTGAATTGTAAACCTTTCCCCATAATGAATTATCAGATAGTATATCATGCCAGAGCAAAGGCTGACCATATGGAAATCTGCTGCAATGTTTCTTCTAGACATATGCTTTGGACAGAATTTTATTTATGTTCACATATAAACTAGAACTACCACCATTCCTTGATACCAAAGGATAATTTACAGACATGATGCTTACAACAATGATAATGATGCCATAGACTACATTAAATGGCAATTGAATCTCTGGGAATAAAATTAGATAATTAAAAATTGAGTTGTGCCTATTTATAAACTTTAAAGAATCTTCCTTATGTCTGCACCAGTTAATGTATTTGTGGGTAGTGAAACAGGACCCGAGACATGGTAAAGTAAAATAATAAAGTAGAACATGCAAATTAATGAATCTTCCTAAGTATATAGTACATCACTACAGGCAGGGGTTAAGTATATTCATTTTCTTATTCAGCGAACAGAAAATATTTACCAGTTCAGTTGTTTTCTTGTTTCACAACACACTTCACAAGGATGCAAGTAAAACAGGGAATTTTAATTAAAATTTCACAGGAGGTACCGGGGCCTGACTGTATGAAAGTCAGAGGAGAAGGAAAGGAAGCTGTAAAAAGTTAGATTATGCTTTAACCGTTTATCTTTTATTAAATTAATGATATCTGCATTTTACAGAGTTGCATTTCAGTAAAACACAATGCATACTTAATATATTTCATTCATAAAAATAAAATGCAGCAACCTGCTGTTTTCCCTTGGTTTGTACTCATGTTTGTTATTCTGTCTGTAACAACTTAGCCCAGACTAACAGTATGGCTTGTGCCATTCACCTCATATACCGTTGGCTACAGACTTTTAGCGGGTGCGTCAGTGGAGGCTTCTAGTCACCCGCCTTAGAACATAGAACAGTACAGCACAGAACAGGCCCTTCGGGCCTCAATGTTGTGCCGAGCCATGATCACCCTACTCAAACCCACGTATCCACCCTATACCCGTAACCCAACAACCCCCCCCTTAACCTTACTTTTATTAGGACACTACGGGCAATTTAGCATGGCCAATCCACCTAACCCGCACATCTTTGGACTGTGGGAGGAAACCAGAGCACCCGGAGGAAACCCACGCACACAGGGGGAGGACGTGCAGACTCCACACAGACAGTGACCCAGCCGGGAATCGAACCTGGGACCCTGGAGCTGTGAAGCATTTATGCTAACCACCATGCTACCCTGCTGCCTTCTGTTTGAATTTGAAGCCATGTACAGAGGATTTCCAATGTCTGCGAGCAGGATAGGCAGCAAGAGTATCTTCAAGTAATCAGGTTGTAGAATCCTCATCGAGACAAATAGAATGCAAAACAGAAATAGCATGCAGGAAGTATAAATTACTATAAAATAATTGCACGTGAAGCTGAATAATGGAAAGACATGAATAAGAAACACAATTAAAATGATTTAAACTTTTATTTCTTAAAAAATCTGAAATATTACTTTTATTCTGAGAGAACACAACTCCACACTTGTATAAACATATTTTAGGGGATGTTCAGCAGTAATTATCACTTACTATACTGTTACAAACTCAGCTACTACTGATTGTCCAAGGCCTAACCTTTTCCTTTTTAAAAAAATATTTTATTCAGGCATTTTCATAAAAAACAAACCAAAGCAGAAGCAAAATTATGCAACATTATAAATAACCAACACTCACTCCCCCCCATGCTTCCCCCTCTTGCCTGTTCCTCCCGTTCTGCCATCTCCATTTTAACCCCCTTATCCCTCCATCTCCCCATGCCCTTTTGCTGACTCCTCAATCCTCCTTAACAAAGTCAATGAACGGCTTCCACCTCTAAATGAACCCATCAACTGACCCACTCAAGACAAACTTGACCTTCTCCAGCCTTAGAAATTCTGCCAGATCACTCACCCACACCTCTGCTTTCAGTGGCTCTGAGTCCCTCCATCCAAGTAAGATCCGTCTCCTGACTATCAGGGAGGCAAAGGCCTAAATATCGGCCTCTCTCGCCCCCTGGACTCCTGGATCTTCTGACAGCCCAAATATCGCTTCCTCTGGACTCAGGCCACCATTACCCCCCCCCAACACCTCGGACATTACGTCAGCAAACCCCTGCCAGAACCCCCTTAGCTTCAGACATGCCCAGAACTTGTGGGTGTGATTCACGGGCCTCCCTGCACACTGCCTACACCTATCCTCTACCCCCTCAAAAAAAGAACGACTTATCCGCGCCACTGTCATATGTGCCCTGTGAAGCACATGACGAGGATGCATTCACCCTCCGCAGGACCTCAGCACGCGTCACGGCTTTTACCGCCCCACCCAGATCCTCCTCCTACTTCTGCTTTATATCCCCCTCAGGAGCCCCCTCCCAATCCATCAGCTCCTTGTAGACTACAGGCATCGTCCCCTCCCCTATCTCCTCCTTCGACAGTTTCTTGACTTGCAACCCCAATGGCGGTAACCAAGGGAAGGACTGTATCTCCGTCTTCACAAAATCCTGAACCTGCAGGTACCTGAAGCCATTCCCCCTGGGCAGCTCATACTCTTGCTCCAGGTCCTGCAATTTCACAAAACTGCCCCCTACAAACAGGTCACCAAAATTGCTCAATCCCTGCTGACTGCCAACCCCAAAACCTCGCATCCAGACTTCCGGTGCAAACCTATGATTATCATAGATCGGTGCCCCCCGAGACACCCTCCAATCCCAAATGCTGCCCCCATACTAGCGAGGCCAAGACTACCACTGGGCTCACCGCGAACCTGGCCGGCAAGAACTGCAGAGGCACTGTTAACAATATCCTTAAGCTCGTTCCCTTACAAGCAACGGTGGAGCGTGCACCCCTGCTTCGTCCTGTGATGCAGTCTGAAATATTCTGAACTCACCAAATCGTCCGCACACTTGCAACCGGTGCCTTGTACAGCATCAGGGCCCAGTTCACAAACTCCTGCCCGAACCCATACTGCCCAGCACCCCCGACAAATATATCAACTCGGCCCATTCAAAAGCCTCCTCCGCGTCCGTCGCCACTACCACTTCCACCTCCTGCCCATCTGGAGGCATTGTAATCACATTGAGCAGCCTCCTCACATTTGCCGACAACTATCTCTCTTTCACAAACCCTGTTCGGTCCTTGCCTATCATCCCCGGGATGCAGTCCTCAATTCATGAAGCCAATACCTTCACCAGCAACTTGCCGCCTGCATGCGATAGCGATATCGGACAGTACGGCTCACACAGCTCCGGATCCTTGTCTTTTTTCAATATCAAAGAGGTGGATGCCTGCAATAGTGTAGAGGTGAGCTCCCCCTTCTCCCTACTTTCATTATATGCCCTGATCAGCAATAGCCCCAGGTCCGCCCCAAACTATAAAACTCCACCGGGATCTCATCCAGGCCTGGGGCCTTTTCTTCCTGCATCGCCCCACTAATCCGAACTCCTTCAGGAGCCTCTGCCTCTCCTTCAACAGCCCCGCCTCTGAGGCCGCAGAATACCTTCTGTCCACCCTCAGAATCTCTTCCACCTGTCTTGCCATCTCTGCCCATTCCGTCTTCGCGATATGCACCCAAATTGAAATAAACTTCCCTCAAACCACCGCCTTGACTGCCTCCCACAACTTCGTGGCTGTGACCTCCCGCATGGCATTCAGCTCCACATACCTGCTCACACACCTCCTCATCCGGCAAAAACCCCACATCCAACCTCCACTGCAGGCGCCCTGTCCACTGGCAGATCCACCCAGTGCCGTGCAGGGTCACAGACAGTGATAGCGGAATACTCCGAACTGACCACCCGTGCCAAAAACACTTTGTCTATCACAAAAAAGTCAATGTAGGAGTACACCCGGTGGGAACAATATGAGAATTCCTTCAACCTCGGCCTGCCAAACCTCCATGGTTCCAACCCCCAATATGCCTCCATAAACCCCTTCAGCTCCTTCGCCATTGCTGAAACCTTCCTCGAACTCGAGGTCGACCGGTCCAAGCTTGGTTCTAGAACCTGCCTCATAAAATCTACGTCATCCCAATTTGAGCCATAAATGTTTACCAAGACCACCGTCATTCCCCTCCAACTTCCCAATCACCCTCACAAACCTCCTCCACGAATCTGCCATAATACTGCTCCACCTTGAACGCCATCCGCTTATTCACCAGCACCGCCACCCCCCTCGTCTTCATCTCCGGTCCTGAGTGGAACACCTGCCCCACCCATCCTTTCCTCAGACTTGTCTGATCCCCTATCTTTAAGTGCATCTTCTGCAAAATGTCCACATCCACCTTCAGGTTCCTCAGGTGCGCGAACATTTGATCGCCCCCATTCAGCCCCCACACATTCCACATGACCAGCCTGGACAGGGGTCTCCCTGCCCCCTCCCCTGCCGATCAACCATATCCCTTTTTGGGCCAGCCCCTGGCCTGTGTCATGCGACCCTCCTGGCCCACCCTCGGATGTTGACCATCATCACTCCCTTTCCAGCTGCGCCACAGAAACCACAGCCTCGTCAGCAACCCTCCCCCCCACGTCCTCCAACCAAAACAATAACCCCATTCCCTATGCCTGCCTCCTGACAACCCCCCACTGCACTCCCTTTAACTAGCCCACCAACTAGCATGTTGGCCCCCGCCCAAGGCCTCTGACCCCCACCCCCATCCACACTCCCCCAAAAAGCAGAAAAGGTGCACTCACCCTTGATATTCCCCCCAAGGAGGGGCCTGCCCTCTCCCATCAAAATAAAAAAAATAATTTCATGGGGAAAAGTTCCTTCAGAACTAAGAAACCTCCTCACAAACTCCTCCAAAGTTCAATGTCCTCCTTCTCCTGCCAGTCTATTGTACCTCAAACTCCATCGCCTCCTCTCGCGTGCTAAAATAATACTCACGCTTCTGAAAAGTCACCCAGAGGTGGGTTGGGTACAGGACCTCAAACCTTACCCCCTTCTTGGAAGAGGACAGCCTTGACCCGATTAAACCCGACCCTCCTCTTCGCCAGTTCTGCACCCAGATCTTGATCGCCCGCAGCTCATCTCTTTCCCAGGTGCACTTCCTCATCTGCCTCACCCACTGAAAAATCTTCTTTTCATCCAGACAGCAGTGCAACCGCACGACCATTCCCCTTGGCAGCTCGCCCACTTGCAACCTCCGCATCAGAGCCCTGTATGCTCGGTCAACCTTCTAGGGCCGATCAAAGGCTTCCTTCCCCAGCAACTGTTCCAACATTATGGCCACATACGTCCCGGCCTCCGCATCAATGCCTTCGAGCATCCCCACAATCCCCAGATTTTGCTTTCTGGAACGGTTCTCCAGATCCTCCACCTTCTCCTTCAGCCTCTTCTGGTTCTCCCGCGTCACCACACCTCATCCATCAAGGAGGCCAGCTGCTCCTCGTGCTCCCCCACTGCCTTGTCCACTTCCTGGATTGCCCAGCTCTGGGACTCCAGCCTTTGCTCCACTCTCTCGATACATGCTTTAACTGGCTCCACCCACTTTGGCCAGATCCTCCAGGGCCTCCTTCAGCTGCTGGCTGAACTTAGCATTTAGAAATTCCACCAACTACTTTGTGACCACTGGGCAGGCAGAATGGGCCCTTTGCCCTCAACCAACTTTATCTGTAGTGAAGACTCTCCTGTTCCAACAGCTCCTTTCTTCTCGTCCCACTATTAGTTTGTGAATCCATGCACCAGCCATACCAGAGGAGCTATACCTCCTCCAGGACCTTTTTCCATCCAAAATTATGCCCTTCAGACGGGGAAAGGACCAAAAATACCACCTTGAGCGGTTGCCACCAAATGTGTGACCGCTCACTCCATCGCTTTTACTGGAGGTCTCAAGGCCTAACCTTTTTACCTGTCTTTGGAATGCGAACAGCAGGCAATTATGGTATTCTCTGTGCAGATTCCATGCAATAATTCACTCTGTGGAGGAGCAGGGTATTACTGACAGCAAATTCCAGGTTTTCACAAATAACTCTGTGTCTGAATGGCAGTCGTTGCTGACAGGTTTACCTGGCAATAATAGTGAGCTCCAACAATCTAGGCCAATACATTCCATGATTTACAACTCAAGTTCAACCATGAGATAACAACTACCTTATTTGTTTGAATAAAAGTGGTACACATTTATCATATTTGCACATCTGATAAGAGAGCCAGACTATATCTTACCAATGAGAACGGATAACTTCTATTGAGAATTAAAATTCACCTATTGTCAGTAAAATAGCAATTAAAATTCATAGGATAATGGGCTCTGGGGAAAAAGTGTGGAAAAGAGGAGCAAAAGAGTCAATCCCATTAAATGTTATACGCCAGGTCGGCAGGTCACAGAATCTGCATGAAAGTGTTATTTCTTCAATATATTTTGTGGTACTTGGGAAGAAAAACTTTCAACAGTCGCTGAAAGTAAGCATGCAGGTGCAGCAGGCGGTAAAAAAAGGCAAAATGGTATGTTGGGTCTTCATTGCGAGAGGATTAGAGTACAGGAGCAGGCATACCTTGTTGCAGTTATACAGGCCTTGTGACACCACACCTGGAATATTGTGTGCAGTTTTGATCTCCTTATCTGAGGAAAGATGTTCTTGCTATAGAGGGAGTGCAATGAAGGTTTACCAGACTTACCCCTGGAATGACAGGACTCGCATATGAGGAAAGATTGAGTTAGGATTATAATGGTTGGAGTTTAGAAGAATAATGGGTGATCCCAAAGAAAACTATGAAATTGTAACGGGTCTAGACAGGAGATGCAGGAAGGATGGTCCCAATGGTGGAGCAGTCCAGAACCATGGGTCTCAGTCTAAGGATAACGGGTCAACCATTTAGGCCTGAGAAGAGGAGAAATTTTCTCCATGCAGAGAGTTGTGAGCCTGTGGGATTCGCTACCACAGAAAGCAGTCGATCATAATTGTTGTGGGCAGTTTTGGGCCCCGTATCTAAGAAAGGATGAGCTGGTCTTGGAAAGGGTCCAGAGGAGGTTAACAAGAATGAACCCTGGAGCTTGTTGTATGAGGAACAGTTGAGGACTCTGGTTCTGTACTCGTTGGAGTTTAGAAGGATGGTGGGGGGGGATCTTACTGAAACTTACAGGATACTTGGCCTGGATAGAGTGGACGTGGAGAGAATGCTTCCACTTTTAGGAAAAACTAGAAGCAGAGGACACAATTTTAGACTAAAGGGATGATCCTTTAAAAACGAGATGAGGAGGAAGTTGTTCAGCCAGAGGGTGGTGAATCTGTGGAACGTTTTGCCGCAGGAGCTGTGGAGGCAAAATCACGGAGTGTCTTGAAAACAGAGATAGATAGGTTTTTGATCGAGAAGGGGATCAGAGGTTATGGGGGAAGGCAGGAGAATGGGGATGAGAAAAATATCAGCCATGATTGAATGGAGGAGCAGACTTGATGGACCGAGTGGCCTAATTCTGCTGCTATGTTTTATGGTCTTATAATGAATGACAGAGCAGGCTCGAAGGGCCTACACCTATTCCCATTTTCTATGTTAATTTTCAGCAGTTTTAGAATCGCAGCTGCTTTAAGGTAAGCTTGTGAGAATTTCTCTCTCCACCACTTTGCTAAATTCTAACAAGATAAATGTAGTTAAGCTGCTGGATGGCATTTACACAACTGCACTTTTGCCTTTTGAGAGTTGGAACATTTTTCTCAACAGCTCTATGGTAGAATTATTTACATGACCAGAACCAATTATGTAGAAGCAAACCAAGAACTGACACACAAACAAGGCATCAAACATACAGGTAGTGACACTATCTGCAAAAAACAGCATGTGAAGGTCGCCCACTAGTATTTTGTGCAGACTTCTTGGATTGATACCGAACAACTATCATGCTCCTAGTATATTTAGGTGCTGCTCTAGTCACAACCATAATTGTCAACCATGCTACTGCAGATGGTGAGATTTAGCTGGGTGGAGGAGTTTGGACAGTTTTGCATTTTAAAGCAAAAGATGGATTTTCCCTAAAGCCTGTCAAACAGAATTGCAACTTCAATAAGTACAGAGCTGGTAGGAAGCTGGAGTTATATAATGTACACAGGTATGGAGGAATCCATTGTTCCTGCCACCAATCGATTTTAATTCCTGAACATATTATGTCTATTTCTCAGATAGCAAGATTCTAATGTGAGCAGGATTCTTCTCAGCCCAAAATATCACCTGATGGTAATTATACATTAGATATTCCATTATGGTGCACAAGGGCATCTCAATCAAGAAATGATGGATAGAAAGGCTACAAGTGAAATGGACATCGAACAAGCAGGAATAAATGTGGCATTTCTTCCTTGGTATGACGATTCACAGTTTAGAATCATCTGTTTTCAACCAGTTTTGCAAGAAGATCATCATTTATTGTTTTTGTGAGTTCTATATCAGACAGCACAACATACAGAAGTTATTAGGTTCTGGGATGATGTACCTGCTCCAGATTTATTTGAAAATAGTTGTAGTTCAGAGAGAAACTGTATTCATTAGCATGACATATTTTACCTCCATTTTGCCAGTTTTCCTGTCCTTTTGTAATGTTTCCTGAACCACTGTGATTGAGAGGATGACAAGAAAACTGTCTCTAAACATCAGTCAATATGCTCTCCTAGTAAATGCTTGGAGTAGTGTAATAGTGGCCTTTAGGACAACTGAAACTGATCAATATATTAGATATCATGCTAACAAGTTATATCCTGGTGCGTTTGTCACAATGTTGGAATACCTATGCATTATGTTGTCATGGAGCCATCATGCCTATTTCTTCAGACTTTAAAAAATATATAATAATCAGCAATTTCGGAATTAAACACTGATGACTCTGACCCAGAAGCAATAAAGAAAATGGAGTAATTGTTTTGAAGAATGTTTGAAAAAGACAATTATAAGTTTGCATACATTGTAAAGGGACCAATTGCAATTTTCTTGGCTAAGAAATACTAGTACAGGTGACCTGGCAACCCTTGAGCTGAAAGCTGTACTAACAGGCAGGAAATTAAGACCAGGAGCCAAGTTACCAGACACAAGGAAGAGCTACACGCAGACAATGATGGTTGAGATGCATACACAAAGTGAAAACAAGAAGAACACACCGAATTCTTGTAAGCAGCAAACCAGTCTGAGGAAAAGGTCAGTTCTTTGGTTTGGCAGAAGAGGAAAGAGGAGCTCTTGGAGGTAATGTACGAACTGGTGACAATGTTCTAAAGGGGAATGGGTGGCGCAGTGGTATTGTCACTAGACTAGTAATCCAGAGACCCAGGGTAATGCTTTGGGGGTCGTAGGTTTGAATCTCACCAAGGCAGATGGTGAAATTTGAATTCAATAAAAGAAAATCTGCAATTAAAAGTATAATGATGATCATACTCAGTTCAAGGGCAATTATAATAAATCTTTATTAGTGTCACAAATAGGCTTACATTAACACTGCAATGAAGTTACTGGGAAAATCCCCTAGTCGCCACACGCCAGCACTGAAGGAGAATTCACCTAACAAGCACTTCTTTCGGGACTTGTGGGAGGAAACTGGAGCACCCAGAGGTAACTCACGCAGACACAGGCGACTCTGCACAGACAGTCACCCAAGCCATGACCCTGGTGCTGTGAAGCAACAGTGCCAATCACTATGCTACCGTGCCGCCGAGGGACGGGCAACAAATGCTGACCCAGTCAGTGACATACATCTGAAGGCCAATTTTTTAAAACTCAAAATTGAAAACTATTTTCAGAAAGGACTCTTGATCTACACTGTATGAATAAAATACAGCATATTATGGAATTGTGTAGCTACACAGTGCCACATTTATGCAGGGATATTTTCAATGCATGTGGTTATGTAAGACATATCGTTACTGTATCAACGTTTGGGAGAGTGTGTAAAATAAAGGAAGAATTCTGCAGAAGATGCAGGAACAGAGGGACCTCTATGTACCCAAGTCATTGGGGATGGCAGGACATGTTGAAAAAGCAGTTAATAAAGCACATAGTATCGTACGTTTTATTTATGGGGGCATTGGGGACGAGAGTAAGGAGGTCATGTTGAACATATAAGATACTCATCTGGAGTGCTGCATGCTGTTCAGGTCAGTCTGGGCATCATGCTTTAGGGGGGGGCGGTGCTGAAGGGAGTATAGAGGAGATTTATGGGAGTGATTCTGAGGATGAAGAGCTGTGGCTGTGGGGACGGATTGGAGGGATTGAGTGTGCTTTCTTGTTTTTTTGGGGAGGGGAGAGGAGTGTGGAGGGGGATAGTGTGGCGGGGAGTAGAAGGAGTCTTGGCAGAGTTGTTCAAGATCCTGAGGGGTATGGACAGGTTAATTGGCGAAAGGCTGTTCTCTCTCAGTAGTGTATGGGGACCTGGAGTGCACAGTTTCCAAATGGTGGACAGGGGTGAATGGAAGTGAAGTGAAAATCTAAGAAATAGGGCTTGGTTATATAAGAAATAAACCTTTTTAAAACAAAAGAAAAGAAAGCAACATTTAAACTTTTTCTTCAGCTCGAACACTAATAGATTACAGACAGTTACATAACCTTAACACACTAGTTGCTATTAAACATCACTTTAAGTAAACATGCTGCTCTCATGCCACTTACACAGACAAGCCAAGGTAATTTTTCTTCTGTTATATACATTTGTTCAGAACCTTTTTTTAAAGTTTGCCTCAATGGAAAATTTCATGACCTCTCTGGTCAATTTCCACAGCCTTCTGCCCTCTTAACTGTTCAGAACACCATTCTTTTTTTCTCTCTCTTTCTCTAAGCTCTGTCCAGCCCCTCAAATAAAGATTCTCTCGGGTTTCCAGACTTGAATCTATTATTGTTATCTTGGTTGGTTGCCCACTCCCGTTTATACACAAGATCAAGCCATTTTATTGATATGCAACTAACTTTCCATTGACGGACAAACAGGTCATTAAAGACTGTGATGAGCTAATGGCTAGTCAAACAAGATTGTCCCAAAAGACACTGGATCTTGAGTGGATCATCCTGGTTGAGCAAGGGCATTTTGTGTATTCTCACTACCGAGGGTAAGTCTGAATCAGATAAGGTGGCTCAAGCTTTCGGCATATTGCACGGTCTCTGCTGCTAGCAGTCTTTTCCCTCGGTCTGTTTAACACCTAAATTGCCTGCTACATCTTGACCCCATTTCTGGGCCAAGTTCCTAATATCTCCCTATCATAATAAAAGAAGAATGTGCAAGGTTATGCGGTAAGGTAGGGGGAATGGGAAGGTGGAATTCTCAGAGAGCCAGTGCAGACTCAATGAGCTGAATGGCCTCCTTCTGCACTGTAAATATTCTATGATTATGTGATTTGAAGAATCTTTGCCAGTTAATTCATGTGTAATTTACATTGGTTCTGATTCATGTTGAAGTAAAAGCTACAAAAAGGGTAAATGGGGAAATTCTTCATGGGGTAAATTTGGCTATTTGGTTTGCAGCTTCCCCATGGGGATTAAAACAGCACAAACACTTGTCTTATGTAAATAATAACATCAACCTAACAGAAAAATCAGACATAAAATGCTGGTTACAGTTTATTCCATTATATGGAACATGCTATTATTTCTATTGGGCAATGCATATATTTCATTCTTTGATGTTCGCTTGTTAAGAACATGATTAAATCTTGTAGCTACTATTTATTGATGCCAAGTAGACAGACAGACACTGTCAGTTCAATTTACTGACACTCAAATTAGCTTTGATAAAGCACCCGAGTGCTAGCATTGGATTCATTAACAAACTCTGTTGGGTACACAACCTTGAAAGCTCTGCTCACATTTCTCAGAAACATATTATAGTTTGTAGATGTTTTGATCAATAATTTACCATGGTTATTTCTGGACAAAACTTTGAAAGGCTGCTGCTGAGAGGTTTTTCCAGTATTAGACCATTGACATTAAACCTAAGAAACCTTTGGATTAAAATGGTCAGAATTTATGTTTGCTTTCAGTATGTTCAATTAATGCTTAAAACCTATGTATAATTGAGAAACAAATAGTTTGACTCAATTCATGGCACTTTTCAGTGCCGTGGACAGGGGAAGCATGAAGTGAGCTGCAAGTGAAATAAGCTGACGGTCTCAGTCTTCACTGCACTTACAGAAAGTCATGCAAGGCTGAGTGAACATTTTGCTGGTCCACTTTCTCATTACTTAATTATTTTGGAGGCTTGCTTCTTGGCAATGATTTGGCAAGCATCATGCACTAAGTTTACCTGACAATTTTGCAGTCATCATCGATAAGGATTAGGAAGACACTGAAGGTTATGAGGTTTATGAGTTTATGAGGTTTCCTGCCTCAACCACCCTCTCAGGCACTGCAGTCCAGATTCCCACCAAGCTGTGAGTGAAATTTTGTTTCCTCAAATTAACTCTAAACTTCCTACCTTTCACCTTAAAATTATGCTCCCTTGTTACTGACCCTTCAACTAAGGGGAACTGTTTCTTTCTATCCACTCTTTCCATGCCCCTCATAATCTGATACATCTCAGTCAGGTCCCCCTCAGCCTTCTCTGCTCCAAAGAAAACCATCCAAGCTTATCCAGCCTCTCTTCACAGCTAAAATCCATCCCAGGCAACATCCTGGTAAATCACCTCTGCAGCCTCGCTAGTGCAATTACATACTTCCTATAGTGCGGTGATCAGAACCAACATAGTACTCCAGCTGTGGCCTAATCAAAGTCCTTCACAGTTCCAACATAACCTCCCTGCTCTTATAACCTACACCACAACTGATAAAGGCAAGTGTTCCGTATGTCTTCTTAATTACCCTATTAACCTGTCCTGCCACCTTCAGGCATCCCAAAATCCCTCTGTTCCGCTGAGCTTTCTCGTGTCCTGCCATTCAGTGAGTACGCCCTTGTCGTGTTACTCTTTGCAAAGTGCATCACCTCACACTTTTCAGGATTAAGTTCCATTTATATACTCCTGTAACCTAAGACCTTCACCGTCAACCACCCGACCAATCTTTATGCCATCTTAACTTACTCAACAACTCCCGCAACACTTTGTTCTATTTTGTTTATATATATCACGAACAATAAAGAATCCAGCACTGATCCCTATGGTATACCAGCCTCCAGCCACACAAACAGCCTTCTACCACCACCCTCTGTCACCTACCAATAAGCCAATTTTGGATATAACTGGCCATATTACCCTGGATTCCATGTACTTTTACCTTCTTTATCAGTATCCCATGTGGGACCTTGTCAAAGGCTTCGCTGAAATTCGTAGAAACTACATCACCTGCACTAACCTCATCTATACACCTGGTCACCTCCTCAAAAAGTTCAATCAAATTCTTTAGGCATGACCTCCCTCTGACAAAGCCATGCTGATTGTCACTGATCAAACCTTGCCTCTCTTAAGTAGGAATTAATCGGTCCTTCAGAATTTTCTCCAATAGTTTCCCTACTGCTAGTATGAGACTCTGTAATTCCCTGGTTTACCCCTACTATCCTTATTGAAAAGTGAAACCAAATTAGCTGTCCTCCTGTCTTCTGGTACCTCCCCTGTGGCGAGAGAGAAATTAAAAGTTTGGGTCAGAGCCCCTTTAATTTCCTCCCTCATCTCCCACAGTAGCCTGGGATACAACTCATATAGACCTGGGGATCTGTCCATTTTTACACCTGCCTAAACCTCCAGTACCTCCTCACTCCCTATGTCAAACTGCTCTAGAACCTCACAGTCTCTCTGTCTGAATTCTGCACCCACATCTTCCTTCTCCAAAGTGAAGGCAGAGGTGAAGTACTCTGTAATTCTGAAGTACATGGAGCCACAGAATCAAAACCAAATAAATCTCACTTTGAAGAACAAGTTTGATTAACAATATATTCTGAACATATTACTACAGATGTCTTGTTGAATATTTATAGGGGTGTAAAAGTGCTTTGACAGTCCTCGCTATCGTCACAGAGTTAAAGTATATTTTCTCAAATGCCACACTCTCGGATAATGAAAAATAACTTTTAATACATTCATTGAATAACTTACACTCTCCAAACTAAAAACCCTTCAGAGAATTTTGACTGAGGTAATAAAAGGTTAATTTCTGAAAAAATTGAGTTGGCAATAATTCTAGACGTAATTATCCAGCTAATTTTACTGCCTTGGGTAGTACTAGTACACAAGTACTTAAAAGTTGCCCCCAAAGGTGGTTTTTAATATTTTGACTTTATTTTCCATATAAATATCATATGATGGAGCTTTAGCAAATAACAAAAGATGAGGTTTTGTAGATTGGAGAAATTGAGAATGAAATTGGTCTACGCCAGCAGTGAGGAACATGTTTGTAGCAAATCAGCAGCTCATTACTCACCGTGGCCCATCTCATTTCGCCTCAAGTTCATAAACTGGCAGTTCAGATACCTTTTGGAGATTAGTTTCCTGGTCTCACTGCCACTTTCACTTGGAAAACATTGCCCACATTTTAAATTTCAAACCATGCTTCTGGAAACTAAAAACTGCTGCAGAGTAAAAGCAATTGTGAATTTGCTATGAACCTGTTTGGCGTTGCTGGCTTCAACCAATTTCACTCCCATTATGTTTTCCAGGAATTCATTCCTGGTGTAAAATGTTTGATTAAAAATAATCAGATGTTATAAATATTAAGTTTGCTACAAGTTGATTATGATTGGGATCTTCTTTAATCTTTCAAAAAAACTGGAGCGTAACTTTGTGGTCTCGTTTGTTTGTGTTTGCAGTACTATAGTCATTTCACACAATGTACAGCACAATATAAGATATGGGTCAAGTGTTATTAAAGTCTGATCCAACAAGTATTGCCTCCCCATCCCACAATGGTGGAAGCATTTGTTAACATTATTTGAGACTAGTACTTCAGCTTCCAGACCAATTCCAGTCATAAAGTCTCCAGTCATTTGCAATCAAATCACGACAACTGGCGTCAGGCCTGGTACAGGTCGATTAGAATTATTGTTAATTATGCATAATACTTGGTATAGATATTACCTCATAGCAGTTAAAATGTCAACAGCGTAGATTATTTAGTCCAAAAAATTTCTAATTTAAAATTTTTTTTGAAGTCAGCACAGTTGTCTTGGTGTATTCATCCAGGACATACGGAAATAATTTAATTTAGGACAAATGTCTGTGGCCACAAAGTGAAATATTAATTTGGGTTCGACAAGATTTCCTAATTCTTGGTGCCTCTGTAAATTGCATAGCCGGTGACTGACTAAACCTGATGGATTCAAACCTGCACTTGGAGACCTCTTTATAGATGCTGAATTTTATGGTCAAAATAATAATCTTTATTGTCACAAGTAGGCTTACATTAACACTGCAATGAGGTTACTGTGAAAAGCCTCTAATTGCCATATTCCGACGCCTGTTTGGGTACACTGAGGGGGAATTCAGAATGTCCAAATTACCTAACAGCACATCTTTCAGGACTTGTGGGAGGAAACCGGAGTAGCCGAAGGAAACCCACGCAGACACGAGGAGAACATGCAGACTCTGAACAGAGTGACCCAAGCCAGGAATTGCACCTGTGACCCTGGCGCTATGGCCCTAACAGCTATCATGAATGAATACAAATTATCCATATTGTGTACACGTTTGTACTGCATAACCTCTCAGTTCAATCACTGTGTTAGAACCATTTTTAAAATAAATAGTCATGGGCTATGGGCATCTCTGGAAATACTGGCATTCAGCGTATACTTGTTATTACCCTTGAGAAAATGGTGCTGAATTGTCAAGCTGCTGCATCTCTATAAAATGGTCAGGAGTCAGGATCACACAGATGCCAAAGATGCAGGCCACTGAATCAGGCAAGAGCTGGAATCAGGGCCTGCTGAGCTGAATAGAATTTGGAGGCTGATGTGCTCACTTTGTTTGCCAGGCTGCGTGATGCTCCGTCATATTATCTTTGTTGTACTGGTAGCGAAAACAGGCTAAGATTTTCAGCCACACCACAGAACCAAAACAAAATTTAACCCCATTTTAAGGAGCAGTTGCTGTACACATTGGTGTGCGGGTACAAATATCATTGTTCAGAACCGTTGCAAATTTTTTTTCAAATGAATTGAACCAGACAGATGTCTTCCAGAAATACTTAGCAAGATCAATATTTATGGGCCTGTGCTCAGTTTTTTTTTGTTGCTAAGAATCTCAATAAAATGGCTACATGTGAACTATGCCAATTTGTGACTGTTATACATTGTACTGCCAATGTTCATTTTTTTTTCCATAACAAGATATTTAGAAGTGATGGGCTTCTATACAGTTTCAACAGACATAAATTGTAGGCTGCTATTTACAAAATAAATGTCATAGATGTTCCAGACACCAAAAAGTTTTTTGAAATTTTAACATCTTCTGACTGTCCAATTGCAACTATCCTTAGAGCAAAGGCATCTCCCTAATCTCGACTTCTTCTACTCTTAGAAGGACAAAGGAAGTAGGCACAGGGGAACACCACCATTTCCAAGATTCTCGCCAAGTCACAAACTATCCTGACTTGGAAAAGGAACACTGTTCCTTCATCTTTGCTGGGTCAAAACCCCGGAATGCCAGGAATACCCTATTTAACAGCAATATAAAATACCTTAACTGCACAGAATGCAGCAGTTCAAGTAGGTGGCTCACCACCACCTTCTCAATGGCAATTAGGAATGGGTAATAAGTACTGCTCTTGCAGGAGGCACCTACATTCTGTGAATGAACCAAAAAACAGAATGGGTCATAAGTGTGTTATCAAAATCGACCAAGGTAAAGAAGGAGTAGTACATAAGTGATTTGTAACTCCCACTAAATTTCAAAATATACATTCAAATTTTAAACCCAAGAGGTTTCAGTCCAGTATCAGATGTGTTTCAATGAAACGATTCTTCCTGGTCAAAATCTCCTTCAGTGGGATTATTTAGGTGATATCAGCAAGTGCAATATTCCATTATAATTCAAGAAAAAGAGTGAGGCAAAAAAAAATCAATAGGTTAGTAACAGGAGAAAATATATTAGAAACTTTTCATTTAGTTGATTTTTTATTTTCGCTGAACAAACACAATCTAAAATTGGAAAGCTTGGAATGTAATTCTAAAATTGCAAAACAGCTGGGAATTTCAGAGGTCCTCAAAGCTTGTGAGCAAAGCATGAGATTATGCAGTCATCTGAGCTCAGACTGGTTTAAAATAACTCACTTCTTCAGTTGTCCCATTCTGCTTCTGATCTTCTGCAGCAACAACTATCTTTCTGTTGCTTAGAAAGTGTACAAGACATGATATGCTAATTCATTTTCAATTAAGGACATTTATTTTCCTTCATTTTTCCTTTTCACGTCCACATGGTGTAGCACCCACAAGACATCACTGGATCAATTGCAACTTCATGTTTAGATGCAAAAGATGTGAGTAACTAATACCAGTTCTTTCTGCCGCAGTATGCTCTCCTCTTCATATTTGGAGACACAGTAAGTGCAGGATTAATATTAAGTCTGCAAAGGCATATGCAAGGTGCTTTTCTTTGCTATTTCTGTCAAACTGTCTGATAGTACATTTGAGGATAGCAAACAGTTGTGAATGAAGAGCAATCAATGGGTATTTGAAATGATGGACACAGACAGCAATTGTCACAGGTAGGTGCAAAATTACAGAAAAGCCATCTGCTGATTCTGGTGTGAGAAGTTGCAGGATTTGCAGGGAACACAAAGAACAAATATGTAGCATGTTAAAGTGAAGTATTACCTTGCACTAGTCAGCAGATACTGCATTTCCAATAAAGTCTATTGAACAAGGACATACTCAGCTCCTTAAAACAAATGTGCAGTTTACATCATAAGCATTTGTTTCTGCAGCTCTTTCATTGTCATCCTGAACATTCCTTCAGGGTGAATAATGAGGAAAATTGAGTGTTATCTCAACAAACATTTATTGCACACATGAAGCTAGAAGGTTTTAGGTTTATCATGTGACATAAAAAAATACATACAACTAATTTTCCATGGTTATCAAAGTATCTAACATACCTGGTAATCTAGCATCTGGTTAAGAGCTTCCAAACCATGCTACAGAGAAATTCACATAGATGGAACTTCTGTGTAGATGGAACTTCTGTGTAAATGTAGAGTGGCACTTTGCCTCAGTTGGTAATATTTTGTTTACCCAAGTCCAGTATGCTTTATGGCTGAGTATTTCCAGTGATTTCTGTTCTAGTATTTTCTGTTTTTACTTCGGCTTTACCAAAGTTGGCCCCAGTGTGCTGTTGGGAATTTTAAATAGCTTAAACCATGCAGTTTACCATCATAGATGTGTATTATTCCCAAAGCTTGCTCAGCCAGGATCACCCTACTCATTATAGAGGGGGCTATCTGGAGTTGAGTGGGAAGAATACCAGCTCGCCATGACAGATCTATTCCTCCAGGTCCTACTAATAAGTTAGCTTGCTTGATCAATCATCAACAGTGTCCACAAAGTCCACGTTTCTTGGCCGAATCATTGGGTTAATTAAATAAAAGCAGAAAATGCTGGAAATAACAGGTTTTGTTTTTGTATTGAGTTAATAAGATTGCCATAAAGTATCCCAAGCTTCTGCCATCAAGCACATTATCGTAATTCCAGTGACCCTGTTTACTTCTCCCCCATGTAGAATAGTTGCCATGAGGCCATCGGGCAGCTGAAAAATATGTTTGCTTTGCTAGGTAAATAGAAGTGATGCGGTCAGCACTACGATGCAATAAAATGTTAAGCACCCCGCGTCATTCTTCCAACCATAACATGGGCATCCACCATCAAACAGTGGTTGCCCTTTTGGAGATTGAGTTTCAACTGAAGTGCTTTGTGCCTTGCTGCAGCTCAATTTTGACAAGTTACTAGAACTTAGTGAGCATGGTAGCATGGTGGTTAGCATCAATGCTTCACAGCTCCAGGGTCCCAGGTTCGATTCCCGGCTGGGTCACTGTCTGTGTGGAGTCTGCACGTCCTCCCCGTGTGTGCGTGGGTTTCCTCCGGGTGCTCCGGTTTCCTCCCACAGTCCAAAGATGTGCGGGTTAGGTGGATTGGCCATGCTAAATTGCCCGTAGTGTAAGGTTAATGGGGGGATTGTTGGGTTATGGGTATACGGGTTACGTGGGTTTAAGTAGGGTGATCATTGTTCGGCACAACATCGAGGGCCGAAGGGCCTGTTCTGTGCTGTACTGTTCTATGTTCTATGTTCTATGTGTTCTCACAACCAGCCTTCAAACAGCAGTTTCCAGCAGCTGTCAGCATAAGCCCAAGATATTTCACGCGATTACCATCCATCATGTGACAAACATCCATTCTTTAGGTGGTGCTTTGCAGGTCAGCTTGCAACATGTCAACTGATTTAATAGCTAAGTATCTCAATTCACTGTTGGGTACCATTCACCAACTGTTTAATTCAGCTCCTTATAGGTTTTACCAAAAGGTTGTGCCAGCCATAATTTGACTCGCCCTCCACATGCTCATCGACAGATCAGTGACAAAATTATCAGCAATAGACTGCTGTATCTAATAAGAATTGCTTTTTTTTTTGAATGAGGCTAACTTAGGTTTCTTACTCGACCCCACTTGATTATTGATGTCGCTCACATGGCATGTGGAGAGTATTCTTCTGTAGTGCCAATTGATGCCTCATGAATCGGTGATGCTACATTGCCAGATTTCCAGTGATGCCTGATCCTGCTGGCCAGGCAATGTGGTAACAGCTAATTGGCTGGTAGCGCTCTGAGAGAGAGCGCTCTGGAAATGGAAGAAGGTGGAGAAAAGGAGCCACCATTAGAGAAGTTTGTCTGACTCTCTGCAACTGGTGTGTGGTTCCTGATGGACAGAGTTCAATGGACGGAACTATTTGTTCCTGAGGTGCAATTTCTGGTTTGATTATGTCATCAATGTAGGACATTGTCCTTTATTATTTTTTATTGTAATAATGTTATTAACCCAGTAGAATGTGGATCTTAACCGCCCATTTCACCCCTTGACACTGAGGTCAAGCTACTGGCTTAAGTCCTGGAAACCCGGATGCAACTGTCTCCCAACTATAAACTGGGCTTTACTCCACAAACGGAACTTTTCAAGCCTCAATCTATAAGATTAAAACAGATTTAGAGGTGGAATAATCTCCCTCTGACTCTGGTGGACAGGATCTAAATCGTCAAGATGAATGTGCTACCAATGTTTTAATTCCTATTTCAATGCATCCCTATTTTTTTTACCTGAAGCATTTTTTATTAGTCAACAAATTACTATTGGCATAAGAGTCTTAGAGACCACAGCGCTCTGCTTCAGAGAGACAGAGGATTGGGAAGTTTAGCTCTCCTGAAATTCCGGTTTAATTTATTTAGTTTTCCAATTAAGGGGCAATTTAGCGTGGCCAATCCACCTACCCTGCATATCTTTGGGTTGTGGGGACGAAACCCACGCAAACATGGGGAGAATGTGCAAACTCCACACGGACAGTGACCCAGAGCTGGGATCGAACTTGGGACCTCGGCACCGTGAGGCAGCAGTGCTACTCACTGCGCCACCGTGCTGCCCTTTCTCCTGTCCCTTTCTCCTGTTTTATTACTGGGTTACCAGCATAGAGAAAATCCTACAATGGCTCAGTGATCCGAAGTCGAACTGAAGTAAATTGGAGGCATGGCCTTGCGCCACAGCCTCCTCCCTACACACCATAATTACCGCACCGCTGCCCTTTTCCCCTGCAGGTCTTTCCTCCAGCTCTGTGGCGATTTCCTCCCTCAGGATTTGTAAACAGTTCCAGCAGTACTTTTTTCACTGTCCTCACTTTCCCTGATATGTGATAACCACCTCTTTGTGCCTTCGAGCTGGGACCCACCGTTCAGATCCTGGAGAATGGGAGGTCTGGTGCACAGGGGATTTATTTCCAGTTGGAGGCTTTGCCAGCCTTGAAAAACTCACAGACCGATACAATCTGACTGGTCCCAACCATTTTGTTTCTTTCAAAATTGGGTTTTCTCATGCCTGTTCTTTTCCTCCTCCCCCTGCCCCTCCTTCTTCCCTGCTGGAAAAGGTTTTGGCCTTGGCACTTCAGAGGAGAGGGTCAATTTCAAATCTGTCCAACTTCATTCTATCTTCAGACCCTGCTCCTTTGGATAGAGTATATTAGAAATGGACAGAGGACTTGGTGCTTACTGAGAAGATTTGGCGGGAATCCCGCTAAAGGGTGAATTCCATTTCATCCTGTGCAAGACTGAGTTTGGTTCAGTTCAAAGTGCTTAATAGAACACACTGGATGCTGGCAAGGTTGAGTGGATTGTTTTGAGACATGAAGAGCAAGTGTGACTGCTGTCCACTTACACAAGCTAACCACATATGTGTTTTGGCCTTGTCCTAAGCTTGCTGGATACTGAGTTTCTTTTTTCGACACAATATCCAAGATTTTGCAGATAACCCTAGAACTTTGCCCGCTGGTTGCAGTATTTGGGGTTTCAGACTCCCTGTCTTTCTACTCGGGAGTGAGGGAGGATGTTCTTGCCTTCGCTTCCTTGATAGCCAGGATGCGATAATTACTCAACTGGAGTTCTCCCTCACCACCCAAGGCATCCGCATGGGTGGAAGATATGATATTGGTCTTGCATCTGGAAAAGTTCAAGTATACTGTCAGAGGCTTGGACAGGAGCTTCTACCAGTGATGGCGGCCATTCATTTCTTTCTTTAAGGATCTGGACACGTTGGAGGGTAGGGAGGTTGAGTTAGTGGAGGTTAGTTCCATTGCGCTCGTTAATTATCTCCCTTCTTTTAACTTGTTTTTTTCATGTAATATATATATATATAAAATGTGTATATCTTTGTTGATATATAATGTTTAGAACATAGAACATTACAGCGCAGTACGGGCCCTTCGGCCCTCGATGTTGCGCCGACCTGTGAAACCATCTGAAGCCGATCTGACCTACACTATTCCATTTTCATCCATATGTCTATCCAGTGACCACTTAAATGCCCTTAAAGTTGGCGAGTCTACTACTGTTGCAGGCAGGGCGTTCCACACCCCTACTACTCTCGGAGTAAAGAAACTGCCTCTGACATCTGTCCTATATCTACCACCCCTCAATTTAAAGCTATGTCCCCTCGTGTTGGTCATCACCATCCGAGGAAAAAGACTCTCACTGTCCACCCTATCTATCCCTCTGACTATCTTATATGTCTCTATTAAATCACCTCTCAGCCTTCTCCTCTCTAACGAAAACAACCTCAAGTCCCTGAGCCTTTCCTCGTAAGACCTTCCCTCCATACCAGGCAACATCCTAGTAAATCGCCTCTGAACCCTTTCTAAAGCTTCCACATCCTTCCTATAATGTGGTGACCAGAACTGCACGCAGTACTCCAGGAGCGGCCACACCAGAGTTATGTACAGCTGCAGCATGACCCCGTGGCTCCGAAACTCAATTCCCCTACTGATAAAGGCTAGCACAAATTTGATAATTCAATAAAATGTTTAATTTTTTAAAATAATGTTATTTAAAAACGCCTGGGCTCAAATGAAATGAAATGAAAATCGCTTATTGTCACAAGTCGGCTTCAAATGAATTTACTGTGAAAAGTCCCTAGTCGCCACATTCCGGCGTTTGTTCGGGGAGGCTGGTACGGGAATTGAACCGTGCTGCTGGCCTGCTTTGGTCTACTTTAAAAACCAGTTCTTTAGCACTGTGCTAAACCAGTCCCTAAACACATAATGATGATGTAATTAATGGGAGGATCCAGTTATGTCGGTAGTTTGGCAGTCTGCTATAGGATTTTAAGTTGAACAGCAGTGTCTGACAAGACAGAGGGATTTTCAGCTTATTCCTGAAAGGGTCTCTCTCCAAATGTTTGCACAGAGAAGCAAGTAACCCTGACTTCAAATGACATTTGAACTGAAGTGAGTTGCTTGATTAGAATCTACAGTGGCAGGTGTAGAGAGTGAATTACAGTTTTTAATCCTTTTACTTAAGAACTGTTTTGACTGTTAATTGTAAAGCTACTTCTTTGTTGTTAATATGATTAATTCTGTGTTAAATTAAAGTGTGCTTTACCATAAAAGACACCTATTAGTCAGTGTTATCACTCCTGTAGTTTAGTAGTCTTCCCTCACACTTACCAATTGCACATTGTTGGAATTCTCATACAATCATAACAATTAATTTGTTTCGAATCGCTAGCTTTCGGAGCACAGTTCCTTCCTCAAGTGAATGAAGAGGTGGGTTCCAGAAACATATATATAGACAAAGTCAATGATGCAGACGATACTTTGAATGCGAGTCTCTGCAGGTAATTAAGTCTTTACAGATCCAGATGGAGCAACTAGAGAGAGGGATAATCTCAGGTTAAAGAGGTGTGAATTGTCTTAAACCAGGTCAGTTGGTAGGATTATGCAAACCCAGAGGTGGGTGAAAAATCCTTTTGAGTTTGAGACCCCAGAGTCAGTTATTAACTCAGCTGACTCCGAATGAGGAGACTGAGCTGCTGTACCTGACCTGTCACAGCAGATTAAAAACATGCCAGAAGTCCATGAGGTTGTCAGCATTCTGGAGTAGCATCTCCCAGGAGTATCCAGTGCTGAGTAAAACAAGCATTTTGTTGCTATTACACTTCACAACGACCTATATCTGTGAGGTTGGATTTTCTCACAAAGATGAAGACGGCGCAAAGGAACCAGCTGAACTCTGCACCTGATATGTACATTGTCCTCTCTCCTGTGATTGGAGTGAGATTGTGAGGACCAAGCAGGCTCACCTGTCACATTAAAGGTAAGTGAATTTGGTATGGGTCGCAAAGTTTGGCCAGTTGGCTAAAGTGGGTCCTGCGAAAATTAATTTGAAAAATATTACTTTATGCCTACTTTATGCTTTTCCTGTTGCAGCCAATTAGCTACCCATTCTGCTATTTGTCAGTGGACTACGCATGATTGCCCTCTGCATTAGTCCATGTGGTACTTTAGTGAGGGTTTCATGTTTGTTTTCTGATCATAGATGTTGAGCTGACGAGGCCTATAGTTTCCTGGATATATTCTCCCTTCTTAGACATAGGTAGGAATTTAGCTATGCAGCAATCCTTTGGCACTGCACCTTTTTTCCAATAAATTAAATTACTCAGTCTATCTAACAATACCTCTGATATCTCTTCTGAAATGTGAAGATGCATTCCGCCACATTCTCATCATCTGATTTCATGTCCAGCTCCTGGTAAATACTGAAGTAATTACTTTAAATTTTTATCTTTTCACTATGGTTGCCTTTGGTTTTATCCTGTCCATTCCTTGGTGTCCCGATTCCCATGCCAACTTTCCTTTTCGTATTCTTTCTGTCAGCTGAGACTCATTTGGTAGCATTCTCATTTCTGGGTCACAAAATTCAGGGTCTTAATCCTACTTCAAGACTGGAGTATAAAATATCAAAGTTGACACTTGTGCAGTACTGAATGTTGCAACATCAGAGGTACAGTTTTTTGGACGAGACCAAAACCTAGTCCACGTACCTGCTTGGGTGGATGTAAATGATCCCCTGGCATTATTTTGAAGAAGAGGAGGAGTGTTATCCCCAGTGTCCTGGCCAATGTTTGTCCCTCACTGAACATGCAAAACCAAATTCTCTCATTCCCATCATCACATTGCTGTTTGTGGGAGTTTGCAGTGCACATATTTGGCTGTTGCATTTTCTACTTTACAACATTGACTGTACTTCCGAAGATTTCATTGTCTTTCTTATTTTTAACTGCTCTCCTAATCTCTATGTTCTGAATACTAATCCCTGTTCTTCATGTACTTAACGCATGCCTTTTTCTTTAACCTCAATTTTTCCCTTCTGCCTTTATTTGTGCATGGTGTTTTATATTTGGGGGGCATGGTAGCATGATGCGTGGCATGGTAGCACAGTCGTTAGCACTGTTGCTTCACAGCGCCAGGGTCCCAGGTTCGATTCCCGGCTTGGGTCACTCTCTGTGCGGAGTCTGCTCGTTCTCCCGTGTCCACGTAGGTTTCCTCTGAGTGCTCCAGTTACCTCCCACTAGTCCCCAAAGACATGCCGTTAGAGGAATTGGACATTCTGAATTCTCTCTCTGTGCACCCGAACAGGCGCCGGAGTGTGGCAACTAGGGGATTTTCACAGTAGCTTAATCGCAGTGTTAATGTAAGCCTACTTGTGAGAATAATAAAGATTATTATGTTTAGTTTTTTTTGTGGATTTTGTTTCTGGGCACCATTTTAGATGTTGCTTATTGCTGTTTTCCACTGTTTGCCAATGTTGTTGTTCACTTTATTTTCTCCAAGTTCTATTCAGCGTTTCTCCAATCTATGACCCCGATCTTTGTCATGCTTATGTCCTTCTCAATTATCATCTTAAAGCAATCATGGTCACCAAAATGTTCCCATACTTTTATTTCTTTTGTTTCATAGAATTTACAGTGCAGAAGGAGGCCATTCGGCTCATCAAGTCTGCACCGGCTCTTGGAAAGAGCACCCTTCCCAACCGCACACCTCCATCCTATCCCCATAACCCAGTTACCCCACCCAACACTAAGGGCAATTTTGGACACTAAGGGTAATTTAGCATGGCCAGTCCACCTCACCTGCACTTCTTTGGACTGTGGGAGGAAACCGGAGCACCCGGAGGAAACCCACGCACACACGGGGAGAACGTGCAGACTCCACACAGACAGTGACCCAAACCGGGAATCGAACCTGGGACCATGGAGCTGTGAAGCAATTATGCTAATCACTATGCTACCGTGCTGCCCATTAGACAACCAATTATTCAAATTAAGTGTTCCATTTAATTTACAATAAATTCAATGATCCTGGGATTATGGGTTGGAGACCATGTTACAACCTTTTAACGTCAACTTTCAGACTCAGGGTCCCATTAAGGGATAAATTAAGGAATTTACCCGTTGATACTTGTAGTTCCCGATTATAACTGTATACTTGTGGAATATTTTACCATTTGTAATGACTTTTGTAAATCCTTTGAACTGTACCCATTTCATTTCTAACTTGTAGAGAAACTTAAATACTACTGAAAAATTACATTTTGTCAAAGTTTTTTGTCTTGCAGTCATCAGGACAATTGCAAGAATACCACTGTCGGGGAAACAACAACTTTATACTGTATGAGAATAGGGTGTTGGTTGGTTGGCAAGTAGTCTCTGATAGGGAGAGGTGTTGCCATAGAGAATGCAATAGTTTGCAGACAGTAAGAATATTGTACCTGTTCAGCTGAATAAAATAAGTGATAGTCTTTCGATGGTTCATTCCATAGGGCAATGCCTTGACCAAAGTCAAGGTATCTGCTTTTAAATTTGAAACACGGGGTTTGGCAGTTAATTGTCAGTCACCATCAACTGGTGCATTCTCCATGACAACACTATCAATCAGAGTCCACTTGCCAACCAGTCATCACCCTCTTTCCATACAGTATAGACTTGTTGTTTCCCAACATTGGTATTCTTGCGATTGTCCTGATGAATACAAGACAAAAACCTTTGACAAAATGGGCAGAATGTTCCCAAAAAATGGCAAAGTTACAGGTTCGACTGAAAACTGGTTTTCTTTCCAGATCTTTTGACACTGTCAAAAAAAAACCAGGGGCCGCATTTTGCGCTGTTACACTGGCAGGGTGGGGCTTCCTAGAGCTGACAAGCCTGCTATAGAGATCGGAAATGGGGCCCCGATTGCAAAGTGAAAGTAAAAGCATTACCCCCCCCCCACTCATCACCGTCATCAGGGCTTCACTGTCCCCACCGCCCCACCAACCACCATCGCCGGCATTAAGGCTTAGTGGGAAATCCCCTTCCCTCAAATAGGGGTCCCTGGAGGCCCTGATGCCGGTGCCAGGGTTGCCATGTCCCTAACCAGCCGAAGGCTACACTGGCCTCCAAGCCCACGGCATGGTCATCTCAACTGCTGGAGAGCAGTAGCGAATCCCACCGGTGTGACATCATGCCGGGGGTGGCGGGGACTATGAAGTCCCTGGAAGATATAGCATTATGTTTCGGCATATTTAAATTAATTCAAATTGATGGTAATCAGGTTCATGCTTCCGTTGGATGCGAACCTGATTATGCTGCTGGGGGGGGGGGGGGGGGGGGGTTCCTTCTGAGATTACCCCGGCATAAACGCCACTATGGAGTGTGGCACTCTCGCCAGAGTTAGTAGTCAAAACAGGATTTTCACCTGGGAAAAGGGAAGGGTGGAAATTGCAGAATTAGTTGTAAGATATCAATTTTAGTGACAAAGGAAATCCTATCAATTTCTCATTTACTGTTGGAGATGAGGATGGAAAGGCCTAGTTGAAGGACAAGGCATTACAATTCATAAAACAACTTTCAGTCAAAGCCATGGCGGAAATACAACTGCCCTCAGTAAGGAAATGTAGATGATATGGTGATTGCTGATTGGCAGAATCCAAAGGGACAGCGGTGGTCTGAGGAAGCAGGCCATGAGGGAGGTCAGCAAGATTAACCTTTAGTGGGTGCAGTGGACACGTTGATTCATGAGAGTTGAGGTGCTGGAATCAGTGCTCTTAAGGATGTAGTGATAAGTGCCTTGTTGGGCACTTCAGAGATGTAATAGCCCTTACGAGCCCCACGGGGACACACTGATCGATTTCTCCATGGGACTAGTAGAATATGAGCTACTCTGCTCATGGGCGGAAGCACACCCAGTTGAGGCTCGTTATCTTATTCTTTAAAAACCGGCCCGGACAGGGACCAGCAGTTCCGTTAGTTCTGACTGGGACCTTTTCTGTTGTATGCCCCCGTGGAGCCGATTTTCTGAACTAAAATAAAACTCGAATTAACTCATCCTTTCATCTTCTCTGGCCTCCTGGATCTTTATAGGAGAATATTGAGTGGAGAAAAAAGAGCATCTGTAGACATATTGAATGGAATCCGAGCCTAGCAGTCTGGTCAGAAAATGGAGTGAAAATAGGGAAAGAAGGTAGGGATTAGAGAAAGAAGTATAAAAAGTGAAGAAATAAAAGGTGGAATGGCTCAGAAGGAAAGGACAGAGAAGCTTTTGAGGAACCAAGAGAAAAAAAGAAATGGGTTACCTAAAACCAAGGCCTAGATGTGGGAAAGGGATTAGAAAAATGCAGCAATGATCAAAATACGGAACTGGCTACATACAGATTTTGACTTGAGACTGTGCCAAGAAAATACTGATTTTTAAAAAGGCAACTAACAGCACTAAAGAATATCTACCACCTGGTACATTGCAGAATTTTCTCATTTGCTTTCATCAGTGTAGAATTTCAAATATTAGCAGCAACACTTCCGCAACATTGAAATATGAGCCTTAAAAGTACATGACAGTACTCTTTGAAGATGTTTTACAACCTAATTAGAACAGTTTCATATTTTTTCTGCATGACTTCATATAGTATTACTTTTATTTCCTGAATTCTCTTTCATTAATCTATTTTCCCGAATTAGAACACATTTTCTATAAATTTGGTTCAACGCACAGATTACATTTCACTTTTCAGATGTTCACAATGAAATGGTAACCCTTTTCAAAAACAGCCACAAGCTACTCTGGAGAAAACCATTTTGTATTTAAGTAGTTTGACAAATTGTTTGTGTTCAGGTATTTGAACCAGTTTCTGTGAGAGTAGACTGATTTCCTGCCAGTTTGAAAGGGTATTCTGCTGTGTAGGTGGGGGTGGTGGGGGGATGGGTGGAGGGGTTTAGCAGTCACTCAGACAAGAGCTCAAGCCAGGCATGGATAGGCCTTGCTAATGAGCCTCAAGTACCCTGCAGTGGTTTTAAAAGTTGATGGCTTCAAATGATGCCACCACATGACAGAATGTGGCCAGCTATAGGAGGAGGGTGATTAGAATAAATGACTGGAGTAATTAACTCTGATTCCAAACCACTTAACTGGAAAGAAAAGCCAAGGGCTGTTTAGCTGATGGTCTGCCATGAACAATCAGTACTAAAAGGCAGTCTCAGTTTTACTGTGTTGTGTATGAGTGCACGTGCCATATGTACGCATGTGTAAATGTGTGTGTGCCTTTCTGTGTTCGCGCATATGCATGATAAAGTGTGCGTGTGGGTCTGTGTGTGTGCGCACGTGTGTGTATGAGAAAGCGTGGATGTGTGCATGAAAAGAGAATGTGCATTTTTGTATGTGAAAGGAAGTAGGAGAAAATAAATATTTTGATGTGCTATTAAAAGCAGTTTCTTGTGATGAATAGCTCAGAAGCTGGCCTGACTGCACTTATTCTTTGCAGTCCCATTAACAGGTTAAAAAAAAAGGCAAATTAACTAGCATTTTAAAACATAATGCTGTTACTAAACATTCAACCATTTAATGTGTATTTTTAACCACCTATTTATGTGAAAATCAAAATGGATTTACAATAACTTAAGTAAAATATACCCTTCCCTTCTAGCAAGCATCAACTTCAATTGGTTGATGGATGGTGTATGGATGGAAATCTGGTCCAAGTAGTCATTATTCATGTGAGTCTTAGCAGTGAATATTAGGCTATTCAACTGTGGAGAATATCACAGCCAAATCCCATTTATGCTGATATAGCTGAATCCAAAGTTCACACACATGCCAGCAGGGGTCACTGGATAGCAAATAACAATTTTACCTGTCTCTAATTCATGGCCACTGCAACCAAAACATGGTATACTCACCATGGCTAAAATCAGTGCATATATGGGAATCAATACTGGTGATTTTCTTGGCCAGATAATCTTAGAGACACCGTCTCCAATTAAGCCATTACAGCATCAAAATAAAGTGTGCTTGAGATGCACAAACATTGGTACAGCAGATTGCAATATTCCCCCAGGTTACAAAGCCTTTTTCCATTCAATGCTCAGATTAACTCATATTAAAGTATAAATAATTAGGGTTTTTTAAATGTGCAAAATTAGACATGCAAGGAAGTTATTTAAATGACCTAGTCTATAAAAATGTTATTCTGCAGAATACAACTGATGAACAGAAATTCCACACTGCCTGCTGAGTTACAAGCAGAGCCTTAAGTGAAGTATTCATATGTTTTGTTATGTAAATGTAGATTTATTTTTAACATGGACACTACTGGTGCAACTGTGATAAGCACAACACATACCATCATCTAAATGTTTACTTTTAACAAGCGATTTATTTGACAGCTTTACACCTTAAGGCATAGCATAATTAAATGTTTTGACAACCAAACAAAAACTGTATAACTTTACAAGCTGTGACAGTCTGCAGTGTTTTAAACAGAAGTAAAACCTTGTTGTCTCTCTTCTGTACTATAGCAACACAATTCCACAATCATCTGCATTACACTGCATGCTAGAACTCATAATATTTCTGTAAGTATTGCTGTTCCTTACTCATTGGTTCCAGAGCAGTTCTATAATCTTGTGTGCCATTTTGAAGATTTAGGATTTCTATTGCTTTCTCTCACCAAACATGAAAGTCATCATTTTTGGTCAGGTTTTCACCAAATAAACACTACTGTATTCTGGTTATTATGTCTGGCATCCATTAAAGTATATTAAAATTCCACAAAACCAAGTAAATCTGTTCTCAGATGCATGGGAGCCAGTTCATTTCTTGTATAATAACCTTGGCTTCAAAAATGCAGCCACAGAGAAAAAGCATGATGCTTTAGTTCCCTATCCCCGAGGCATCTTTCAAGAGCATCGCTGAACTTGTACCTCTTAATGCTACATTTTATGCAGTTATATGCTGTGAACTTATGTTCACTGAAAATTGGATTAAGACTGTTCAAGCTCATTTCATTTGTGACCTTTAGGGAGACCACCAAGATCCCAGGGTGGAATTAAACATGAGTAGCATGATAAAATTATTCAAAATTTCAGCATAGGTCTCAAAAACAATAAATGTAGAGGTAAATTGGACATTTCCACTGAACTTAATTGTTTTTAGTTCAAAATAGTTTGGCATGAAATAAACTGAATTAACCAATCAGACAAATCAATAGACTATGAATTACCACATAATCTACAGCCGAATCTATCCAACTAAAATTTAAATTTGTTCTGTTTGTTATACTTTAACAAACTGGGTTGGCTGCATGTAGAAAATGAACCTGAATAGCCGGCAAGAACAAATTTTACATTGTAACAGAATGCAGCTACTTTATTTTAAATTACAGGAACCTTGAGTTCTCATGTTGGAACATCTGATAGTATTTAGTGCTTTAAGCCTTTTGACTTGTATTTCCTGCCCTGACCAATGTTTAAAATTCAAAAGTTGTCAGAAGTGACCGAGGAGCCAAAAATGAAAGTCTCCCATGAGGTCTACAAACGTAACTGATAAATGCACAAATAAGCCAGGAAACTAAAAATTGACCGTGGTCTGTGCAAATAAACTTCTCAGAGTGAAGCAGTTAAACTACTCTAGTAACCGATCATTGCCATATTTGCCTTTCGGGGTTTTATGATGAAAAAGAAATTCTGGAAACTCATAAACCTGACTACCAGTAGCCTACAGTTACCACAAATTCTGTCCCAAGGGCTCACAAATCTATGTTTCATAGGTGAGTTAAGCTGGCATAAAGGAATCATTGAGGCCACAATCTGAAGAAAATCAGTCATCAGGTTTTTTTTTGGGTTCATACCAGTTAGCCACTTTTAATTTAACCAATTTGAGGTATTACCCACACACTGCCTGTCAGCAGCCTGAATAACTAAATACCAGTTGAAACTAAAATATGAAATGATCTGATAGACAAAATAGTTATAATTGGTTTTGAGATTCTTTCATTCTCCAGCTTCACTGTTTGTATTGTCAGGAATATTATTCAGTTACAATATAGAAAATATGACATTTCAGTATTCAAAAAAGGAATGAATCCTAAGCACAGATATCATAAAGCATTGATGGATAACATGTACAAAGATAGGTAACAGAAAAAAATTAAAGATAACATTATATTTCGCCAGATATTTCAATGATGGAAACAAACGAAACACATTACATTCTTTATTGAAAATTTAGCTATTAGAAATTTTCTTTGATAGTGTGAAACTGAAATTCACGTATCATACGTATATTTAAAGAAACTACTTCACAGTAAGCTAAATAATCATTGTGTGAATGTATTTGTATTAAAATACAAAACCAAGTTCTTGTTTTTTCCTGTTTATTTTCACTTCATCAGGGTTGATATGATAAAGCAAACGAGCACACCGTTAACTATTTGCATCTATCTTATTTTCAGAGCCTGGTATCTCATTACAAATTTCTTATTCTGTTCCAGGAAGCAGATGACACTAGATAATGCCAGTTATCAGTCATTACGGAGGCTCCAGTGCCTGAAGGTCCCCGCTGTTCTGAGATTATTTTCTCCAAAGCTTGTTTTGGGCAGCTGTGCCAGAGGTTTTAGCTAGATATTGTTTAAATTGTTGCCCGAATATAGGAGGAGCCACAAGGAATGGTAATATAAGGGGCATTTGAATATTTAGTTAATATTTCATTTTAAATATGTTTCTCTTAATAAATTCCTTTTATATGTAATTTGGTTTCCAGTTTGCAATACTTTTTTAGGCATGAAGATGATAATTAAAACTCACTATTTTCATCATGCATATTTTGAACTTTAAGGTAGGATTGTCCAATGTAGTTTCTTAACCATAACATTTGACAAAATAACTTCACATATTAAAATATTTGTGCAGAATCCAAACAAAAATCTATCAACTTTCAAATCCTGATATTCAAAATAGTATATTACCAAACACCCACCTGACACTAACGTTTTACCATATCCATGACTCCATTTGCAATTAATTTTAGCCCGTATATTGCTTTGGAACTGTACAATAGTGCCTGACTTTTCAAAATAGGAACACACAACTATCAGCAAACAAGAGAATAGATTTTCTTTTGCCTCCTGGCTGGAGTGAGAGAGCAATGGCATGAGACTCAACCTTCAAACAAAGATCCCTACTTAAAAATGACACAGACCCATTGAATGTGAAAACAATGATTAACTGCATGACGAGACAAAACCAACTAATTTAGTAAGAATGCAAAATTGCCAATTTACACAGGTTAAACAATATTGTAATAATGTCCAGATAAGTACTACTACTGCTACAATAGAGGTCTTCAGTTCAGAAACCAATGACATAAATACCATGTTGGCTATCAAATCATCTAGTGCCATAACATGCTGGTGCACAGCGACATAGTCTGGCAGGAACTGATTCTCATTCCAAATAGTCATCACAGACAAGCTGTTGCTTGTATTCTTTCATGGGACATGGGCGTCGCTAGTACGCATTCCTAATTGCCCTCAGGAAGGTGGTGGTGAGCCACCTTCTTGAACCGTTGCAGTCCATGTGGTGTCAGTACACCCACAATGTGATTAGGGAGGGTGTTCCAGGATTTTGACCCAGCGACAGCGAAGGAACGACGATACAGTTCCAAGTCAGAATGATGTGACTTGAATGAAAAATGAAATGAAAATCGCTTATTGTCACAAGTAGGCTCCGAATGAAGTTACTGTGAAAAGTCCCTAGTCGCCACATTCCAGCTGTTTGGGGAGGCTGGTACGGGAATTGAACCGTGCTGCTGGCCTGCCTTGGTCTGCTTTCAAAGCCAGCAATTTAGCCCTGTGCTAAACCAGCCCCTTGGAGGGAAACTGGCAAGCAGTGGTGTTCCTATGCATCTACTGCCCTCGCCTTCGAGGTGGGAGAGGTTGTGGGTTTGGAAGGAGCTTTGGCGAGTTCCTGGAGTGCATCTTGCAGATTGTACACACAGCTGGCACTGTATATTGATGGCGGCAGGAGTGAATTTTGAAGGTTATGGATGGTATGCCAATCAAGCAGGCTGCTTTGTTTAGGATAGTGTTGAGCTTCTTGAGTGCCTTTGGATCTGCACTCATCTGGGTAATTGGAGTGCATTCCATCGCACACCTGACTTGTGCCTTGTATACGGAGGACAGGCTTTGGGAAGTCAAAAGGCTAGTTACGGTCTGCAGAATTCCCAGTCTCTGATCTGCTCTCGTAGCCACAGTATTCATATGGCAGATCCAGTTCAGTTTCTGGGCAATTGTAACCTCCCGGATCTTGATTGTGGTGGATTCAGCGATGGTAATGCCACTGAATATCAAGGGAAGATGGTTGGATTTGTTCTTATTGGCAATAGTGTGATGAATGTAGGAATTTCAGACATTGCATTATAGGCATTTGGTGCAATCAGGGTTAAAATTCTGAGTTAATGTGCTGCAGTAGTGTTTTAAAACATCCTTGCTTGCAAACCAGTTATGCTTTTGGAACCTGAGGTGCAATTAAAGCATCGTGAAAGTTTCGGCTAATGGACTTTTACTTATATCAAGAGTGTTTCCTGCGGAATAGTGTATTAGAGACATTGGGTTCAGCATAGTAACATGATGTTGCTAATGGGAGGAACCAGGAGTTGAAGCAGTCAGGTTGTCGTTTTCAGTGTTAGTTGTTTTTGAAGAACATGTTATTGGACGCATTTTCAAACATATACATAGCAAAGAAGAAACAACACAAAAATCAACTGTGGCAACAGCAAACAATCTAAACATCCTTGCACAACACTCCCCCCCCCCACACCATCACCCCCCACCCCCCCCCCCCCCCCCCCCCCACCCCACCCCACACACACAACTCTACCTGCTGAGATTTTCCAGCATTTTCTCTTTGGTTGGTGATAGGTTAACAAATTGGCCTGGGTCACACACACAATCTCGGAGAAAAACGCACTTCCACTCAATGACATACTCACTCCCATATGCACACTTGCACTCCCACATAATCACCAGGGCACCATGTCCTCCCTCGGCCTGCTACACCGGTCCCTGTCCCCACTTTATTTAACATTTAACACAACCTAAACTGAAAAAAGACACTCCTTCTGCAGATGACTCAATATTCCTTGAAAAAGTCAATGAACAGCTTCCGCCTCTGGGTGAATCCCTCCTCTGCCCCGCTAATGGCGAAATTGATATTCTCCAAGTGAAGAAACTCTGCCAAATAGATCACCCACACCCTATCCTTGGCAGCTCCGAGTCCCACCAGACAAACAAAATTAATCTCCAGGCTATCAGGAGGCAAAGGCCAAAACGTCGGCATCTCTCCCCACCTGCATGCCTGGATCCTCCAACATTCCAAATATTGCCACCCCTGGACTCAAAACTACCCAAATCGTTGACACCATATTCTCAAATCCTATCCAATTTCCCCTCCACCGGACACACCCAAAACATATGGGCACGGTTTGCTGCCCCCCCCCCCCCCCCCCATACACCGCCCACACCTATCCTCCACTCATCCTGGATATTGTAATGTGGGCCTTGTGTACTACTTTAAAGTGGATGAGACTTAGTTTTGCACTCGATGAGGATGCGTTAACCCTCCACAAAGCCTCACCCCACACTCCAGGCACCCCCCCTCCCCCACAGCCCCATCTCCCACTTATGCTTAACCTCCTCCACAGGGGCACTCTCTCTCTTCAACAGCTCCCCCTGGATATCCAAGACCTTGCCCTTTTCTCTTTCCTCCTCAGACAGAAGTATATCCTGCAGTACTGGGGGTGGCAGCATCAGAAACAAAGCCACCCCCTTCCTCATGAAGACTCAAACCTGCAGATACCCTGAGCTCAATGTGACCCACCTGTTTCCCAAGGTAACGGAAACATACTCCAAACCAACAAAAGCGGCAGCCTCCGCAAACTCCTATCCTGTCCCATGACATTAAGTAGGAATATCTCAATTTTCCCCATGTTGAGCTTATACGCGGAAAGAGACTAAACTCCCCCAGAATCCCCATGATCCTGTCAAAGCTCCTGGCCGGTCCGAAATATACAACAGGAGATCATCCGCATACAAAGAAACTCGATGCTATCCCCCCTCCCACACAATACCCCTCCACCCCCTTGAGACTCTGTGTGCCTTTGCCAAGGACTCACTTGCCAAGACAAAGAGCATCAGGGAGAGCGGACACCCCTGCCTCGTTTCCCTGTGCAACCCAAAGTACTCCGAGCTGACCCTTGTTAGTCTGAACACTCATCTTAGGGCCTTATACAAAGCTGAGCCCAGTCCACAAATCCCTGCCCAATCCACCCCAGGACCTCAGTGAAGTACGCCCACTCCATCTGATCGAAAGTTTTCTCTATGCCCATTTCCACAACCACTTCCATTTCTCGGCCTCTGAGGGCATCTTAATGGCATTCAGTAACCTCTGGACATTCCTCGACAGCTCCCGCCCCTTCACAAATCCACTCTAGTCCTCAAGTACCACCCACAGCACATAATCCCCTAGCCACATCGCTATACCTTCACATCTACATTCAACAATGAAATTGGGCAGTATGACCCACACTGCTCCAGATCCTTGTCTTTCTTTAAAATGAGGGATATCGAAGCCTGAGACAATGTGAGGTTGGGGTAGGCGCTCTCCCTTCACCATCGACTCATTATACATCTCAACTAACAGGGGTCCCAGCTCTGATCTAAACCTCTTCGAGAACGCGGCTGGGAACCAATATGGCCCTGGGGCCTTCCCCATCTGCATTGACCCCACGCAATACGTTACCTCCTTGAGCCCGATCCTGAACCCCTGCATCTTCACCACCCTCAGGAACTCCAGCCCATCCAAAATCTGCCTCACCCCCTCATCTCCCACTGGAGGCTCCGAGCTAAACAATTTCTGGTAAAACGCCTCAAACACCTCATTTGCCTCCTCCGGTTCCGTTACTATCATCCCCCACCATCTCTCATCCTCCCAATTTCCTTCACCACCACCTTCCTCCTCAACTGATGCATCAGTTTCACTAATGCCAGTCATGGAAGGAAAGGAAATCTGCCATCTTTTACTGATCTGGCTTACATGTGACTCCAGATCCACAACAATGTGGTTGACTCATAATTAGCCTCTCAAATTGCCTAGTTCAGTGAAATTGAAGATTTTGCAAGGGGCTGCTCCTCCAATCATAGATTGCTCCTTTCCTGCATTTGCTGCTGGTTACTGAGTCTATCAGCTGCAGAAGAGGAACTGAAACAGTCTCAATCTGGTTGAACAACAAACACTAGTGGCATTGAGTGTGCAGAGGACCAAGGGGAGGAAAGATGCAGGGGGGTTGGAGCCTGGGGGGGCTAAAGCATGGCAGGGTTGGAGCCTGGGGATGGCAAAGCTGCAGCAGGCCGAGGGAGGACATGGTGCCCTGGTGGTTATGTGGGAGTCCAAGTGCGCATATGGGAGTGAGTATGTCATTGAGTGGAAGTGCGTTTTTCTCCGAGAGTGTGTGTGTGTGACCCAGGCCAATTTGTTAACCTATCACCAACCAAAGAGAAAATGCTGGAAAATCTCAGCAGGTCTGGCATCTGTAGGGAGAGAAAGGAGCTAATGTTTCAAGTCCAGATGACCCTTTGTCAAAGCTTTGACAAAAGGGTCATCTGGACTTGAAACATTAGCTCCTTTCTCTCCCTACAGATGCTGCCAGACCTGCTGAGATTATCCAGTATTTTCTCGTTGGTTTCAGATTCTAGCATCCGCAGTAATTTGTTTAATCCAGTAGTTAACCTTTCAATTTGTTTTAGTATCTGACTTGAGTTTTGGAGGGTAAAGTAAATGGGTGCAGAAGGAAATCTGAGTAAAGATATTCAGTTTAGAGTCTATGTAACTGTGTGCTTTGTAGTTTTAACATAATAGACCATTTAACATAGAAGCATAGAAATCAGGAGTAAGGTCCTCCGAGCCTGCGCTGCCATTCATTTACAAAATATATATTCTTATTCAAAGAAAAGATTTACAGTTTACAAACATACAAAATATTCAACCAGATTCACACAATCCGTGCAAAAATATCCCCTGCCACCCAACCCATTCCCCCTATCCTGTTCTTAAAAAATATATATTTTGTGAACAATTTTTCAGAATAACACCATTACAATGATCTATGTACAACAGTTAACAACATTTCAAACTTTTTGTCCACCCCCCACAAACCCAAAAGAAACAACAACCAGTCCCCAAAGGCCTCCCTCCCCCGGAGCATCTGATGGAGACCAACTCTCTGAAAACTGAAAAAAATAGCTTCCACCTGAGGATGAAACTCTCAGCATTACATACTTGATATTTTTCCTGACATTTTCCAAGTACAAAAATTCCATCAGGTCGCCGAGTCAAGCTGCTGCACTGGGCGGGGTGGAAGACTTCCAACCAAACAAGACTCACCGAATGGCTATCCAGGAAGCAAATGCAAGAGCGTCTGCCCTCGCCCCTGACTAAGACTGAGATCTCAAAAATAGCTACCAAAAGGCATGGTTCCAAGTCAACCCCAAGATTTTCCTGACATGGTGCAGAAGGAGGAGACCCAAAAGTTCACGAGCCCAGGGCAGGTCCAGAACATACGCTCGCACATATCCTCTACATCTGCAAAAAACCTACAGATTCGGGCCTTAGTCAAATGCTCCCTATGCAAGACCTTGAATTGTACCCGACTGAGTATAGCGCCCAAAGAGATAGAGTTGACTCGATATAGAGCTTCGCTCCACTTCACACCCTCAATTTCCTGGCCCAACTCCTCCTCCCACTTTCTTTTCCTCTCATCCAATAGGATCTGATCCATTGACATCAGCCGACCATAGATCTCCGATACCCCTCCCTCCCGCACATTTGCGGCCACAAGAACTCTGTCCATCAATGAAGGAGGGGGGTCCAAAGGGAAGGAAGTAATCACTTTGTGTACGAAGTTTTGCACCTGGTAATATCAAAACTGGTTAGGCCTTGAGAGCTTATACTTCTCCAGCCACTCCTCAAAACTCAGGAACTTACCATCAACAAACAGATCACCAATCCTTTCCAACTCCATCTCCCTCCAAGCACCTACGAACGAATCTAAAACAGCTGGCACAGAGCGATTGCTGTCACATGTTGGTCCAACATCGACATAGCACCCAATTTAAAGTGCTGACTAAATTGTCACCATATTTTCAAGGTGGCCATGACAACCAGATTGGCAGTGCATTTCATTGGGGAAAACAGAAGGTGAGCTGTAACTAATGCCCTCAAAGCTGATGCCTTTACAGTCATTCCTCTCCATCTGTTCCCACATGGATCCCGTCCCTCTATACTACCCCCGCACCTTTTCAATATTCGCCACCCAATAATAATGTAACATGTTGGGCAACGAAAGATCTCCCGATTGCCTATTCCTTTGTAATAAACCTCCTAATGTTCCACGGGGTCCTAGCCGCCCAAATAGATGACGAGACCATCTTATTGACTCCTGAAAAGAAAAACTTCAAAAGGAAAAGTGGAAGGAACTGAAACAACAACAAAAATCTCTGGAGGATATTCATTTTAATCGACTGGATTCTTCCAGCCAAAGTCAGCGGGAGGCTATCCCAACTATTTAGATCCTCCTTCACTGCTCGAACCAGGACCCCAAAAATTTAGCTTCTATAACGAGGCCCAGTCGTGGGCCACCCGGACTCCCAGATAATGAAAATGGGACCTGGCCAGGAGAAAAGGCAACTTCCTCAGCTCAGCTCCCCTTCCTGGGAGATTCACCAGAAAACAGTCGCTTTTACCCAGGTTCAATTTATACCCCAAAAAGGAGCCAAACCTCTCGAGCAATTTCATTACCTCCTCTGCACTGAAGAGAGGGTAGGTCACATACAATAACAGATGAAATTAAATGAAAATGAAAATCGCTTTATTGTCACGAGTAGGCTTCAATGAAGTTACTGTGAAAAGCCCCTAGTCGCCAAATTCCGGCGCCTGTCCGGGGAGGCTGGTACGGGAATCGAACCATGCTGCTGGCCTGCTTGGTCTGCTTTAAAAGCCAGCGATTTAGCCCAGTGTGCTAAACCAGCCCCGCATACAAGGATACCTTATGCTCCCTCCCCTCTCTATCTATTCCCCTCCACTTTGTGAATGACCTCAGTGCGATAGCCAGAGGTTCAATAGCCAGGGCAAACAGTTAGATGGGGGGGGCACCTTCCCCATATCCTGAGATCCCTTTCAACCCAAGATCTGTATATAACTCCTTCTTGAGGCAGTTTAACAGCAACAAAATCCACAATATAAATAACAAGAAAAAAAATATCTATATACATAGTGCAAATTCCGCCACTCTCTCCCGCCGGTCCTGCCATTACTTACCCCCCTACGCTACACTAACCTAACTTACCCCCGTTCTGCTGACATTTAATTCTCTCGAGGAAGTCGACGAATGGTTGCCACCTCTGGGCGTACCCTAACAGAGACCCTCTCATGGCGAACTTAATTTTTTCCCAGACATAAGAAGCCTGTCATGTCTGAAAGCCAGGTCTCCGATTTCAGGAGCTTTGAGTCCCTCCATGCCAGCAATATATGCCTCCAGGCTACCAGGGAAGCAAAGACCAGAACATCTGCCTCTTTCTCCTCCTGGATTCCCGGGTACTGCGATACCCCAAAAATCGCCACTTCCGGACTCATTGCCGCCCTCGTATTTAATACCGTGGACATGGTATCGGCAAACCCTTGGCAAAATCCCCATAAAATGCCCAAAACATGTGGACATGGTTCGCTGCCCACCCCCCGCACACTTCACACATCTGTCCTCCACTCCAAAGAATCTGCTCATCCGGGCCACTGTTATGTGAGCCCGGTGAACAACCTTAAGCTGGATCAGGCTGAGCCTGGCACATGTCGCGGTGGCATTGACCCTTCCTAGCGCGTCCGCCCATAGACCCTCCTCCATCTCACCCCCCAGCTCCTCCTCCCACTTAAGCTTCAGCTCCTCGGTCTGCGTCTCCTCTGACCCCATAAGCTCTTTATATATATCCGAGACCCTCCCCTCCCCTATCCATCCTCTGAAACCATCCTATCCTGAATCCCCCTTAGCGGCAGGAGTGGGAAGGTTGGCACCTGCCTCCGCAAAAAGTCCTGCACCTGTAAATACCGGTGATCATTCCCTCCAGTCAACGCAAACTTCTCCTCCAGTGCCCTCATACTCGGGAAGTTTCATCCTCTGAACAAGTCCCCCATCCTCTCTATTCCCACTCTCCGCCAAATACGGAACCCACCATCCATCCTCCCCGGGGCAAACCTATGGTTATCGCAGATTGGGGACCACACCGATGCCCCATCTGCTCCCACTTGTCCCCTCCACTGCCCTCAGATTCTCAGGGTCACCACCACCAGACTGGTGGAGTAATGCACCGGCGGGAACGGCAGCGGCGCCGTCACCAGTGCCCCTAAACTTATGCCCTTACACGAGGCCGCCTCCATGAGCACCCACGCCGGCTCCCCCCCCCCCCCCCCCCCCCCACCCCAACACACCAGCCATCCATGGCTATGTTGGCCGCCCAGTAGTAATTACTGAAATTCGGCAGCGCCAACCCGCAATCTCCCCGGTTCCGTTCCAGCATTGCCCTCATCACACGCGGGGGCTTGCCTCCCCACACAAAGCCCACAATAATCTTATTAATCCGCTTGAAAAAGGAACGCGGGATGAAAATGAGGAAGCACTGGAAAATGAAGAGAAACCTCGGGGGGGACCGTCATTTTTAACGAATGCACCCTGCGCGCCATAGACAGCGGGAGCGCGTCCCATCTCCAGAAATCCTCCTTCATCTGGTCCACCAACCGGGCCAGGTTCAATTTGTGTAGCTTATCCCAATCCCTCTCCACCTGAATACCTAAGTATCTAAAACTGTCCTCCATCACGCTGAATGGTAGTTCCCCCAATCACCTCTCCTGACCCTTCTCCTGCCCTACAAACAGCTCGCTCTTCCCCATATTGAGCTTGCAACCCAAAAACCGTCCGAATTCCCCTAGCATTCCCATAATTTCACCCATCCCCTCCAATAACTCCTTCTTGAAAACATACACTGTAACATACACAGCGATTTCCACAGCCTCACCACTCTTCGCGTGAAGAAATGTCTCCTCACCTCAGTCGTAAATGGCCTAACCCTTTTCCTCAGGCTGTTACTCCTGGTTCTGGACTTCCCCACCATCAGGAACATCCTTTCTGCATCAACTTGTCTAGTCATGTTAGAATTTTCTAGGTTTCTATGAGATTTCCCCCCCTCATTCTTCTGAATTCCAGCGAGTATAATCCTAACCGACTCAATCTCTCCTCATATGTCAGTACCTCCATCCCAGTTTGGTAAACCTGAGCTGCACTCCCTCCATAGCAAGAACATTCTTCCTCAGATAAAGAGACCACAATATTTCAGGTGTGGTCTCATCAAGGTCCTGTATAATTGCAGCAAGACATCCCTGCTCCTGTACTCGAATTCTCTCGCTTTGGTGGGCAACATACCATTTGCCTTCTTTATCGCCTGCTGCACTTGCATGCTTATCTTTGGCTACTGATGTATGTGGACACCCAGGTCTCATTGCACGTTAGCCTCTCTCAATTTATAGCCATTCAGATAATAATCTGCCTTCCTGTTTTTCTTACTAAAGTGGATAACATCACATTTATCCACATTATGCTCATCTGCCATGCATTTGCCCGCTCACTCAGCTTGACAATTCACACTGAAGCATCTCTGCATCATCTCCACAGCTCACCCTTCCATGCAGCTTTGTCTCATCTGCAAATTTGGAGATATTACATTAAGTTCCCTCATCTAAATCATTAATACATATTGTGAATAGCTTGGGTCCTGGCACCGATCCCTGTGCTACCTCAGTAGTCACTGCCTGCCATTTGGAAAAAGAGCAATTTATTCCTACTCTTTTGTTTTCTGTCTGCCAACCAGTTTTCTATCTATCTCAATATACGACCCCTGATCCCATGCGCTTTACTTTTACACACTAATCTCTTATGTGGACTTTGTCGAAAGCCTGCTGAAAGTCCAAATAAACTGCATCCACTGGCTCCCATTCATCAACTCTACTAATTACATTCTTAAAGAATTCCAGTAGATTTGTCAAGTACGATTTCCCTTTCATAAATCCATGCTGACTTTGTCCAATTCTGCCACTGTTTTTCAAGTGCTCTGTTATTACATTTTTTATAATGGACCCTAGAATTTTCCCCACTACTGATGTCAGGCGGACTGATGTATAATTCCCTGCTTTCTCACTACCTCCCTTTTTAAATAGTGGAGTTACATTAGATACTCTCCAGTCCATAGGAACTGCCTTAGAGTCTATAGAATAATCAAATGACCACCAATGCATCTTTTATTTTAGGGCCACTTCCTTAAGCACTCAGGGATGTAGATTATCAGGCTCTGAGGATTTATTGGCCTTCAATCCATCAATTTCCCAAACATGGCTTTCCTATGAATACTGATTTATTTCAGTTCTTTCCTCTGACTAATCCCTGTGTTTGCCAACATTTCTGGTATGTTATTTGTGCCCATCTTTGTGAAGGCAGAACCAATGTATTTAATTGGTCAGCCATTTCTTTGTTCGCCATTATAAATTCCCCTGTTTCTGACTGTAAAGGGCCTAACATATGTCTTCACCAATCTATTTTTCTTTACATACCTATAGAAACTTTTACCATCAGTTATGTTCCCTGCAAGTTATGTTCATACATTAGGCAGTGTGTGGCTATTATTACTCTGATTCTTCGATTTTTATGCAGTAAACTTATTTTGTTTTAAGCCTTGTGGCTTCATTTCTGTTAGTGAATACCCATACTTTTGGATTTCCAAACAAAATCATAACACTAGGTATTTTATTGTGTGACCTACCCTTTGTAGCCATCTAAAATGGCCACCTGCAAAGGACCTTGGGAATTGTGGTTAACTTGGACACAGACAAGTACACAGCCTCTGTGTATTGTGCAAAGAAGCCAGACCTGACCGAAACTAGCACCTATTAAAAGTGAATTACCATCTTCCCCAGGACAATAGAACTTGAATCAAAGAATGGCAACAGTAGCAGACTAATGTGCCACTTCTCCTTATTTGGAAAGGCCTACGTGCCTGGGACAATGACAGCTGGAACCCGCACAGCCACCGAGGTATCCACCCCTTAATTGCCAGGATCAATGAGGGTGATCGAAACCCTATCAATCCATTGGATCTAGAGTTAGGACCGCCCAAAAGGGTGCAAAAGATGAGGATAAGATGCCCTGCGCACTTGGGATTGGCCTCTGTGCGACCAATTGCAGTATGTAAACCAGCCAAGTTCAAGGGCGCGTGATCGCTACCTGAAGGACAAGCCCAGTCGAGACGAACCTGACGACTTCCAATCGACCCACGTGGACACAGATAAAGGCCTTATCTCCCGCACAAAGCCGGTCACCCCGAAATTAAGTAAAGGTTATCTTAGTTATTAGGTCTAGTTTAGTGTGTAGCCGCGTTAATCATTGCATATAGAAATAAGTCTTGTGTTTGTTAATAATATCTTTTGAACTAATGTACTGGTTGTGTGGTCATTCGGTCAATATAAGAAACAGCTTGTGGTTCACATAGAAATAAAGAAGTCAATACATGAACCTCTGAAATATACTTAGGCACAGAAAAAAATGTTTTGTCAGTTCCCTGCTCACTGGAATTTTAATTTTAGACAGAAGTTTATGTATGGTTCCACTGTGTTTCTCCCCACTTGCTGCTGAAGGAAGATGCTACCAACTGGTGTAGCACAAGTTGGTGTTACAGCCAACATATGTTCCACCTGCCAGCAAGGTGTAACATTAAGGATGTGAAGCGCATTTACAAGTGCTGGTGGGCACAGTGAATACTATCTGATCAGTAGATTATTGTACTAGCCAATAATTGCAGACATGGTCAGACACACATGGTCACACACACTTACACCTCTGTGGTAACAAATGAAGAAATAATAATAATCTTTGTCACAAGTATGCTTACATTAACTAGTCACTGTGAAAATCCCCTAGTCGCCACATTGCGGCGCTTGTTCGGGTACACAGAGGGAGAATTCAGAATATCCAAATTACCTAACAGCACATCTTTCGAGAATTGTGGGAAGAAACCAGAGCACCCGGAGGAAACTCACGCAGACACGGGGAGAAGGTGCAGACTCTGCACAGACAGTGACCCAAGCTGAGAATCAAACCTGGGACCCTGGCGCTGTGAAGCAGCAGTGCTATCCACTGAGCTGAGAACACATTAATTCTGATGGACATTTAAAGGTAGTGATAAATCCATATATCATCTGTTTGTTGGGTTTATACATTTTCCTATTGTATATATGTTAAATCAGCAACAGAAAGCAGTATTAATGGTATTTTGCTTTGTATTTGGAAAGCTAGTTATTTTCATGATGATGAATTCTCAAATTACAACGGAACCATAAAATATTACTTATGAAATAATTCAACACTGGGATACTAAAAAGTGAAAAGAATAATTTGTCCAGAACCTATTATTCCAAAATAATCCATAAAATGTAAGCTTGAAAGAGTGATGGGAGCAAAATTAATAGTAACTTTCAAAAGGAAATAGGATATATGTTTACAGAGGGGCGAATTGAAGGGCTATGGTTAAAAAGGGGAATTGCATTAACAATGTTTCTTTCAAAGAACTGAAACAGGCATGATGGGTCAAATGGTCTGTTTCTGTGCTGTATGATTCTATTAAGAACAGTATCAAATTGTAAATTACATGATACTATATAACTTATCATTTTCCAGTGAACAATTTTCATATTTCTTCAAACTCAAACTTCGAGTATCAAATATATATTGTGCCATGTCACGAGATAAGATCAGTTTGTGACAAAAGAAAGAGTATAGCACACCCTAAGAGAGGTTACACTGTTGCAGGAACTTTCCTCGATCACATACAGTTCAAAACAAATTATTTTATTCTGCCACAAAAGCAATTTCATCCAGGTAAATAGGACTCGGTGAATATTAAATCAGCAAAAAGACATATCTTAATACAGCTAAATGGGCTGCACCATTCCATTTCAAAATGTATCGAAAACTGTCAGTCTCCGTCCATGCTAAAACATTTTCTTAAAATGTTGATATTTACTTAGAATATCTGCCATGCCTATAGATGACAGTGACATTGCTTGTCAATGTTAAAAATGTCATATAACATTTGGTGCAAAAGTACAACACAATGTAATTTGGGCGCTCTACATTTTCATGCCTTTCCACATCCTGCCTATCAGGTGATTTACAGTAATGCTGCTATTGTAACCGAATGTTGCACAAGGGATAGCTTGAACTTAAAATAATACCTGCAAAGTAATCTATCTAAAATAAATATTTTGATTATTATTCCTTTTCCTCTTGTAACTTCCAGTCTGGCAAGTGCAATGAGATAATTGTGTACAACACGACAACCCTTAATTTCTGAAGATGGCTTCTAACAAATGCATATTTTACACGAGCAGGCTCACGCTTAAAGTTATTGAAGCATTTTGCAGTTTCCCCAGACCCAACACTCCTCAACATTGTGTTTCAATTCAGGCCATGGAAGATCACAAATCCTGCTCTCTACTTCCCATAATTTTCCTGTCTAGTGAGTTCTTCTCTTTTTTCCTTTGGGACACAGGGGCTGGTTTAGCTCACTCGGCTAAATCGCTGGCTTTTAAAGCAGACCAAGCAGGCCAGCAGCACGGTTCGATTCCCGTACCAGTCTCCCCGGACAGGCGTCGGAATGTGGCGACTAGGGACTTTTCACAGTAACTTAATTGAAGCCTACTCGTGACAATAAACGATTTTCATTTTCATTTTGCGCTGCTGAATACGTGCACCCCCATGATAATCTTCAAACAGGAGAGCCTTTGATGTCTTCAGCATTGCGCACCAGATCGAACTTCAGATGGTCTAATCAACTTTTGCTGACAGTTATGCTGATCCTACCCCTCCCCATGTGCAACGGCTGTTCTGCTTCTCTCCAAGTAACCCAATTATTTTTCTACCACACTTTTAAACATTAACGCTAACATTCAATCCTACAGATTTACTCGGGTTGCCTTTGTTCAAACATGGACAAAAGTGCTGAACTTCAGATGCGAGGTTAGAGTGACAGTCTTTTAAAAAATAAATTAAGAGGACCAAATTAATTATTTATTTTTTCCAATTAAGGGGCAATTGAGCGTGGCCAATCCACCTAACCTGCCCATTTTTTGGGTTGCGGGGGTGAAACCCACACAGACACGAGGAGAATGTGCAAACTCCACACGACAGTGACGCAGGGCCAGGATTCGAACCCAGGTCCTCAGCGCCGTAGTCCCAGTGCTAACCATTGACCAGAAAATAACTGGACCAACTATATAAATACTCTGGCTACATAGAAACAGCGAAAATAGGAGGAGGCCATGCGTCCTTTCGAGCCTGCTCCACCATTCATTATGAATTTGGCTGATCATCCAACTCAATAACCTAATCCCATTCCCTCCAATATCCTTTAATCCCCTTCACCCCAAGTGCTATATCGTCTTGAAAACATGGCATATTTTGGCCTCAACTACTTCCCGTGGTATTCCACAGAGCAACCACTCACTGGGTGAAAAAATTTTTCCTCATCTTTTGACCGCAACAATCCACCACTTGGAACATCCTTCCTGCATCTACCCTGTTTAGTCCTGTTAGAATTTTATAGGTTTCAATGAGATCCCCCCCCCCCTCATTCTTCTCAACTACAACAAATACAATTCTAAATAATTCAATCTCTCCTCATACGTCAGTCCTGCCATCCCAGGGATCAGTCTGGTAAACCTTTGCTGCACTGCCTCTAGAGAAAGAACATCCTTCCTCAGGTAAGGAGACAAAAGCGGCCCACAATATTCCAGGTGTGGCCTCACCAAGGCCCTGCATAATTACAGCAAGACATCCCTGCTCCTGTACTCTAATGTCTCGCTATGAAAGCCAACATACCATTTGCCTTCTTTACCGCCTGCTGTACCTGCATGTTTGCCTTCAATGAGTGGTGTACGAGGTCACCCAGATCTTATTGCACATTCCCCTCTCCTAATTTATGGCCATTCAGATAGTAGTCTATCTTCTCGGTTTTGCTACCAAAGTTGATAACCTCTCATTTCTCCAAGTTATAATCTCCAAATCATTAATATATATTGTGAATAGTTGGGGTCCTAGCACCAATCACTGTGGTACCCCACGAGTCACTATCTGCCTATTTGAAAAAGACCTATTAATTCTCACTCTGTTTCCTGTCTGGCAACCAGTTTTCTATCTATCTCTATACACTGCCCCTAATCCCATGAACTTTTATTTTACATGCTAATTCTTATGCGGGACATTGTCAAAAGGCTTCTGAAAGTCCAATTATACAACATTCACTGGCTCCCCCTCATCAACATTACTCGTTACATCCTCGAAGAATTACAGTAGATTTGTTAAGCATGATTTCCCCTTCATAAATCCATGCTGACCCTCTCCGATCCTGCCACTATTTTCTCCATGCTCTGCTATAAAACCTTTGAATATAGTTTCAGAATTTTCTCCCACTGTTGGATGTCAGGCTCACTGATCTATAATTCTTTTTTTTCTCTACCTCTCTTTTTAAATAGAGGAGTTACATTAGCTACCCTCCAATCTGCAGGAATTGTTCCAGAGTCTATAGATTCCTGGAAGATGACCACCAATGCATCCACTATTTCTAGAGCCACTTCCTTAAGTACTCTGGGATATAGATCATCAGGCCCTGCAGATTTATCAGCCTTCAATCCCATCAATTTCCCCAAAACCATTTATTTGCTAAAATTGATCTCCCTCTCACTAAACCCTGCATTCCCCAACATTTCTGGTATCTGATTTGTGTCCTCATTTGTGAAGACAGGACCAAAGTACATGTTTAGTTGCTCAGCCATTTCTTTGTCCCCTATTATACATTCCCCTGTTTCTGACTGTGGGGTACCTACATTTGTTTTCACCAATCTTTTTCTCTTCACTTACCTATAGTTTTCCTGTTCCCTGCAAGCTTACTCTCGTACTCTATTTTCCCCTTCGTAAACAATCCCTTGGTCCTTCTTTGCTGAATTCGAAACTGCCCCATATCCTCAAAACAGTTGTTTTTCTTGACCAATTTGCATGCTTTTAATAATAATAATTATCTTTAATTGTCAAAAATAGGCTTACATTAACACTGCAATGAAGTTACTGTGAAAAGCCCCTAGTCGCCACATTCCAGCGCCTGTTCGGGTACACAGAGGGAGAATTCAGAATGTTCAAATTACCTAACAGCACGTCTTTCAAGACTTATGGGAGGAAACCGGAGCACCCAGAGGAAACACACAGAAACAGGAGAATGTGCAGACTCCGCACAGACAGTGACCCAAGCCGGAAATTAAACCTGGGACACTGGAGTTGTGAAGCAACATTGTGCTACCATGCTGCCTTGGATCGAATACTCTCCCTAATTTCTCTTGTAAGCCATGGATTGGCCACCTTTCCCATTTTACTTTTGTGCCAGATAGGAATATACAATTGTTGTTGTTCCCTCATGTGTCCCTTGAATGTTTGCCATTGCCTATCCACCATCATCCCTTTAAGTAACATTTCCCAATCTATTGTAGCCAACTTGCACCTCATACCATTGTTATTTCCTTTATTAAGATTCAAGACACTAGTCTCAGAATCAACTACTTCTACTCTCCACCTTGATGAAATTCTAGCATATTATGGTCGCTCATCCAGATGGGGGCTTGCACAACTAGAAAGGCAATGATTCCGTTCTCATTGCACAGTATTCATTCTGCTCTCTAGTTGGTTCCTTAACATATTGGTCCGGAAAACCACCCCGTATACATTCCAGGAATTTCTCCTCTATGGTACTGTGGCTAATTTGATTTGCCCAACCTATATATGCAGATTAAAATCACCATAATTACAGATGTTCCTTTATCGCATGTGTCTCTACTTTCTTGTTTAATGCCATTCGCAACATCCTCACTGCAGTTTGGGGGACTATATACGATGCCCACTAATGTTTTTGCCTCTTGGTGCTTCTCAGCTCTTACCCATACAGATTCCACATTGTCAGAGCGAATAGCCTTCCTCACAATTGCATTAATTTCCTCTTTAACCAGCACTGCCACTCCAGTGCCTTTTCCTTTTTGTCTGTCCTTCCTAAATACTGAATAGCTCTGGCCATTCAGACCCCATCCTGGGTCACCTCTGGACATTCAGACCCCATCCTTGGTCACCCTGCAGCCATGTCTCTGTAATCCCAAAGATATCATATCTGTTTAGGTTTATTTGCACGATTAGTTGATCCGCGTTATTGCGAATACTCCGTGCGTTAATACACAAAGCCTTTAAGTGGTCTTTTTAACATTACTTTCTTGCTCCCAATTTTCACTGTGGCCCTATTTGAAACTGGCCCTTGTTTTCTCTATCACTTTTCTTATTCCCCTTTCTGTCTTTTGTTTTTGTCCTTATTTCATCCTCCTCTGACTCCTTGCCATTTTAGTTTAAACCCTTCCCAACCACTCTAGCAAATACTCCCGAGGACATCAGTCCCGGTCCTGCCCAGATGTAACCTGTCCAGTTTGTACTGGTCCCACCGCCCCAGGAATCTGAAACCCTCTCCCTCACACCATCTCTTCAGCCACATATTCATCCAATATCTAGCAGGTTAGAGGCTAGGAATTCTGTTCTCCTGACTCTCCAAAACCTGTACACTATCAACAAGGCACAAGTAAAGAATGTGATGGAATTCTCTCCACTTGTCTGTACTAGGGGACAGCACGGTAGCATTGTGGATAGCACAATAGCTTCACAGCTCCAGGGTCCCAGGTTCGATTCCGGCTTGGGTCACTGTCTGTGCGGAGTCTGCACATCCTCCCCGTGTGTGCGTGGGTTTCCTCTGGGTGCTCCGGTTTCCTCCCACGGTCCAAAGATGTGCAGGTTAGATGGATTGGCCATGATAAATTGCCCTTAGTGTCCAAAATTGCCCTTAGTGTTGGGTGAGGTTATTGGGTTGTGGGGATAGGGTGGAGGTGTTAACCTTGGGTAGGGTGCTCTTTCCAGGAGCCGGTGCAGACTCGATGGGCCGAATGGCCTCCTTCTGCACTGTAAATTCTATGTTCTATGTATGAGTTCAGCTCCACGCTCGAAAAGCTGGACAACAACTAGGACAAAGCAGCCCATTTGATTGGCACCCTCCCTACAACTTTTAACATTCACTCCCTCCATCACCGACGCATAGTGGCAATAGTGTGAACATCTGCAAGATATACTGCAACAGCTCACAAGACTCCTTCGTCAGCACCTTCCAAACCCGTGACCGCCAACACAAGAACAGTAGATGCATGAGAACACCACCACATTCAAGTTTCCTTCCAAGCACACACCATCTTGTCTTGGAACTATATCGCTGTTCATTCACTGTCTTTAACTCAATATCCTGGAACTCTCTACCTAACAGTACTTTGGGTGTACCTACCTGCAGCGGTTCTGTGTGCCATGTGCATAACCAGTCGTCCTGTCAATTTTAAGAAATAATTCTGGAAGTTAACAGCGTAACTGCACAGTTGGAGCTCAAATGTGCTACGCTCTGCTTCTTCAATCTGAGAAATCTTAAAACCAAGAGTTAAGTTTCCAAAACACTGACACCCTTCTCTGATGAAAAACCTTGTAGAAAAATATTGAATACAGAACAAATTATGTTTACTAAATTTGTCACTCAGGATTTTTTATAAACCATGAGTCATTTTTTTTGCCTGCTATTTCCATGTTCAATTGGTACAGTGCCTATTTAAACAGCTGAGATTTGCAACGTGTTTATGAATATGGAATCTGAAGCAATCAGATGGGAGTGTGGCATGTAATACTCTTCATATTATCACATTGACTTCCTGTAATATTTTCCTGCAATTCCATTTCCAGCTTAGTTTTAAAATGTTTATTCAAAAGCATCTAGCTTAAATATTGTTTTCCCCAGGTTACTGTTTGGGAAATCTGTTTTTTTCCCAAAACCCCTGGGGAATAAAAATTGTATATCTGTCATTCCATTTTGATGCTCAGCCAAATTGAGAACGTTCTATCTTCCAGTCCCCCATCCACACCTCCCGTTTTTTGTTGCATCAATTCTAAGTACCCACTCCTTTTCACCATCCTCAGACCTTTCGCCCTCAATGGCTACGTCATGCACCAACTCTACAAGCAGTTTCAAGAAAATCCCCTTTTCCCTCCATCTCCCCCTTCCGATTGCTCCTGAAGCACACCACGCATGTGACAACCTTAAATCCACCCTATCACTTTTAAAACGACAATCACAGCATGAGAGCAGTTTGTTATACTCAAGGATTTTTCTGTCCCTCATATGCTTAATTACCAAAACATTCCCTTACTATACTACCAGAATCCAGTAACACATTTCCCATACTCCCAAATAATTAAGAATGCTCCTCCCAGCGTTTGAGCATGCTTCACTCACTGATTGGATATCATACTTTACTACAGGTATTTACTTTTGAAATTACAGTGGTTAGTACTGCTGCCTCACAGCGCCAGGTTCAATTCCAGCCGTGGCTAACTGCCTGTGTAAAGTTTGCATGTTCTCCCGGTGTCTGCATGGGTTTCCTCCGGGTGCTCTGGTTTCCTCCCACAGTCCAAAAAGGTGCAGGTTAGGTGGATTGGCCATGTATAATTGCCCCTTAGTGTACAAAGATTGCAGTTTAGGTAGGGTTACAGCGGTAGGGCGGGCCTGGATGGAGCCCTCTTTCGGAAGGTTGGTGCAAGCTCGATGGGCTGAATGGCCTCCTTCTGCACTCTAGGGATTCCATGGAAAATTAATCATTTGTGACATGGACTTAATGGCCATTACTGGGTTGTAATGTGTAAGACGCTATTGATATATAGCCTGAAATAAGCACTTCCCAATCTGTTAAATTCTCTGATCATGCAACAATTAAACTCTCCTTCACATGGGCCTCTGCTTCTTTAGTAATTCGACTTTGTGGCCTTAAAGAGATATAGATCTACCTGATCAAGAATGACATGACAGAAATTCATTTCCTTATGAAATATTGCTTCATCCAACTTACCATTTGCAATAAATACAGTTCCAAAGTTTTAAACTCAGTCAACAACCTTCTTTTGTAGAAATTCATAAGTTCATTTGAGAAAGCAATTTAACTGCAGAATATTACAAACTTTAATAGCACTTTACCATCAACAAAGTGTTTCCCTTCACCGTTTCACTTCTAGCTTCAATGCTGAAGAAAATATTAAGAGCTACTCAAAAGTAGTACTGAATTAAAATTTTGAACAATCATGCATTTAGCTTTCCAACTTCTGTATATGGCATTTAGAAATTGAACTTTGCTTCCCACTTTGGGAGTTGCAGAGGGAAAACCCCTCATTCCAAACTTGGTCATCAACAAGCCAGTTCACCGGCAAAACGCCTTGCCAGGTATGCACAGAATTAATTTACATTAATATTACATGAGAGAAATAGGTGGTCATGAAAACTGAGTTAAATAATATTCGAAGTGGTACTATAAAACACAGAATTCTTAATTAATGCACTGTTCATTATCAATGTCAGAATTTGAAACTGAAGGAGCCCCAATTTCAATTTGGATGCTATTCACTAAATATAATTCCTATTTTAACTTTTCTTCATTTTTATAGGATGTGGGCTTCGTTTGGTACGCCTGCATTTGTTGCCCATCCCTAATTGCCCTTCAGGAGGTAGTGGTGAGCTGCCTTCTTGAAGCACTGCAGTCTATATGGCGAAGGCACACCCATTGTGCTATTAGGGAGTTCCAGGATGTTGCCCCAGCGACAGTGAAGCAACGGCGATATATTTCCAAGTCAGGATGGTGAATGACTTTGAGAGGAACCTCCAGGTGGTGGGGTTCCCAGGTATCTGCTGCTCATGTCCTGTTCGGGAAGGCCGGTACGGGAATTAAACCTGCGCTGCTGGCCTTGTTCTGCATTACAAGCCAGCGGATTAGCCCACGGTGCTAAATCAGTTTCTGGACATAGTAACGTTGATAGTGGGGGTTTCAGTGATGCAAGGCCATTGAATGCCAGGGGCGATGTTTTGGTCCTCCCTCACTGGAGATGGTCATTGTCTGGCGCTTGCGTGGCACAAATGTTACTTGCCACTTTCACCCCATGCCTGGTTATTGTCCAGGTCTTGCTGCATTTGCACGTGGACGTCATCAATGTCTGAGGAGTCGCTAATGGTGCTGAATATTGTGCAATCATTAGCAAACATCTCCACGTCTGACCTCATGTTGAAAGGAATATTATTGACAAAGCAGCTGAAGATGGTTGGGCCGAGGACATCACCTGAGGAACTCCTGCAGTGATGTCCATACTCAGTGAAGTGCTGCCTCGATATCAAGGGCAGTCACTTTCGCGTCACCTCTCACATTCAGCTCTTTTGCCATGTTTGAACTATGTAATGAGGTCAGTTGTTGAGTGACCCTGGCAGAACCCAAACTGAGCGTCAGTGAGCAGATTATTGCTAAGTGCCGCTTGATAGCACTGTTGATGACCCCGTCCATCACTTCACTTATGATTGAGAGTAGACGGATAGAGTGGTAATTGGATGGGTTGGATTTGTCATGCTTTTTGTATACAGGAGCCACCTGGGCAATTTTCCACATCGCCAGGTAGATGCCAGTTTTGTAGCTGTACTGGAACAGCTTGGCAAGGGGATCTGGAAGACAATACTATTGCCAGAATACTGTCAGGGCCCAGTACCTTCAGCTGCTTCTTGATATCACATGGAGTGAATCACATTGACTGGAGACTGCTACCTGTGATGTTGGGGATCTCTGGAGGAATAGGAGATGGATCATCCACTCGGTACTTCTGGCAAAAGATTATTATGAATGATTCAGCCTGGTCTTCTGCACTGGTGTGCTGGGCTCCTCCATAATTGAGAATGGAGGTACCTGTGGAGTCGCCTCCTTCAGTGAGTTGTTTAATTGTCCACCACCATTCATGACTGGATGTGGAAGGACTGCAGATCTTAGATCTGATCTGTTGGTTGTGAGATTATTTAGTCTGTCTACACTATCGCTAAACAATATGAGCAGCAAGTAGTCCTGTTGTAGCTTCCAACAGGTTGACGTCTCATTTTTCGGTAAGCCTGGTGCTGCTCCTGGCATGCCATCCTGCACTCCTCATTGTGTTGCTTTGATGCTTTAGTAAACATTTGACAACATAAAATCTGTATATGCCCTCATTGATTATGGCAACATCAAGACACATATTCAAAGTACAAGTAGAAGAGACCCAATAACAAAAGGTTTAGGCTTCCACATTGGTAGTTAGTTCATTGTTAACTCTTATCCAAATCGGAAGAAACCACCTCTTAAAAAGGTTAATTAATTTAGATTGAAACAATTCATCAAGTTGCAGCCCAGGTTCATCTCATTAAAAAGTGAAAGTGGAGGTGTCTATATTTTATTAATAGCCAAGTGGTGTACTCAGCCTGTAACAAATAATTTACCTACAATGCAAATTAAAACCAACAACATTAGCAAGCAAATGCACTTTATGGAATATCAAATTGCTATAACGCTCTTACATTTTGCCCCCACACATAGACTAAATCTGCTAAATCAATGGTTTGCATCAGATTAGGAGTGCAGCATTTAAAAAGAATTTACAGGCTTTAATAAAATAACATGACTGTCATTCTAACACATACTATCAACATGAATTTCACACAGCATGTAGTTAATTAATGTTGTGCGCTGTAGCTCTGACCCAGTGGTGTACAATCTATAATTATACATCCTCCTATATATCATCTGCTCTCAGCTATGGTTTCATACAGAAGACAGACAGCTGCAACACAATATCCCTGCTCAACCTGAAGACCATCTGACTTTAATTGTAGACACAGCTTGATGTAGCTCTGGTCATTTGAAGCCAAAGTATCACACCGTAATAATCTATGCGGCAGGAGCCTGCCAAGTTGGGGCTATAAACACTGGTTTGGGCTGTCTGGCTCTGTGACGGGCTCCAGGAAATATGATTAATGAGTGTGGTATAATGATATCAGGAACCCGATTAGCACCACAAAAGGTCATAGATCAAAGTAGTGTGCATTTCATGAACTGCAATCATTGTGTAAAATTTTATTGGCAGATACAGCTAACCCAAAGAGTTAAATCTGCAAGGCTGCTTATTTTCTAGAAGAGGTATCAGAAAATAAATACAAGTAATCTTTGGATATAATCCAATATTCTGAAACAAGGCAAGTGTGTAGTGCTCATTAATTCCTTTTCCCCTTCCTACATTAAGAAAATATTGTGAAAACATCATTTGAAAATCATTCAAAAAGCAGTCAAAATATCATATGAAAAGAATGTGGCATGCCAGTGCCACATAAAATTGAAAATCTGCTCAAAAAGTTGACAGAAAATTCACAACGCTCACCAGCTGTTTAAAATATTTTATTTGGACTAAACTGGAATAAAATCACTGAATATTGCAGTTCTAATTTGGCCATGATGGTTGGTTTTATCAGTGCCATTCATTTCGAATTATATAAATACAAATACGGTAGCATTGTAGTTAAACAATGTCTAGATACAGCGCACACAGTGGAAGATATTTTTCAATATTACTCATTGTTATGTAAACCATAGCTTGCTAAATACAACTTCACTCATCAGGGTGTTAACCAGTTCCATGGGTGCTGATGAATTCACTCATCTGATAATCATCATTTCAGGCATTGCAAGAATTGAACTACTGCATCATAAAAATTACTAAATTAATCTTTATATTTTGGTATTCCAATTAATGAAAAAGATGCCTTTGAAATGCTTTTAGTCCAATTTTTGTATTCAGATGCACATCCAAAATAGATTGCAGATGTCAAGAGAAAGAAGAAAGTGGGTGAAGGAAGGCTAGATTTTCTTCTGTGGACATACTATAAGCACTCACCTAAATACTGGAAGGCTTGCCACAATTGGATTGCAGTTCAAATTGATGGAAAAACTGGTACCTGATTTTCTATCTTTAGCCAGCTCCAAGCACCACAAAACACTCTGGTACACAGGGGTGTACATACAGGTATTCACATCAAACAACTTCTGCTGCCCTACTGATGAAGTTGATAGAGACGCAATGTGGGAATACTCCTTGTTTAAATGGGAAAAACGACTTCTCCCGGCACCCCGAACAGGCGCTGGAATGTGGTGACTAGGGGCTTTTCACAGTAACTTCATTTGAAGCCTACTTGTGGCAATAAGTGATTTTCATTTTCATTTCACAAGCCTAATTACAATATCTGGTAAAGCAGAAGCAACGGATACTTGATATAAAGTGTCTCTATCACCTTTTCCTTGTCGCTGGGTCTGGAAATAGCTATTTTTAAGGTACAAAGAGGAAAAGCTACTCTGTAGGTTTATTTAACACTAAACATGTTAAGTTGGGAAATTAAAACTGAAACATAAACGAGAAGGAACGCTAACAACAAATATCGGCCCAGATCTTCTGTGCACTGGCAATCATTGTTGGTTTGCTGCTCTGCTTGAACATTTCCATGCCTCGCCACTGCTCTGCATTCCTTGTTGCAGTTTCAAAGTCCGGCCCCTCCACAAACGTGGAGTGCCACGACTATCAATGAGCTCCACTGCTATCCTGCTGCAGCATCATGGAAAAGCCAAAAAACATCCCCTTTTGCGGTACCAGCTAAATGGTAAATGTCCAGCCCAAATGTTAGTGAATGGGTGAGTGGATGAATATTAGTGAATGAGTAGGGCGGCAGGTAAGTGAGGTGGTGTATTATGACTGGGCTTAGGGTGCCTTTGATAGAAGAGAGTTGTAAACCATACTACTGAAAACTAGTAAACATTTACTGACTATTTACAGAGATAGACTTCAGGAGTCCGTTAGAACCTTCCTCCCTCAGGTTTCAGTTATAGGTGGTCTGCCATCACTTCTGCTTTTTTAAAATTCTTGTGGGCATCACTGGCTAAGGCAGCATTTATATTGTCTATTTCTAATTGCCCATGAAATTGTGGTGGTGAGCCACCTTCTTGAACCGCTGCAGTCCATATGATGTTGGTACACCCACAGTGCTGTTAAGGGGGGAGTTCCAGGAATTTGATGCAGCGACAGCTAAGGAACCGTCCTGGCGATATACTTCAATGTCAGGATTGTGTGTGGCTTGGAGGGTAACTGACAGGTGGGTGATGTTCTCATTCATTTGCTGCTCTTGTCCATCTAGGTGGGGGAGGTTTCATTGCTGTCAAAAGGGCTTTGCTGTAGTACATATTTTTGAGGTAAACACTGCTACCACTGTGTGTTGGTAGTGGAGCGAGTAGATGTTGAAGGTGATTGATGGTGTGCCGATCAAGCAGGGTGCTTTGTCCTGGATGATGTCTTGAGCTTTGTTGGAGCTGCACTCATCCAGGCAAATGCAGAGTATTCCATCACACTCCTGACTGGTGCCCTGTAGATGATGGACAGGCTTTGGGAAATCTGGAACTCCCAGCCTCTGACATGCTCTTGTAGCCACAGTAGTCAGAGAGTTGGTCGCGTGCAGTTTCTGGTGAATGGTCAACCGTATGTTGATAATGGGTAATTCAGTGATGGTAATGTTATTGAGTGTCAAGGGGAGATGGTTAGATTCTCTTATTGGAGATGGTCATTGCCAGGCACATGTGGAATGAAGGATTTGCATCTTTAGCACCTTCCTCAAAATATCTCCCCTAACAGAAGTTTCTGGGTTAACGCTGCTTTCAAAAAGGAAAGGGTTCAGGATTTCTTCCCGTGTCAAATCATCAAAGCATTGGCATCTTGATCATCACCTTCTTCCACTCCTTCCCAAAAGCAAATTAAGATTTAGGATGTAATCTTGCAGGTGGTCACATTCATCCTTGCTGCAACTGTCTCCCACTTCATCTAGCCTCTCCTCAAACAGCAATGAAAGATCTACAATGTCCTCCTGTGGTCACAGGACTAGAATTTTATCTATGAACAGTGATTCACAGCATTCTGAGTCAACCTGAGATTCTTATGTAACTGGTGAATATAGAGGATGCTAAACTCGATAAACTTCTGTCCTCAACAAGGAACAACGTTGCTTCGGAATAACAGTTGGATTACAATAAAATTACACCTCTCCTTCCACCTCGAGTGGAATACCTTCTGCACCATGAAATTGAAAGGTAAATGGCTGGAGGAACTCAAGACTTCAGACACAGTGTGGTATTTGAAAGAATGGACACTCCTGCTCCTCAGTACAGTTTAAAATTATTATTTCAGTCATTGACCATGATATCCACAAACAAGAAACATCTAGATACAAGAAACACTCTTGTGGCTATGTCACTTCACCCAAGAAGAATACACCCTGTTCTTCACTATTGTCTATTGCTTGGTTTCTGCAGCATGTCTTTGAAATAAATCAAGGCTGACTCTCCAGGACGGTACAGAGGACGTGCTGCACTACTGTCTCTTGGATTGGATGTGAACTGAGGTCCAGACTGATCTTGTTGATTGACATGAAATATCACATGGCACTTTTTCTAAGATAAACAGGGGAGTTTTCCCTGGTCTCCATGATGATACTTATCCTTCAATCAACAGGACAAAAAAACAATCATCTAGTCATTATAATAGTTAGCTGCCGTGTTTTCTCGACACCATCCAGGATAAAGCAGCCCGTTTGATTGCTAACCCTTCCACAAACATTCAATCCCTTCACCACCGACGCACAGTAGCAGCCATTGTACCATCCACAAGATACACTGCAGTATCTCACCAAGGCGGCTGAAGAAGCACCTTCCAAACCCACAACCACTACCATCTAGAAGAATAAGGGCAGCAGATAGATGGGAACACCATCACCTGGAGGTTCCCCTCCAAGTCACTCACCAAACTGACTTGGAAATATATCAACGTTCCTTCACTGTCGATGGGTCAAAACCCTGGAATTCCCTCCCTAACAGCATGGTGAGTGTACTTACATCTCGGGGACTGCAGCGGTTCAAGAAGGCAGCTCACGACCAACTTCTGAAGGGAAATTAGGGATGGGCAATAAATTCTGGCCAAGCCAGCAACGCCGACATCCCATAAATGAATAAAAAAATAATTTATTTTAATAAACTCATTCCTGAACTCCCAACCATTAAAAACAGTTTATTATTTATACTTCTATGTTATGTCCTCCTATCCCTTCATAATTTTAAACCTTTATCAAACCATTCTGTAATCTCCTCTGTTCTAATGAAAACAGTCCTAGTTTTTCCACTTTTTTCTTCCTATTGTATTTCTTCATACCAAGCAGCATCCTCGTGAATCTGCAATGTATTTCTCCACTTCCCAAACGAAAGTCTTATAGGATGAATCCCAAATTTGCACATAGAAGTTCAAGTCATCTTAAAATTTGATACTGAATTACCATTCATTTTTATATACTATTCAACTTGCTATAAAACCCAGTATTTCTGGAGCTATTTTTTTAATAAGCATATCTACTTGAGATGCAGCTTTTAACGTTTTGTGAACCTAAATCCCTCTGCTCTTCCAAATCTTGCCATTTTCCTCCATTCATAGTTTCAAGTTACTTTCATACTTCTTGTTCATTAAAATATACCAGCTCTCAGATACTGACATTTGAGTTCCATTGGTCACATTTTTACTTATTTCACCCTTTTATCAATCTATTCCTTCTTGCTTCCAGAAAATTATTTTTTTTTTTAAATTTAGAGTGTCCAATTCATTTTTTCCAATTAAGGGGCAAATTAGCATGGCCAATCCACCTAGCCTGCACATCTCTGGGTTGTGGGGGCGAAACCCACGCAAGCACGGGGAGAATGTGCAAACTCCACATGGACAGTGACCTAGAGCCGGGATCGAACCTGGGACCTCGGCGCCGTGAGGCAGCAGGGCTAACCCACTGCGCCACTGTGCTGCCAGCTTCCAGAAAATTATTTACTATCATCTGAAAATCTGAACACCCTCCCTCAAGTGCTCAATCTAAATCATTAATGTACACAACAAAGCGCATGAGATTACGGGTAGTGTCTTGAGAGGAATAGAAAGCAGACCGGAAGCAAGTTGGATTAAATGGGTGTTTTTGCGATTGACAGGCAGTGACTAGTGGTGTACCACAGGGATCTGTGCTAGGACTCCAACTGTTCACATTGTACATTAATGATTTGGATGAGGGAACGAAATGCAGTATTTCTAAATTTGCAGATGATACAAAGTTGAGTGGGACGGTGAACTGTGAGGAGGATACGAGATGGATATGCTGAGTGAGACGGCAATATAATGTGGGTAAATGTGAGATTATCCACTATGGTAGCAAAAATAGGAAGGCAGATTATTATTTGAATGCGTGTAAATTAAGAGAGGTGGATACACAGCGAGACTTGGTATCTTCTTGCATCAGTTGCCGAAAGTAAGTGTGTAGGTACAGCAGGCAGTAAAGAAATGGTATGTTGGCCTTCATAGTGAGAGGATTTGAGCACAAGAATAGGGATGTTTTACTACAAATGTACAGGGCATTGCTGAGGACACACATGGGGTTTTGAGTACAGTTTTGGTGTCCTTACCTGAGGAAGGATGTTCTTGCTATGGAGGGAATGCAGCAAAGGTTTATCAGGCTGATTCCTGGGATGGTGGGACTGTCATATGAGGAGAGACTAAATTGGTTAGGATTATATTCATTGGAGTTTGGAAGAGTGAGTGGGAATCTCATAGAAATGTATAAAATTTGAACAGGATTAGACCGGGGTAGATTCAGAAAGAACGTTCCTGATGGTGGGGCAGTCCAGAACCAGGGGTCATAGTTTGAGGGTAAGGGGTAAACCTTTTAGGACTGAGGTAAGGTGAAATGTCTTCACCCAGAGAGTAGTGAATTTGTGGAATTTACTACCACAAAAAATAGTTGAGGCAAAAACATTGTATAATTTCAAGAAGAAATTAGATATAGCTCTTGGGCTAAAGGGTTCAAGGGATATGGGGGAAGGCAGGATCAGGGTATTGATGATCAGCCATGATCCGAATGAAAGGTTGATCAGGCTCAAAGGACTGAATGCCCCCCCATCCCGCTTCTATTTTCTATGTATGTTTCTATGAAGAAGGGTTGTTTCCTGAACAGAATCCTGTGAACACTGTTACCCAGTGGGGAGGCAGTGACGTACATAGGGATGCAGTGGCACAGTGGTATTGTCAATGGATTGGTAATCCAGCGAGCCAGGCTCGAATCCCACCACAACAGATTCCAATTCAATAAAAATCTGTAATTGAAAGTCTGACGCTGACATGAAACCATCGTCGATTGTCATTAAAAATCCATCTGACTCACTAATATCCTTTAGAGAAGGAAATCAATTGTGCGTACCTTGTCTGGCCTACATGTGACCCCAGACCCACAGAAATGTGGGTGACTCTTAAATGCCCTCTGAAATGGCTGCTCAGTTGTATCAAACTGCTAAAATGATACCAGAAGGACCACCCAGCATCGACAAAGTCACCAGAAATAGCAATGGCATACCCAGCCCGGTTGACCCTGCAAAGTCCTCATTACATCTAGGGGCTTGTTCTAAAATTGGGAGAGCTGTCTCATAGACAAGTCAAGCAACAGCCTGACATAGTCATACCTTACAGATCATTTTGCAGCCACCACAATCACCCAGCAGAGATGGCGGCACAATGGCATAGAGCTGGGTGGGAGTTGGTGTGGAAGTCCTCAACACCAATTCTAGCCTCCATGAAGTTTCATGACATCAGGTCAAACATGACACCAATTGGAGGGAGCACTCAGGGTGGCAAAGGTGCAGAATATACTCTGGGTAGGGGATTTCAGTGTCCTAAAGGATATAACTGCTAGACTGTGTCAGCGGCAGGTGGTGAAGGAACCAACAAGAGGGAATAACAAACTTGACCTCATCCTCACCAGCCTGCATGCCACAGATGCAAATGTCCATGACAGTATAGGTAGGAGTGACCACCAAACAGTTCTTGTGGAGACAAAGTCCCATCTTCACATCCTGTTGTGTGGTACTACCACAATGCTAAATGGGATAGATTTCAAACAGATCTAGCAATTCAAGACTGAGCATCTATGAGGTGCAGTATTGTACTCAGCTACAACCTACTGGCTCAGCATATTCCCCGGTCTACTACTACCATCAAGCCAAGTGATCAACCCTGGTTCAATGAATAGTGTAGTGGGCATACCAGGAGTAACACCAGGCATACCTAAAAATGTGGTGTCAACCTGCGGAAGCTACAACACTGGACTACTTGTAGCAAATAGCATAAGCAGCAACTGATAGACAGAGCTAAGTGATTCCACAACCAGTGGATCAGATCTAAGCACTGCAGTCCTGCACCATCCAGTCGTGAATGGTGGCAGACAATTAAACATCTCACTTGAGGAGGATCCGTAAATATCCCATCCTCAATGATGGTGGAGCCCAGCACACCATTGCAAAAGATAAACCTGAAGCATTCGCAACAATCTTCAGCGAGAGGTGCAGAGCGGATGATCCATTTTGGCCTTCTCTAGGTATTCCCAGCATCACAGATGCCAGTCTTCAGCCAACTCGATTCATTACAATATCAAAAAAAACATGAAGGTACTGTTTCAAACCTGGAAAAATTAGCTGAACTCCAGAGTTGAGGTGACAGTGACTGCCCTTGACATCAAAACAGAGTGTGGCATCTAGTTAAACTGGAGTCAATGGGAATCGGGGGGAAAGTCCTTGCCGGTTGGAATCATACCTAGCATAAAAGGAAGATGGTTGTGTTGTTGGAGAACAGTCATTTCAGTTCCAGGGCATCAATGGAGAAGCTCCTCAGAGTTGTGTCTTAGGCCCAACTATCTTCAGCTGCTTTATGGATTATGTTCCTTTCATCATGAAATAAGAAATGAGGATATTCGCTGATGATTTCATAATATTCAGCCCCATTTGCAACTCCTCAGATACTGAAGCGGTCAGTGTCCACATGCAGCAAGACAAGTCAGGCTTTGGCTTATAAGTGGCAAGTAACATTGTGTCACACAAATGCTAGGCAATGACCATCTCCAACAAGAAAGAATCTAACCATCACCATTTGACATTCAATGGCATTACAATCGCTGAATCTCCAACTATCTGGATCCTGTAGGGTTCCCATTGCCAAAAACTGAACTGGACTGGCGATATAAATACTGTGGCTGCAAGAGCAGGTCGGAGGCTATCAATGCACATCCTGACTCCCCAAAGCCTGTCCATCTACAAGGCACAAGACAAGAATACTCTCCACTTGCCTGGATGAGTACAGCTTCATCAATACTCAAAATGCTTGACACCATCCAAGACAAAGCAGCCCACAAACGATCATTCCTTCTACTACCGACGCACAGTGGCAGCAGTGTGTACCGTCGACAAGGTGTACTGCAAAAACGCATCAAGGTTCCTTCGGTAGCATGTTACAAGGTCATGACTGGAATGACAAGGGCAACAGACACATACGAACACCATTACCTGGACGGTCCCCTTAAAGCAACTCACCATGCTGACTTAAATATATATCAGCTCCTTCACTGTCACTGGGTCAAAATCCTGGAACCCTTTCCCTAACAGCACTGAGTGTACCACACACATGGACTGCAGCTGTTCAAGGCAGCAGCTCACCACCACCTTCTCAAGGGCAATGTTGGATGGGCAATAAATGTTGGGCTGGCTAGCGACACCCACAACTCAAAAATCGATTTTTAAAAATCTTTTGGTAGTCTGCGAAATTACCCATCACCCGTACTATTGATTTCGTATAATGGGCTTTTTCATCCAATTTTCTCCACTTACCCTAATTTTATATCCCTTAACCTTCCATAATCCCTTGTGGAGTACATTGTCTGGAAGCCCCTGCACAACACGTCCATTGTGTTTCCCTCATCCACCATATTCGTCCTCAAGAAACAATCAGGTCTGTCAAGCACAATTTATTTATGAACTTCATGGCAGCTACTACTCATTATTTTCCATATCCAGATATTTAGTCATTTCACCTTTAATTAAAGATTGCATTATTTTCCCTACCTCAGGTATGAAATGAACTGACCTGTATTTACCTGGAATAGAAACAGAAAATGCTGGAAAAACCCAGCAGGTGAAACAGAGTTATCGTTTCAAGTCTGTATGATTCTCTGCCAGACCTAGAGCTTATCCAACATTTTCTGTTTTGATTTCTGATTTCATATTTCCAGCATCTGCAATATTTCGCTTTCATTTTAGTGTAATTACCGAGTTGTAAAGACTTAGGCCAGGCCTTTGAGATTGGCCAATTAGAAGATGAGTTCTCTGATTAGTGACCCAATCAGGGAACCCCTTTCTCTGTATATAACTGGGAGTGTCAGATTCTCTGCAGTCCCAGTGTAGACAGTAAGCTGAATGCAACTAGTTGTTTGGCTGTTGGTTTTGTAAATAATAGGAATTCTCGTAAAGGGACTTCTGCCTCCGTGGACATTTTACACAAGGTTAGCTCTGTCTTCTATTTGAAATAGAGTATTACGTTAGCTGTTTTCCAAGACTAAGGCACACTTCCATTTATTTATTATGTCTTTCAAAAGACACTTTTAATTAACTGAAATTTCCTTCCTCCCCAATATCCTTTTCTGATGTGAAGCACTTGCTAATTAATTTTATCTTCACACATTTATTTTTATTCTTCCTTATCATCCGGTCCGGTTAGATGGCCCACCTTACTTTTCGGAATTCTTTTATTTGTATATTTGTAGTTTACTGCTTTGTTTAAGATTCTCTCCTCACATACACTCTCTTCCTGCTTTTTTCTCCTCGCTTCTTTTCTCTATCTGCATTTTCATAAAATCATGGCTGATCTGTGGCCTAACTCTGACCCATATTCATTGATATCTTTGTGTAAGAGATTTAAAATCAACTGATCTAGCTTCAACTGCTGTTTGTGGGAGAGAATTCCAAACCTGTACCACCCTTTTGAGTGAAGAAGTGCTTCCTAACCTCTCCTGAATGGTCTAACCCTAATTGTTAGACTATGCCCCCTAGTTTTAGAATCTCCAATCCTCCTCTACATTTAAAATTTGTTCCAAATATCTTTATTTGTCAACAACATTCAGAAATTTCAGGTTTTTCTCCTTTTAAATGTATATATTTGTTCTGCATCTTGGCAACTATCTTTTTAAAGTAAGAAGTCTTACAACACCAGGTTAAAGTCCAACATGTTTGTTTCAAACACTAGCTTTCGGAGCACTGCTCCTTCCTCAGGTGAATGAAGAGGTATGTTCCAGAAACATCTATATAGACAAATTCAAAGATGCCAGACAATACTTAGAATGTGAGCATTTGCAGGTAATTAAATCTTTACAAATCCAAAGTTTGGAGTAATCCCAGGTTAAAGAGGTGTGAATTGTCTCTAGCCAGGACAGTTGGTAGGATTTTGCAAGCCCAGGTCAGATGCTGGGGGATGAATGTAATGCGACATGAATCCTAGGTCCCGGTTGAGGCCGCACTCATGTGTGCGGAACTTGGCTATAAGTTTCTGCTCGGCGATTCTGCGTTGTCGCGCGTCCTGAAGGCCGCCTTGGAGAACGCTTACCCGGAGATCAGAGGCTGAATGCCCTTGACTGCTGAAGTGTTCCCGGCTGGAAGGGAACATTCCTGCCTGGTGATTGTTGCGCGATGTCCGTTCATTCGTTGTTGCTGCGTCTGCATGGTCTTGCCAATGTACCAAGCTTCGGGACATCCTTTCCTGCAGCGTATGAGGTAGACAGCGTTGGCCTAGTCGCACGAGTATGTACGCGTACCTGGTGGGTGGTGTTCTCACGGGTAATGGTGGTATCCTCACGATGCTCCACTTCTGCAGCTTCCACCCTAAACGCAGTAAAGAAGCCATCCCCTATGGACAAGCCTTCCGTATACACAGGATCTGCTCAGACGAGGAGGAGCGTAACAGACATCTACTGATGCTGAAAAATGCCCTCGTACAAACGGGATATGGTGCTCGACTCATCGATTGACAGTTCCAACGCGCCACAGCAAAAAACCGCACCGACCTCCTCAGAAGACAAACATGGGAGACACCGACAGAGTACCCTTCGTCATCCAGTACTTACCCGGAGCAGAGAAACTACGACATCTTCTTCGCAGCCTTCAACACGTCATTGGTGAAGATGAACATTTGTCAAGGTCATCTCCACGCCCCCACTACTTGCCTTCAAACAACCGCGCAACCTCAAACAAACCATTGTTTGCAGCAAACTACCCAGCCTTCAGAACAGCAACCACGACACCACACAACCCTGCCGTGGCAATCTCTGCAAGACGTGCCAGATTATCGACATGGATACCACCATTACACGTGAGAACACCACCCACCAGATACGCGGTCTCAACCGGGACCTAGGATTCATGTCGCATTACATTCATCCCCCACCATCTGGCCTGGGCTTGCAAAATCCTACCAACTGTCCTGGCTAGAGACAATTCACACCTCTTTAACCTGGGGTTACCCCAATCTTTGGATCTGTAAAGATTTAATTACCTGCAAATGCTCGCATTCAAAGCATTGTCTGGCATCTTTGAATTTGTCTATATAGATGTTTCTGGAACATACCTCTTCATTCACCTGAGGAAGGAGCAGTGCTCCAAAAGCTAGTGTTTGAAACAAACCTGTTGGACTTTAACCTGGTGTTGTAAGACTTCTTACTGTGCTCACCCCAGTCCAACGCCGGCATCTCCACATCATATCTTTTTAAAAACATCCCATTGTTGATGTACAGTTTAATGTGTCAATTTCCTCTCTCTTCATCGTGCGAACATCTGCCCTATTTCAATCTAGTATCCTAATTTTGTTTTAATACATTTAATTTTAAATTAGACCTTGAAATTTTTCCTGTTATCATTATGCGTAAGTTATACATCCACATTGCCTTCATCGGCAGACCAACATTCTGTCTGGGGAAGGATTTCGACACACATTTTCAGAGATCCATCCTCTCCATTTCCCCATCGACGAATGGGTAAATTAAAGCATTTGAAACATTTTTTTAAAAATGCCTGCTCTTTCTCTTCATCTATCTACAGGTTTCCTCTTCTGTTCCCCTTGAGAAAATAAGAATAGGAGTAGGCCATTCAGTTCTTCTCAACTATTACACTATTTAATTAGCTGACCTGCATCATAACTCCATTTCCCCGCTTTGGTTTTGGAACACTTAATACCCTTTGCCTAACAATAATCTATCAATCTCAGTTATGAACTTTTCAGTTGTCCCAACCGAAATAGATTTTAGGGGACATGTGTTCTACATTTCCACTAATATTTGTATGATGAAGGGCTTCCTCATCACATCTGAAATGAACAAACAATTTATTACCTTGTAATCTTTCTCAGCTACAATTCAAAAAGCTAGAGTTTCATGCATCTCTGTAGAGTACTTATTCAGTAGCAAAAAAGTACAGACAAGCTTACCAGTTACACATCACAGGCATGACCAGATCCCAAGATATGCACTTGGATACAAAATAATGATCAGTTTATGAAAGATAGGCCTGAAAATACCATGCTTGCAATCTATGTAACTTCACCAGACATTATAAAGAACTTGCTTGAATTCTCCATACAGAAATGCAGTCATATCCTGCCAATTGTGGTGTCGCATGTTGGTATAAAAAAATGGAATTAGAGATGATCATTTGGTTATAATGTTTCTCCATTCTCTGATTGAGTGTGATTTGCACTATTATATATCATCCATTTAAACCTCCCGAGATAATTGTTGCATTAAAAAGATCCTCTGATCCTCAAAGGTAACAAAACAAAGACTCCAAAATATTTAATTGTCTTTATACCTTCATTATGACAACCTACCTACATCAAATAATATTCCCTGACACTATTGGATCCACAGCAGAGGAAACCAGATAGTATTTTTTCATCTTTGCCTACGCATAAACACACTCTTCAAATTTGGGTAATGCAACCAAAATTTTCAATGTCTGTCCATGTGAGAAATCAAATATCATGTCCATTTCAGTTACTGAACACAATTATTTAGAATAATAGATTATGGAGCAGGATTGATCACAACCTTTGTATTACCAATATCAAAGTCAGCTTTTTTTGTTGCAAATAAGTTGGTTTATTTGCACAAGATAAGATTTACTTTTCATTTATTTCATGGCAAGGATTGGGAGGAGAGAAAAAGCCATATTGACTCTTCTTTGCTTTCCCTGGGTTAACTTATCCATTCTGCATTTTGTTTGGTGCTATTATCTTTCACTGAAGCTAAATTCTGAGCTATGCAAAAAATATAAATTTACTGAGTAAATGAATCAATACTATAATTTAAATAGTTGCAACTCCTCCCCCAAAAACATACAGCATATGACATAAATCTGTGTTTTTCCCCTTCTAAGGATCAGTGAGTAAAATTTAAACATGCTTGTTTCATGCAGGTGACAATGAGATTTTATTTATTCCTGTACACAGATTGAATCTAGAAGACTGATGCAGATTGACTGTTATAACTGCTAACTAGATCTAGCAACTGAAAAGTATAAAATTAACATACCACTTTAAAAAAGATATCTGAGAAAAAGCCAAGTAAACAATACCAGATATTATTTCAGGATACTCATGAGGTAAACAAATAATTTCATTATTTACTGTAATTCTTTCTTTGCACTGCACCAAAAAAACATTCTTTATACTTTCTGACTATTGTGTCAATTGTTGAAGCAAATTAAGGATTAGGATAAGGAAACGATCAGAGATTCTAGACAAGTCACTCCAGTGCAGTTGGGCTGACAATATGCAGATGCTCTCCACAACAAATACTTTTGGCAATGCATCCATAAGTACCTTACTTTCTTCAGCTTTCACACTGCATTAAGTTCAGAACAGGTGTTTCAATGGGGGGGGGGGGGGGGGAGGAGTTGAACATTTGAGCAGGATTTGGGTTTTGGGTCAGGACTCCAGTGGCAGGGTCAACTGGGAGTCACAACCTCACACATAGAGAAACAGTTGCCAGAAAACATGTACTTCCCTGATTTGGCCAATTAGTGGCCTGAGGATGGGTTCATCACTCAATTAAGAAATGTGCAAGTTCTTAAAGTTGGAGGGTGAATATCAATGAAGCCTGCAGTTCAGGAAAAACAGAGAGAGAATGGCCTTCATTTTGAAGCACCCATGCATATATTAAAACTGCCAAATTAAAAAATGACCTCAGCAGCCAGGCCACCATTGTGGAGACTTCACACAGCTTGTGACCAAAGCTGACACCAGGCAGGCAGCGACATCCTCAAAGTCTGCTTAAAGTGCTGGTCACTGCTGTGGTGCTGGGAGGCTGCCTCCAGGCACATGGCCTCGTCCTTGACATCTCAGGTGCGGATGCAGCCTGACTGGAACATTCCCGTCAGCCCCTGACATTAGCATTAATAGGCCATTCAGTATTCTCAATTGGTTACCTGCTACTTGTGAGCGAGTATTCCTTCAGCTACCAATCCAGTCTCTGGGAAAATGGCCTGTGAGTGGGATGATGCCATCAAACTGGCATACGGGCTGGCAGCATGTATTTTCATTCTGCCTCATCTCCACATTCATTTCCATGGGGGGGGGGGGGGGGGGGGGGACCACCACTCACATTTATTCAGTGAACTAACAAGAAATTAACACTGATGAAAGCATATCTTGGTGGTTTAACTACTGCAGTTACATCTATTGATAGATTCTGACCATCAAGTTATTGTTTTTTTCAATGTGTAAGGTAAGTAAATTAAAAGGCAATGAATTGCCCCACCTTGATATCCAGCCACAAAAGCTTTTAAGTTTTCTTTGTTTGCAGCTGTAAAATGCAACCAATTGATGGGTACAAGAATAAAATACTCTTCAATTGAGCTCATTCTAACATTTGTCCTTTCCGAGAACTCAGCTCCATTACCAGCTGATAAGATTTATAATGACTATTTTATACAACTGCTTTTTGTAAATTTACTATTATCTCATATTGTAAACCAGTTTCCATCAGCAAGGAGCTGCTGCATGATAGACTTGAAGAAATAAGATAAATCTCTTACCAGTCTGTTTATGCGAACAAATTCTTCTGGAGTTTTGGCCCAGAGTGGAAGCTCTACATCCGACACCACAGTTCCATCATCCATTACACCCAGATTGTAGTTGTTGGAATTGACAAACATCTCCGGGAGATAATAAAATTCAGGAATCAGCTCCTGTGTAATAAACAATTATTCATTTTATTAAAATAAGGCAGCGTCTGTATCATCAGAATCAACCTGATCAAACATTAGACACATGTTAACTTAAGTAATTCACCAACCATCCTATTAAGATGTTATTTTAATCTGCTAAGAACAATCAAGCTTGTTAGCCACTGTGAATTTGCTTTTCAAGTACTAAAAATATTTACACAATCATTACTCTAAGATTAACTTCTGTTCAAGAAAGCTCAAGAGCTTAAAAATAATTCTCTACAATCGCATGCAATATCAGTGCTCTTCAATGACAATGCATTTATAATAGTGCTGACAACGAATGCAGAATTGGCAAATATGATGAACAATGAATTAATCCATAAGAATTTAACCAACTATCATCAACACTGCTCGTAAGAATGAAAACTAGTTGCTTTATACAACATGGTTCATGTTCTCAAGACTTCTTAAAGCATTTTTGGCAAACAAAAAACGTTAGTCAGAATAGTGGAAGTACTATGGGATCTATTACATCACTTTGGTTTAACTTTTTATCTGAAAGATAGTACGTCTAACACGGCAGTCTCATAGTCCTGCACTGAAACATCAGTCTAGATTAGGCGCTTGAATCTACAGTTGCCCTTGAACCCGCAATCTTCTAAACCAGAGGGGGCAGTGCCATCGCTGACCCAAGCTGACAAATAAAACAGAACAAAGAAAACCTTTCTCTATCCTAAAAATATTATAAGTAGCACTGCCTCAATGTTTTTGAATTTCAGACAAGGATTCAGCAACTGGCTTCAGATTATTAATTAGTTTTTGTTTTTAGTTTAAGGACAAAGACAAATGCCTTGTGCGGTATTTTGGCTGGGTCTGTCCATCCCTTCAAATATGCATAGCTAGGATTTTGGAGGTAAAGGGGAAATAATATAATTCTGGTTGTTAAACACAATACTCAGAGGGTTCTAAATCAAAGTGGGAGAACTTAAAGATACTCTGGTGGTACAGCTGCTATCTCTAATAAGGCCATTTTGTCAGAAGTCATCAAATTACAGAGAAGAACAACATTTTTTCATAGTTTATGGACCTGCATCATATTTTTATGACTTGTCATACTCATTGAAAGATTGAACTGTTTGATATCATAATTCATCTGAGCCAAATCATTAAATTGTCTGCCTTCTGCAGTTTCCAATAATATTTTATTTCAGGTCCTTGCATTAAATACAAGATTATTTATCTTTGCTTGAACTAAATTCTGCACAAACTATTAGATGTTATTGAACAAATTTGAATGCATTATGGAGAGAGGATAATTTTGACATTTGGTGGAAATAAAAAATTAGGAAAGCCCTTTAAAAAGAGAAGGAATCATTATTGTGGCTACCCTCAGACATTAAATGAAGGAAAAGCGAATGTTACTTTGGCCACTTGAAATACGGTTGAGATTTTGTAACATATAAAATCTCTATGTTTTCGCAAATTGCTCATATGATTTCTAACTAAGGCAGTGTTCTTCCCCAAATCAGTAATTGGAAAAAGTGCAGGATTGCTTGATTAATTGGGCAAAAAGTACAGATTACTTCACAAAGTAATAAAGTGTTGCACCTTTATCAAACACTAACAGAAAGTACAAAAAGATTGCCCAATATGAAAAGCAATGCAATGCTATATTTAATATTTCCCCTCTTCTCTCCTTTATCTTTCAAATATGTTCAAGTCCTTCACCTTTACTCTTCCCAATTCATTTGCAGTAACCTCATATTAATTAACTGCAACATTATTATTGCTGGTTAAAACAAATAAGTATGCTGCAAGCTGTTCTGGTACTCTTACACTAAATAGGGTAACTTATGTAATTACTGCAGTATCTGAAAATCACAGCAAGCGCCTGTGTAAAATTTGTTTGGCTCTTACAAGCACAAACCACATGCCATTTAACAAGCAGAAAAATACAGGCTAGTCTTATGGCTATTATGTGCAATGGCCCTGTGCAGCCATGTCAAAGGCAAGTGGCTCTGATCTAAATCCCTTGTTGTTATGGGTCAGTGGACCAGCGGTTCCTGGGCACCCCTTAGGGTCACTTGCAACAGCAGCAGCCTTCCAAGCAACTGACAGCAACAGAAGAGGTCATCTGATGCTGAGCAAGGTCAGGTTGGAGCAGTCAGTGCAGAGACAGCATGGATCAAGAAAGGAATTAAGTTATTATCTCTTCTATCACCAAGTATGCCATTGTATACAGAATTGCAGATCCGTCCAAAGAAATTTCACATTTAACTCATATGATGAAAAGGCAAGACCCCATGTTTATCTAACTTCAGCAGGGCTACTATCATGTGAGAAAACCATTACCAATTTATTAACTTAGAAGGCAACATTGCAACTTTTAAAAAGGATTTAATTGTGACAACATGGATCAGTTATGCAGAAATTGTTTACGGATGATACAATTACTTTGAGAATAACTACATCATCACATTTTATTCAAATTTATTTAAATTCAAGATATATAATCAGAACCTTATTTTTGCAATAATAAATTAATTAAATTAATAAATAGCCTTAAATTTAACTTGTATTTCTAAAGCAAGGGTTTCATTGAAATTATTTCCGGGCAGCAAGGTGGCAGTGGGTTAGCCCTGCAGCCTCACGGCGCCAAGATCCCAGGTTCGATCCCGGCTCTGGGTCACTGTCTGTGTGGAGTTTGCACATTCTCCCCGTGTGTGCGTGGGTTTCGCCCCACAACCCAAAGGGTTGTGCAGGCTAGGTGGATTGGCCATGCTAAGATGCCCCCCTAATTGAAAAAAAAATGAATTTGGTACTCTAAATTTATTTTTAAAAAAGAAATTATTTCCTAAAACATATTCTACGGTACTTTAATATTGCACTGGCTATTTTTAACAGCCAGATTCGAAGAAATCTTAGAATCCAAATTTCTGTAGTGCTTTATATGATCATGAGATCAACAAGTGACTGACAGCCAATGAAATTCTTTTGCACTTGTATACTGTTGGGAAACACAGCAGGTAATTAATGTACAACAAAATTCCATAATCAGCACCATGATTTCGAGGTTTTCTTGTATGTTTTGCTTAAAACCTTTGTAAAATGATCGGAGTAAAATTTAATCTTGTGTCTAAAATTAAATGAATGGTGTGAGCAGTAAAAAGCATCCAAACATTGATGGATCTGATTGTGGACAATTTTCAATGAGCATTTTACATAGAAAGAAAATTAGCTCAATTTCAATTCATACAAATATATCCTGTGAAAACAAAACATTGAACAAAAAGACACTTTCCAATTTTTTCTACAGTGGAACAAAATATAAAAATAACATACTGACTGACAAAATTCTGTCACTTCTCAACCAAATTACCTATAGTGTCATTGTAAAAGCATAGCTTGACTTAAAACCCAACCGATCTTGAAAATAAATACATGCGCAGATTGGTGTTATTTATTCAAAACATTTTTCACTCGTCTCAACTTTTCATTTATTCCTCTCCCAGTTTCCAAAAAGTAATCCCATCAGTTTTTCTGTTTACTGGTACTTTCATTTTAATGACAAATTTGTGTGAGGTGGCGATGCTCTGCTCGAGAGAAAGAAGTTGATAGAGTCACTGGCTGGTGTTATGGCCAATATGTGTTCTGCTCACCATCACAGATTAAGATTTAAAATCTAAAACATGAGTTGGTTATTGCACCGGTTGGAAATTTCCTTCACAATCTACTGGTCTGGATTTCACATATTGAAGAATAGAATTAAGTGTCATTTCATGGAGAGATTGATAACACACCTATTTTAACAGTTATCAAAACCAAGTATAATAACGTGTATATCAAATTGGGATAATCAGTTTTAAATGAATTATGACTTTACATGAAAGGAACCTGGAATTAAAAAGTACAAACATTTTGTTTTGCACACTTATGATGCTATTTTAATCTGAGGTGGGAGATGAGCATGGGCTCTAAGGTGAGCAGTGAACTCATTCTAATTTGCCACAGTGGGGCCTGGGAAATTTTGACTCCTGGGCCTCAGTAATATAATCCAATCCCAACTCCAGTCAAACCCTGTGATAATGATGATATCCCACGCAGGTGGCAGCGGAGCTGGTTTGACAGGAGGTTGCCAACTGCTTGTTCACTTTTTGGTGAAAGATTATGAATATTAATTGACACATTGTTAACAGTTTGGGACTTTTGAACCTTTTGAGATTGTTATGTATTTTCAGAGATTCTCTCATAATACCAATCTGGAATTTACACACTATTCCCTTTTATGCACATCAGGGAATAAAGTATTTCAAATGAAATTCATATCCTGCTTGATGAATTAATTTAGAAGAAATATAAATTATTGCTCTGTACTCACACTACAGGCAATGGTAATGATCAATGACCAAGAATAAGTACTCTCAAAACCTACATCAAAGCGCTAAATTTGGGATGGCAAATTTAACATAGCTATTTTGAAAGGGAAGGTAAACTAATTGAACTATTGCTGAAAAAGAGACATGCTATTGAAGCTTCTTGTCTTGCACCCATCAGGACAGCTGTGCAAGATAAAACAACAGTGAAGGGAACAACAATTTATACCACAAGAGAAGAGAGTGCTAATTGGTTGGGAAGTGGACTCTAATTGGTAGAGGTATTGTAATAGAGAACGCAGCAAAGAACAGTTAACTGTTAACAGTCAGCTTTTGTTTCAAATTCAAACCAGGCCAGTCAACTCTGATTGGTCAAGGCATTTGTTTAGGTGGAAAAGGCATAATTATTTGGAATTGTGTATTCTGTCTGCAAAGGACAGGGCCCTGTTTGTGAATATCTGTGGCTTCTAGCACACATAAATGAGCCACACTGCGAGTCAGACTGATAATGTTGAATTGATTTTCAGTATAATTCATAGCACAATCAGATTTATTTAGCAAAGCATTGTCCACTCTTAGAATCACATTCATATATATGTTTTGCATTTTGCAAGCACGGGCTGGTTGGGTATGGCCAGTACTTTGCCAGCTGCAAACAGCCAATGGGAGGTGCTATTTGATACGATCTGTACAGCCTACATAACTGGGAGCACACCGGCACTAAAATTCAGAAATCACATTACCCCATGACAATGTCTTGACCACGGTCGACCTGCCTGGTTTCAATCTGAAACAAAGTTAACAGTTAACTGCTGCATTCTCCATGGTAACACCTCGACTAATTAGGGTCCACTTGCTGACCAATCAGCACTCTTTTCCCATGGAGTATAAATTGTTGTTTCCTTCACTGTTGGTTTATCTTGCACAGCAGTCCTGATAGGGGCACGACATAAAGCTTCAATAGCATGTCTCTTTTTTCAACAATACTCAAGTTCTGCACTACCAAAAGGCTAATTAGAATCATAGAATCCTAACAGCGCAGAAGGAGGCCGATCGGCCCATCGAGTCTGTACCGGCCCTCTGAAAGAGCACTGGCCCAAACCCCCACACTATCCCCGTGACCCCACCTAGGGACAATTTAGCATAGCCAATCCACCTAACATGCACATCATTGGACTGTGCGAGGAAACTGGAGCACCCGGAGGAAACCCACAAAAACACGCGGAGAAAGTGCAAACTCCACAGTCACTCGAAGTCAGAATCAAACACGGGTCCCTGGCGCTGAGGCAGCAGTGCAAACCACTGTGCCACCGTGCTGCATCATGTAAACCCAGATTCAGATCATTTGTTGGAACAAGACTAGCCAGTATAGATCTGTTTTAGTCAAGTCATATTCAACAAACGTAAGAATATTTCTTTTAAATAAGTGACTGGAAGAATAAACAAAGTAGTGGATATAATGCAAATGGATTTCCAGAGGGCATTGGATTAGGTGTTTACACAAGAGCCTTCCACGAAAGAAATCAGGCGTACAATATAAGAAATGCAAAAAGGTAGATAGAAAGCAGTTTAAGGAAAACACGGGTGAGATTTTAACTCACTGTATCCCATGCATTTGTGTAGTTAAAATCAAGCCCAATAAGTAATTAAGTATTGATTGGGCTACAGAAGAGCAAGATGTACATCCTATGAGTCAGCACTAGATCCTGTCTTTTCTAGGTATATTTGACAATTTGACCTTGATTAGAGGTCACAGAATCTCAAAATTTGTTGACGCAAAAGTAGTAAACTTGGCTAACTATAGGGCAGCACGGTAGCATTGTGGATAGCATAATTGCTTCACAGCTCCAGATTCGATTCCGGCTCGGGTCACTGTCTGTGCGGAGTCTGCACATCCTCCCCGTGTGCGTGGGTTTCCTCCGGGTGCTCCGGTTTCCTCCCACAGTCCAAAGATGTGCAGGTTAGGTGGACTGGCCATGATAAATTGCCCTTAGTGTCCAAAATTGCCCTTAGTGTTGGGTGGGGTTACTGGGTTATGGGGATAGGGTGGAGGTGTTGACCTTGGGTAGGGTGCTCTTTCCAGGAGCTGGTGCAGACTCGATGGGCCGAATGGCCTCCTTCTGCATTGTAAATTCTATGATATAATAGTGAGAAGGACTGCAAATATCTTCTTGAAAACAGACAAGTCAGTAGGTTAGGTATGTAATTTACGGTTGGTAAGTGAGATAAAACAATTTGGAGAAAAATCAAAAAATGGGATTCTAAACTAAAAGGCACTTATGAACAGAGAAACCAGGGGTTTCAAATATTTGATTTGCTGAAAGGGAAAGTACAGGTTGGTAAAACTATAAAAATCAAATATTATTTTGAATTTATAATGGCGCATTGAGTACAGGCAGAAAGGAATAATGAATTTATACGAAACACTGGTCAGGCCACAGATTAGGTACTCTCTTAGAAAAAGGGCATTAAAGTCAGATATTATATATTGTGTAGGTTGTTCGGAATAACACGATAGATGGAAAACTCTCGTTAGGAAGAGGCTAAAAACTATTTCTACTGGGTTAGATAAGGCTAAGAGAAGATTTATTAAGAGATTTAAAACAATGAAGAGTTTTGATAAATTGAATAGTGAAAAACCATTTCATCCAGTTGGAGAGTTAATGATGAGAAGCCATCAATAAGTGAAAAGGTGGTTAGGAAAAATAATTATATGGAGAAATTTCCACAGTAACTTGGTTGGATAAAAGACCATTGCATCTTTTAAGGGAAAATTGGATAAACATGAGGAGAGAAAGATAGAATGCTATGGGGGTGGAGTAGGGTAGTGGGATTATTTTTCCCAAATGAAGATCTGGCTAAGACACAATGGACTCAGAATGACCACACATGGCCTTACTATGACAGAATTTACTGGGTGAATGGGTATGGAAGGCCCAAGAGTTGGCATCCAGGGGCAATCGAGCTAGGTGGGAGATGAGTTGCCCTGTAAGGTGTGCAGGTGGTATGGGGAGTAAATGGCAATGTCTACTGGAGGGCCTAATAGCCTCTAATACAACTGGACTAAAGTTCCAGAGAACAGAAGTGAGCATTCTGACCAACCACATCAGCACATAGCCACCCCTTTGGCTGCCTACATTTGGTTTCTGACGTTGATGGGTTGGAATCCATTCCACCCCGGTGTAAACCATGACATTCGTGGCCCTTTCTGTAAAGGAGTGTTAGAAATTCCCTGACCAGGGCTACCTGGTCAGGGCAGCACGGTTAGCATAATGGTTAGCACTATGGCTTCACAGCGCCAGAGTCCCAGGTTTGATTCCCAGCTTGGATCTCTGTCTGTGCGGAGTCTGCACGTTCTCCCCGTATTCTCCAGGTACTCCGGTTTCCTCCCACAAGTCCCAAAAGATGTGCTGTTAGGTCATTTGGACATTTTGAATTCTCCCTCTGTGTACACGAACAGGCGCCGGAATGTGGTGACTAGGGGCTTTTCACAGTAACTTCATTGCAGTGTTAACGTAAGCCTACTTGTGACAATAACAATTAGTAATTAATCTGCTTCAGGAGTGAAAATCCAGGCTAATGTGCCAAAAAGTATCCTTCTCTTCCGTATCCCTGTAACCCCGCAACCCAATAACTCCTCCAAACCTTTTTGGTCACTAAGGGCAATTTATCACTGCCAATCCGCCTAACCTGCACATCTTTGGACTGTGGGAGGAAACCGGAGCACCCGGAGGAAACCCACGCACACACGGGGAGGACGTGCAGACTCCACACAGACAGTGACCCAGCCGGGAACCGAACCTGGGACCCTGGAGCTGATAAATATTTACAGAAGAATACCCCTCAGTTTATAAAAAAAATATTAAAGATTTTAATTTACAACAAACTTATAACAAACTAATAACACAAAAGTCTTTTGGTATAGCTTATCGAAAAAAATGGAAAAATTGACAAACTGTTTGAATCATGTTTATTTTTGGTTGTTGTACGTGTACGTTACTGATTGTGTTTGGAATAAAATACATTTTTAAAAAATTAACATAAAAGACGTATGTTACACAATACAATATAGCCAAAACCCAATCAACCATATGAATCCCATCCGAAAGGAAAAAAAACCTCTCACCCACTAATAAACTAAACCCCTGCCCCCCGCTACAACTGACGGTGACTAAAGGAGGAAATTAATGGCTGCCATCTCAGGTAGAACAGCTCAACCAACCCCGACGGTGTACTTGACATTCTCCAGATGCAAAAATTCCATAAGATCACCCAACTACACCGAGGCGCTGGGCAGAATAGAGGACCTCCACCCCAGAAGAACTCACCTCTGGGCTATTAATGAGGCAAAGGCAAGGACAGCCGCCTTCATCCCTGTCTACAGCCCCGTTGAGTCCCCAAAGATGGCCACCAAAGGACAAAGCTCCGATTGACGTTAAGAATCGCTGGCATGGCGTTAAAGAAGGAGATCTCAAAGCTAATCAGCTTGGAACAAGACCAGAACATATGGGTGTGATTAGCTGGTCCCTGAGAACACTGCTCACACTTATCTTCTACTCCTGGAAAGAAACCACTCTTCCTAGCCTTAGTTAAGTGAGCCTTGCGTACCACTTTAAGCTGGATCAGACTGAGCCACGTACAGGAGGACGTGGAGTTTACACTGTGATGGCCTTCACGCCGCACTTTCTCACCCAAAATAGGCCCCAGTTCCCCCTCCCACTTTGTCTTCACCCATCCACCGGAGCTGACTCCATTGATAGGATCTGACCACACCAGATTCTGCTAAAGTCAGAATTCTCCTCAACAGGGATGACGGATTTGGCATGGGAAATGACGGAAAGGCCTTTCACACAAAATTACAAATGTATCTAAATAAATCTATTTCAGAGAGTTGAAAATGTATCTGATAACTCCTCCACACTTGCAAACCGTCCCAAAAATCCCAAATCTCTCAAGATCCTTTCCCCCCCACAATCTAACCGTCAAGTCTACGCTTGATGGCACAGATAGGTGGTTATCACAGATAGGGGGCCAATAACGATGTGGACCCAAGCCTAAAATGCTGCTTAAATTGCTTCCATATCCTTAGAGTGGACACAACCACGAGGTTTGAAGAATACGTTATCGGAGAAAATGGCAGCATGGCCGTTATCAGCACATCTAGACTAGAGACCCTGCACGAACACGCCTCCATCCATTCTCAAATGGTAATCAGACCGCTGAACCACTCCAACACTTTCTAAATATTGGCTGCCCCAGGCCAGCATGTTGGCTCAGTGGTTTACTCTGCTACCTCACGGTACCGAGGTCTCAGGTTTGATCCCGGATCTGCGTGCTGGCTCACCAGACTGGTGGAGTTCAATTTGTGGAGCACGGTCCAGTCGTGGGTCACCTGGATACCCAGATACGGAAGCTAGACCTGGCAAGGCAAAATGGTAACACCCCTAAATTGGCTCCCCTCCCCAGGGGATTGACCAGAAAGTACTCGCTCTTCTTCAGATTCAACTTATACCTCGAGAAAGAGCCAAAGCTCCTCAGTAGCTACATTATTTCATCCATGATGGAGGCACAGTCCGTAATATAAAACAGAAGGCCATCCGCGTATAAAGACACCCTATGCTTCCCCGCATTCCCTTCCACTACTTGGAAGACCTCAATGCAATGAGCAAGAGTTATTGCTGGGGGAAAGGCAATTATGATGTGATGAGGCAAGACTTAGGATGCATCGCCTGGAGAGGAAAACTGCAGGGGATGGACACAATGGAAATGTGGAGCATGTTCAAGGAACAGCTACTGCGTGTCCTTGATAAGTATGTACCTGTTAGGCAGGGAGGAAGTGGTCGAGTGAGGGAACCATGGGTTACTAAAGCAGTTGAAACACTTGTCAAGAGGAAGAAGGAGGCTTATGTGAAGATGAGACGTGATGGTTCAGTTGGGTCGCTTGAGAGTTACAAGTTAGCTAGGAAGGCTCTAAAGAGAGAGCTAAGAAGAGCCAAGCGAGGACATGAGAAGTCTTTGGCAGGTAGGATCAAGGATAACCCTAAAGCTTTCTATAGGTATGTCAGGAATAAAAGAATGACTAAGGTAAGAGTAGGGCCAGTCAAGGACAGTAGTGGGAAGTTGTGTGTAGAGTCCGAGGAGATAGGAGAGGTGCTAAATGAGTATTTTTCGTCAGTATTCACACAGGAAAAAGACAAAGTTGTCGAGGAGAATACTGAGATACAGGCTACTAGACTAGAAGAGCTTGAGGTTCATAAGGAGGAGGTGTTAGCGATTCTGGAAAGTGTGAAAATAAATAAGTCCCCTGGGCCGGATGGGATTTATCCTAGGATTCTCTGGGAAGCTAGGGAGGAGATTGCTGAGCCTTTGGCTTTGATCTTTAAGTCATCTTTGTCTATAGGAAAAGTGCCAGAGGACTGGAGGATAGCAAATGTTGTCCCCTTGTACAAGAAGGGGGGTAGAGATAACCCCGGTAACTATAGACCAGTGAGCCTTACTTCTGTTGTGGGAAAAGTCTTGTAAAGGTTTATAAGAGATAGGATGTATAATCATCTGGAAAGGAATAATTTGATTAGAGATAGTCAACATGGTTTTGTGAACGGTAGGTCGTGCCTCACAAACCTCATTGAGTTCTTCGAGAAGGTGACCAAACAGGTGGATGAGGGTAAAGCAATTGATGTGGTGTATATGGATTTCAGTAAAGCATTTGATAAGGTTCCCCACAGTAGGCTATTGCAGAAATACAGAGGCATGGGATTCAGGGTGATTTAGCAGTTTGGATCAGAAATTGGCTAGCTGATAGAAGACAAAGAGTGGTGGTTGATGGGAAATGCTCTGACTGGTGTCCAGTTACTAGTGGTGTGCCACAAGGATCTGTTTTGAGGCCGTTGCTGTTTGTCATTTTTATAAATGACCTGGAGGTGGGCGTAGAAGGATGGGTGAGTAAATTTGCAGATGACACTAAAGTCGGTGGAGTTGTGGACAGTGCAGAAGGATGTTACAAGTTACAGAGGGACATAGATAAGCTGCAGAGCTGGGCTGACAGGTGGCAATGGAGTTTAATGCAGAAAAGTGAGGTGATTCATTTTGGAAGGAATAACAGGAAGGCAGAGTACTGGGCTAATGGTAAGATTCTTGGTAGTGTGGACGAGCAAAGATATCTCGGTGTCCATGTCCATAGATCCCTGAAAGTTGCCACCCAGGTTGAGAGGGTTGTTAAGAAGGCGTACGGTCTGTTAGCTTTTATTGGTAGAGGAATTGAGTTTCGGAGCCATGAAGTCATGTTGCAGTTGTACAAAACTCTGGTGCGGCCGCATTTGGAGTATTGTCTGCAGTTCTGGTCGCCACATTATAGGAAGGATGTGGAAGCATTGGAAAGGGTACAGAGGAGATTTACAAGAATGTTGCCTGGTATGGAGGGAAGATCATATGAGGAAAGGCTGAAGGACTTGAGGCTGTTTTCGTTAGAGAGAAGAAGGTTAAGAGGGGACTTAATTGAGGCATACAAGATGATCAGAGGATTAGATAGGGTGGACATCGAGAGCCTTTTTCCTCGGATGGTGATGTCCAGCACGAGGGGACATAGCTTTAAATTGAGGGGAATAGATATAGGACAGATGTCAGAGGTAGGTTCTTTACTCAGAGAGTAGTAAGGGCGTGGAATGCCCTGCCTTGACAGTAGTGGACTCGCCAACACTAAACGCATTCAAATGGTCATTGGATAGGCATATGGACGATAAGGGACAGGACGGTGCAACATCGTGGGCCGAAGGGCCGAAGGGCCTGTACTACGCTGTAATGTTCTATGTTCTAAAACAAACAAGAGCGGAGACAGTGGACCAGTGGTCTTGTACCCCGATTCAAAGAAAATTACGTAGAACTCAGGGCATTAGTACGCACACTAGCCGTGGAGGCCCGATACAATAACCTAACCACAAAAAGGGGAACCTTTGCCCCAAACCGAACCTCCCAAGGATCTCAAAAAAGGTAACCCCACTTCACCCTATCAAAAGCTTTTCTCGGCATCCATGGATACAATCATCTCTGACTCAGGCACAGGAGAGGGGGAAATAACAATATTCAACAACCGTCCTATGTTGGCTGACAATTGCTCACACTTAACGAAGCCTGTCTGTCTTCCAAAATCAACTCCAGAAGACATGGCTCCAGTCGCAGCGCCAACACCTTGGCAAGTAAGCTTTGGTGCCTGCGTTTAAAAGTGATATGGGTCGGTATGACGCACATTCCAGGGGGTCCTTGTCCTTCTTCAGTATGAGATAGAAGCCATCAAAATTATGGAAGCTTTGCAGAGGGTACAGAAGAGGTTTACCAGGATGTTGCCTGGTATGGAGAGCATTAGCTATGAGGAGAGTTTGGATAAACTAAGGTTGAGGAGCGACCTGTTGGAAGTCTACAAAATTATGAGCAGCATGGACAGAGTGGATAGTCAGAAGCTTTTTCCCTGGGTGGAAAAGTAAATTACTAGGGGACATAGGTTTAAGGTGCTAGGAGCAAAGTTTAGAAGAGATGTACGAGGGAAGTTTTTTTTTTACACAGAGGGTAGTGGGTACCTGGAACTCACTGCCGGAGGAGGTGGTGAAAGCAGGTACGATAGGGGCCTCTTGACAAATACATGAATAGGATGGTAATGGAGGGAAACGGACCCTGGAAGTGCAGAAGGTTTACGGTTAGTCAGGCAGCATGGACGGTACAGTTTTGGAAGGCTGAAGGGCCTGTTCCTGTGCTGTATTTTTCTTTGTTCTTTGTAACCCATCGGGGCGGGGAGCTTTACCCATTTGCATTAATCCATTACCTTTTAGTATCTCCTCAGGGCTGCAGGAGGCCTCCAACTCCTCCCATCTCTCCCTCTCCACCACCGGAAAGCAAACCCATCTAAGAATATTGGCATCTCCGAACTCCCGTCCTCAAAAACCCCATTAACTTTAACTGGGATGGAGACCAAGCTGCTACATGAATCCCTGATTTGAATGCTCTCCCGGGAAGTCACCTACTGCCTCCACTGGTCGGTTAAAAGATGGCTGGCCTTCTCCCTATATTCATAAAATAAACCCTCGAGCGCCACAGCTGGCTCACCCCCTTTCCTGTAGGCAACAGTTCAAACTATGTCTGCAGTTTCTTCCTGCTCGCCAACCGCTCTGGGATAGGAGTACAACATAGAACATACAGTGCAGAAGGAGGCCATTCAGCCCATCGAGTCTGCACTGACCCAGTTAAGCCCTCACTTCCACCCCATCCCCGTAACCCATTAACCCTTCCCAACCGTTTTGGTCACTAAGGGCAATTTATCATTGCCAATCCACCTAACCTGCACATCTTTTGACTGTGGGAGGAAACCGGAGCACCCGGAGGAAACCCACGCAGACGCGGGGACAATGTGCAGACTCCGCACAGACAGTGACCCAGCGGGGAATCGAACCTGGGACCCTGGCGCTATGAAGCCACCATGCTATCGACTTGTGCTACCTTGCTGCCCAACCAGTGGTCTAACTCGAGGATAGCCTCCACCAGCCTCTGCCATTCTGTCCTTGCAACCCCATCTAGGTGCGCTTTATGGGAGATTATCTCCCCTCTAAAAAACACTTTAAGGACTTCCCACTCCATGAAGGGAGAGATAGACTCAGTCTTGTTGAACCAAACAAATTCCTCAATGTCAGTAGACATCCGCCCACAATACCCTATATCCGCTAATAGCGCTGTATCCAACCTCCATGGTGGGCGTTGAACGGGGCCAGACTCCAGAACCAAGTTCACAAAATGTGGGCCATGGTCCAAAATAACTATAGCCGAGTATTCCGCCGTCCTCACTCATGGTAGAGACCTACCCATCAGAAAAAAGTCTATCCTAGAATTAACCTCGTGGATCAAGAAAAAAAACAAAAATTCCGTATCTCTTGGGTGCAAAAAACACAATGGATTTGCCCCATCTGCTCTATAAAAGCTAACAACGCCTTAACTACCTCTGATGGAGCCAACAACGTAGGCCTAGATCGAAGTATACAGTTTAAATCCCCTCCAAAAATCAGTTGGTGTGTCCAGATGAGGAATGGAAGCCAACAATCTCCTCACAAACACAGGATTGTCTCAATTTGGAGCGTAGACATTGATAAATATTGCCAACGTTCCTGCCAAGACTCCGCTGACCATTGCGTATCTGCCATTGGTGTTCACCACCCTTTTTGCTAGCTGAAAAATAACCCGTTTGTTAATCAAAACCACTGCCCCCATGCCCTATCGTTGAAACCTGAATGAAATAACAGGCTCACCCACCCCTTCTATGATCTGGTCTGATCCTTTACCTGCAAATGGGTCTCCTGCAAAAACAACACATCAGCCCTAAGATTTGTCTTGTTATGCTCTTGGCGCAGCGTAAGCTGCTTCCTTGATGTTCACTCTGACAAAGGAAGATTCAGACATGGAGATAACTTCAACACGTTTATTAAACTATTTACAATTCTCCTACTTGGATTCGCCTCTACTGTTAATCCTTCTACAGCTACTCAGATTGACGAACCAGTCTGCTACAATCCATGTGGTGGGTGTGATGTTGAATCAACCCTGTGTCTGTACTCACCGAGTGTCTCCACTGGAAAGGGAAAGATCATGTGTGCTGTGTCCTTTATATTTGGGTTGGTATAATGCCCCCCTGTGGTGGTGTCACCTCTGTGTGTATCGTGAATGCCCATTGGTCGTGTCCTATCTTAATGACCTATTGGTTGAGTGTCTGTGTGTTATGTCTCTGGTGCGCCCTCTAGTGTTTAGCTAGTCTACGTGTACTTACATTAACCCCTTGTGTATCTACAGTGATGCATATCACCACAAGATTCTTTAAGTAAGCAAATACTCTCGACCTTTTCACTGGGCCCCCCCAATCCACTACATTGCAGGTGACCAACCGAATCAGGGGGCCTCCCACTCCCCCTCTTCCCAGAGTCTGCCATTTCCACCGAAAAGGATTATCAAGCAACTGCCCAGAAAGTACAGGCACATCCAAGATGGTCGCCAAATCCACCCACTAAATGAAACAAAGAAAAGTCTGTAATTACAGTCAGTGAACTGACCCTTCCCACCACCCCATCCCCCCAAACAACATCCCTCCCAAATGTACATATTGATTACATGAAAATTAACAATATCCCCTCCCAACCAATCCCAACAAATCAAAAACGCTAAACTCATTAAATTTAGCAAAACTGATCCAATGGGTTGCAGCTCCTCCCCCCATCTCACTCCTGTTGGCTCGCTACCTCAACGGCTAGCAGGGCAGCCCCCAACCAGAGTAAAGAAAACACTGTTGCAACACTGTTGCCCATCCTGCAGATAAACAAAAAAAAATTAAACATAAACCAGACCCCATACAAAACCAAATTCCCACAGGGAGCTATATATTTCCAACATTATTACAGTATTAACATCCGTCATACCACTTAGCTCCCCATCCAATAAGCAAACATGTGGAAAAAAAAACATCTCACCCAAGAACAAAGAAATACCGACAGATATATACAAGATGCCCCAACACCCTTCCCCCAGATATATACAAGTGCTGCCCCCACCCACAACAATCAAAGACCTCATAGAACACAGTAAACTTGAGTCAAGTCCATGCTTTTTTCTAAAGGTATCTGCTTCCTCCGGCACATCAAAATAATAATCTTTAAACTCGCATGTTACATGCAGCTTCACTGGCTACACTACCCCAAACCAAACTCTCTTCTTGCATAAGGTGACCGTGGCCTTGTTGAAGGCTGCTGATTCCTTGCCAGCTCAGCTCCAATATCTTGGTAGATCCTGATGAGGTTACCTTCCCATTTCCAGCGTCGGTGTTACTTGGCCCACCAAGAAACGGGACGATGACTGCCCGTGGTGGTTTGTTCAGTCAGGGCTTCTGCTAGAGTGTGCTCTGTTCAGCTCCGGAGGGGACTCGTGTTCACCTTCCCCCTTCTTCTTCCCAAATATCTGCAAAGAAAACGCCATGCGAGTCGGGCCCTCCATACCCTCTGGCAGCTCCACAACTCTGAGGTTCAAATGTCCTTCAATGCCCCTTCAAATGGTTCTCAAGATCATCAACATTAGCCCTCAGCAACTTATTCGCGGCAGCTACCATGGCGATCTCAGCCTCTAACGAGGCAATTTGCTCACTGTGCCGTGTCAGTCTTCACCACTCTCTCGAACACCTCACCATACTCCTTTACCGTCTCAGAGATCTTTCCCAATTTCAATCCGATAGGAACCAGGGCCTCCTCGATTGGCTTTCAGAGGCCCTCTGACATTGCTCTCCACTGCTTTTCAAACTGATCAAACTTGGTCAATAGCACACCAGCAAGCATGTCCACCATTATAGGAATGGCCGCAGTCTCTGTCATTTTCTTCACAGAAAAGCAATACAAAGTCTCCGGGTCTGTTGACGAACTTCCGTCCACCGGTTTCTTACCCCCAGCCTTTCTCAGGATTTTTCTGACGCCGGCACCTAGTGTCTTCAAGTGGATCGTTTTTTTCCATCGGAATTACCCCCGAGGCAAAAAGGCCGAAAAACAAGTAGCCTGGTGGGGAGCTCCCCTGTGCACGACCTCTCCTCACATGCCACCACCGAAGTGAAAATACTCCTCAGTTGAGATATTTTAGTAAAAGAAGTTGAAAGCTGAGATGATACGCACCAAGATTTAAAACTACAATCTACTAAGTTATTCAAATGTAGAGAAAAGTATTCATTTATGGCCAAGCTGTTAACTGGTCACCAGCAACTCTGAGGCAGAATACATTTCTATTATCAAATAACTGAGTGTACCAAAAACAAGGCCATCTAATATGTGATGATCAAAAATGGAGACAGATGAGAAAAAGGTGACCAAATAGACAATAGAAAAGGACAATTTGAAACTTGGTTCTTTTTGATCTGATACATTGATAGTTAAAATTGGAACTTTGTCCAAGTCTTGTAACAAGGCTAACTTACTGTGCCTTCTTATGAACCTAATATTTGAAATCTTGAAGACCCGATATCAAAGGCACAAAACCCAGCCAAAATTGGACCTCAGGTCATATCAGCACTTTGTTGGAGAACTGCAAACACCAGTTAGGTATCCAAAGGCCGTTTCCTGGTTTCTCTTAGATAAAGTTGTGTCAGTTGGTTTCCTGGTGGTAGCCCTCAGGTTAGTTCTTGTGGTGACAGTGGAGGAAATAGGCAGTCATTGGGACAGCTGCATAGCCAGGATGTATAATTCAGTATTTATTTAACAAACCTATTTTGTGGTACTCTCCGTCGGTCTCTGTAAGAAGTGGGCTCAAGAGTATTTTGTGGTGTCTTGGCCGGGGGTGGGGGGGCTGCCATTCCGTAGGGCAGGGACTCACTTTAGATACCTGGGGGTGCAGGTTGCCTGGGGGTGGGGGGCTCCGTACGTACAAAATTTCTAGTTTGGTGGGGAGAGTGAAAGCTGATCTGGCTAGGTGGGATGGTCTCTCTCTGTCACTGGCGGGTCGGGTACAGACGATTAAAATGAACGTGTTGCCGCAATTTCTGTTTATTTTCCAATGCCTGCTGATTTTCCTGCCAAACCCATTTTTCAGAGAGATTGAAGGAATGATTACCTCATTCATATGGGGAGGGAAGGTGGCCAGAGTTAGAAAGGTGCTGCTACAGAGGGGAAGACAGGCAGGGGATTTGGGTCTTCCGAACCTGATGTATTATTACTGGGCAGCGAATGTGGAGAACGTGCGGAGCTGGGTCAGAGGGGTTGATTCCCAGTGGGTCAGAATGGAAGAGAGTTTGTTCAAGGGGTCAGGATTGAAAGCACCAGCAACAGCACCCCGCTCCCGATGGCCCTGGGGAAATACTCAGGGAGTCCGGTAATAATAGCTTAATTTGGAATTTGGAGGCAGTTTTGCCAACACTTCAGGTTGGGGGCAGGTTCAAGGGAAATGCCGCTTCGGGGGAACCACAGATTTGAGCCAGGGAAGTGGGACGGAAATTTTCGGAAATGGGAGGAGAAGGGGATTAAGACACTAAAAGATTTGTTTCTTGGGGGTGCAAATCATGTTCAAATGTTTTGGTTCTGTCCAAAGCTGGAGGATTACTGGAACAAGGTTTTTAGGGTAATCTGAAGTGAAACTGAACCCGGGCTCTCGGGAGGTCATATTCGGGGTGTTGGACCAGCCAGGGTTGGAAACGGGTGCGGAGGCAGATGTTGTAGCCTTCACCTCGTTGATCGCCCGAAGGCAGATCCTGATGAGATGGAGAGCAACATCTCCAACCTGTGCACTGGCGTGGTGGGGAAACCTGTTGGAATTCTTGAGAAGGTTAAGTTTGAACTGAAGGGAAGACTGGAGGAGTTCTACAATTCATGGGCATTATTCATTATGCACTTTCAAGAACTGGATAACAGTGAACATAAGTGGGGGGTGGGACTGTATGTGTTAATGGTGACTATGGGCGATTCCCGATTCCTTTTTGTCCTTGTTTATGTTAACATGCGGGCTAATGTTTGGGGGTTTGGTGGGAGAATGGGATCATTGTTATTGATATGGGGATTGACATTATATTCGTTACTGCTTATTGTTTATTGTTGGTGGGTGAAAATTTGGGAGAAAATGTGAAAAAGAGAATAAAAATATTTTTTTTTAAAAAGAAGTGGAATCAGGCTGCGTGTAAACACGGCATTAGCTGTTTTCAGTGCCGCCAGGTTTCAGGAAGGAGCCTCCTTTTGCATATCCAAAGGGCCTAACATATATTTTAAATATGGATCCTGGACATCTACACTGGAGGCTTTACCAATATAGTGGGAGATGCACTTCCACCATAGAATATGCATTTGAACATCGCCCACCATAGTGGATGCTTCAGCATCCATTTTATACCTTTAAAACAGGCATGGTATCAATAAAATTTTAGGTCCAAGCTTCTTGTGAGGAAATGTTATTGTTGCAATGGAGAAAATGAAGTTCCATTTGAGGTCAATAGATATCAAGGGGCCAAGAAAGAACACCAGTTAGAGGGGGGCGTCCAAGGTAAGAAGTGGTAATTGGCAGTTAAACTTGAAAGAGACATTGAAAAAAATACATCTTTGAAGAAACAAAATAAATATTTTAAAAGGGCAACAATGCTTGACAGTATGGGGTGTTAAAAATAGGTAATGAAGGAAACATTAACACAAATAAGATCCTTTCCCAGAGGCACAAACCACACGGTTCAATCACTAGATGTGTTCTATTATTTTGGAACCTATCGTATTTGAATTTCATGTTCAGTTAAGAGTAGCTGGAGGAAAGAAAAATCAAGACAAAAGTCTGGAAGATTAATCGTCAGGTCAGAGACCAGCAATAACTCTTTCGCACACGAAAGCAAAGTCAGTCAGCATGAAGGTGGTTTAAGACTCTATAGATTAATGTTACTCTACCTACCTCTGACCTACCTTGTCTTTGCTCTTCCTAAAACAAGCCAAAGTTTAAATGAAGATACTGACATTATGTCCAACAAAGTATTCACTGTTTTGGATGCATTCAATTTAAAAGAAAGATGTTCAAATAACTAACGGAAGCTTTATTGCATCAATGAACCTGCTAGCTTTTTACTGCTGCATGTAATGGTCATATTTTAAAATTCCAGTAAGCCTGCACAATTGCTGTGTATTATACGTGATAAACATTTAACTGAATGTTGCGATTGGACCAGAATAAAACAAAGAATAATAAATCTATTAAGGATATACTAAAATCATTTAGATTGCAATCTTTGGACTTCCGGTGGTGGCATGAAGGGAGAGGTCGCGCACAAGGTAGCTCATGGTAGGGTTTTCGATTTTCGTCCTTTTTGGCCCTGTTTCTGGGGTTACTTTTTCAAAAAGATCCCATCTACTAAATAATATTAAGCACCCATATTAAAGAGATACCAAGAAAGGCCGGGAGAAAGAAACCTGTGGATAGAAATTTGTCGACGGACTCGGCGACTTCACGAGGCTGCTCGGTGGAGAAAATGGAGGAGGCTGTTCCTGTGACTCCAGCCACTGCAATCACGGCCAATATGCTGGCTGGTGTAATGAGTTTGACAAACAATTCGCCAAACAATGGAGAGTTATGCCTGGGGACCTATGAATTGCTTTTGTCGAAGCACGGCAAGCAAATTGCCTCACTGGAGGCTGAGATCACTCTGGTGGCCAGCAAGAATAGGATGCAGAGGGCTACGGTTGACGATCTTGAAAATCGCAAACCGATTAAGCAGGCTGATCCTCGGAATCGTGGGATTGCCATGTTAAAGGCCTAACCCCACTGTGTATTTTTCACACATGTCTGGGAAGATGATGGGGGAGGCTGTAATATAATCCCCGCCAGAGCTGGATAAGGCCCATCTGACACTCCGTTAGAAGTCCCGGCCGAAAGAACCACCAGGGGTAGTTATTGTACGGTTTCACAGTTTTCAAGAGAAGGCACGGGCTCTGAAGTGGGCCAAGGAGCATCGAGACTGCAAATAGCAAGGTCACATCATCAAAACCTACCAAGATATTGGGGCTGAACTGGCAAGGATGCAGGCGGCTTTCAACAAGGCCAAAGCCACCCTGCAGTTCAGTTTGGGGTTGTTCATCTGGTGAGACTTCGAGTAACTTATGAGGCAAAGGACTGTTATTTTGATACACTGGGGAAACGGATGCCTTTGTTAAAAAACATGGGTTCGGTTTGAGTTGATTGTGTGTTCTTTTGAGGTTTTTGATCGTTGGGAGCGGAAGGGGGTATTGGGGTGTCTTGCATATATATATATGTATCGGCCTTTCTTTGTTCTTGGCTGGCATGATTGTTGGACATGTTGGATGTTGGCGGGGAGTTTAATATTATGAGGGGTGTTGATATATGTATTATGGTTGTTACAGGAAATATAGAGTTCTCGGTTGGAATATGATTTTTTGAAGGGGTTTTGTTTTACTCAGTGTCTTCGAGACGGGCACAGTTTTTTCTTTCGTTTTTACTCTTGGCGGGGGATGTCCAGCTCGCAGTAAAGTCAGTTAGCTAACGGGAGTGAGATGGGGGATGTGGCTGCAGCTTATTATACCAGTTTAGAAGGAATGTAGAGCTTAGTGTTTTGTTTTGTTGGAGTTAGATGGGGGGTGGGGATATCGTTAATCTTCCAGTTACTGGTATGAACATTTGGGTGGGGTGTTGTTGGGGGGTGATAGAGGGTTAGGGCTAGTTTGCTGACGGTGACAACAGCTTTGACAAAGAGTCAACCAGACACGAAGCGCTCGCTCCCTTCTCTCTCCACAGATGCTGTCAAACCTGCTGAGAGTGTCCAGTATATTCTTTTTGGTTTCAGATTCCAACATCCGTAGTAATTTGCTTTTATCTAGAATGATACGGGAGTTTGTTAGGTAGTTGCTGGCTTCCATTCCTGACTTGGACTCGCATCATCTAGGTTTTGGGGGGGATTTAAGCTGTGTACTAGATCCGAAGGTGGATCGATCCAGGCCTAATCCTTAGTTCCATTGGGGGTACGGTCATTGGGTATTGTTCTTTCCCCATCTCCTAAGCCCAAGCCAGAGCTGTATCCATGGACGTCGAGAAAGTGTTTGATAGGGTGGACTGGGGATATCTTGGAGGTCCTTGGTAGGTTCTATTTGGGGCAAAAATTCAATTTGTGGGTTTGACTATTGAATAAAGCCCCTGCGGCTAATGTCCACACTAATGCCGTGAGCTCGGGTATTTTTTTTTTAAACAGGGGTGCAAGGCAGGCTTGTCTACTATCTCCACTTTTGTTTGCCTTAGCGATTGAACCATAATGTTGAGATCTTTTGGTATGTGGAAGGGGTTAAGGCAAGGAGGGAAGGAACATAGGGTGTCTTTGTATGCAGACAACCTGCTGCTTTATGTTACAGATCCAGTCTCCATTATGGAGGACAATGAAGCTACATAGGAGTTTTGGCTCCTTTTCGGGGTACAAGTTGAATCTGGATAAGAGCGAATACTTTCCAGTCAATCGCCCGGGGAGGGGAGCCAATCTGGGGATGTTATCGTTTTGTTTTGCCAGATCTAGCTTTCGTTATGTGGGTATCTGGGTGGCCCATGATTGCTTCCATAAATAGAACTATGCTAATTTGGTGAGTGGGGTTAAATCAGACTTAAAAATGTGGAATAACCACCCCTGCCCGGCAGGATCCAGATGCTTAAAATTAATATCCTCCCGAGGTTTTTATTTCTTTCTCAATGTCTCCCAACTTTTCCCCAAAGTCCTTCTTTGTTGGGGTTAACAAATTGGTGTCCTCCTTTATTTGGGCACAGAAGACCCCAAGGATCGGTAGGACACTTCTCCAGAGGGATAGACAGTTGGGCTACCCAATTTGCTATTTTATTATTAGGTGGCTAACATTGAGAAGGTATTGAGGTGGGTTAGCGATCCGAATTTCAGAGGACAGATGGAGGCAGGTTCGTGTAGGGGCTCTAGTAACTGTCTCGCTTCCATTCTCCCCTGTGAGGTTTTCTTCAAAGCAGGTGGCGTTGTCCACTGTGAGGATATGGAAGCAATTTAGACGACATTTTAAACGTAGCTCCAGGTTGTTGTTGGCCTCTATTTATGGCAACCATCTTTCTGTGCCATCAAGTTTAAACTCGACATTTAGGTCCTGGGAGGCGAACGGTTTTGAGAGGTTTGGGGTCTTGTTCGTAGAGGGGCGGTTTGTCAGCTTTGAGGAGCTGTCGACAAAGTTTCAACTCTCTGGAGCGAACTTGCTCTGATATTTCCAGACTCGCAACTTTTTGCAAAAGAGGTTTCCCTCATTTCCCTTGTCACCCGCGTCCTCCCTGTTGAGGAGGATTCTGTCTTTAGCCAAGTCAGGTGGAGAGTATTTTGAGCTTTTATGGGCACATCTTGTCAGTGCGGGGGGGGGGGGGGGGGGGGGGGGGGGGGGGGGGGGGGTAGTAAGCTTACATTAACATTGCAATGAAGTTACTGTGAAAAGCCCCTACTCGCCACATTCCGGCATCTGTTCGGGTACATGGAGGGAGAATTCAGAATGTCCAAATTAGCTAACATTCTGAATTCTCCCTCTGTGCACCCAAACTGGCGCCTTGTGGAGTAAGGCCCTTTGTAGGGTAAACTCCATATATTTCTGTGCACTGATCCAGTTGAAGGTGGTGCATAGGGCTCATCTGTCCAAGGCTAGGATGAGCGGTTTCTTTTCAGAAGTGGAGAACAAACGTTCTAGGGGACCAGCTGACCACACTCGTATGTTCTTGTTGTGTCCCAAGATGTTAAGCTTTTGGGTCTCCGTCTTTAACACCATGCCAGTAATTCTTTTTTTTTTAAATTTAGATTACCCAATTATTTTTTTCCAATTAAGGGGCAATTTAGCATGGCCAATCCACCTACTCTGCACATTTTTGGGTTGTGGGGGTGAAACCCATGCAGACACGGGGAGAATGTGCAAAGTCCACACGGACAGTGACCCAGAGCCGGGATCGAACCTGGGACCTCGGTGCCGTGAGGCAGCAGGGCTAACCCACTGCACCACCGTGCTGCCCTATGCCAGTAATTCTTAACATCAAATTGGAGCCTTGACCTTTAGTGGCCATTTTCAGGATATTGGACTCGCTGGAGTTGCAGATGGGGAATGAAGGCGGATGTTCTCGCCTTTGCGTTGTTAATAGCCCGGAGGCGATTTCTGCTTGAGTGGAGGTCTCTTACTCTGCCTGGTGCCTCAGTCTGGTAAGGTCATCTCATGCAATTTTTGCATTTGGAGAAGGTCAAATACACTGTCAGGCGATCGGTTCGGGGGTTCTACCTGAGATGGCAGCCATTCATTTGCTTTTTAAAATAATTAGTTACCATCAGTTGTGTGTATGTGTGTGTGTGTGTGTGTGTGTGTGTGTGTGTGTGTGTAGGGGGGTGGGGGCAATGAGTTTACGGTTGGGAAGGTGAGTTTTTGGACGTGATCTATACTATTGGTTATGTTTCTTTTATAGTGTAAAATGTAACATCCGTTTGGTTTATTATTAAAAATTATAAATCTTTAATGAAAGCATTTTCCAAAAAGATTGGTATCTTCAGCAATGGGGGGAAAAAATAATTCTGTAGTGTGGGCCTGAACATTATGCACATTTCTCCCCGGCTTAACAAACATGCCAGCCTCAATATACCTCCTACTATGAGGCACGTTCCTGTACCTGCCTATCTGCTAGTCCAAAATAACTGCTATTAGAGTGGGCAGTAATTGCATTTTTAAGCATAGATGTCAATGTTCCCTAAAATAAAGTGGATATTTTTTTAACCTACAAAAAACAGTATCGTAACATTAGAAATCAGGCACAATCGAGTGACTACAACAATAAACTGACAACTGCCATGAAAAAAATGACCAGGTGGCAACGACATTGGTTATTTCTGAGAGAGGAAAAGAAAAGAAGAAAAAAAACAATTTTTATTGCTTTGTACTTTTTTAGACACAAGTTTACAAGAGATGTCAACAGATTTTTATCATTTGGTAGGTGTAAAAATAATGATGAAAGATTCTAAATTGCAACTGCAAAGTTGTTCGAAACAGATATCATAGAATTTGATGATAATATAACACACACTAGGAGCATCCTAGAATGCAAAATACCCTCTGGCTTCTCTTCTCCACTAGAAACCATCGCCTCAATCCCTTTCACCCTGACCTAAAAAAAATGCAAAGAGCTCAATGTCAACTTATTAGCAAGATTGTGATGATCTGTGCCCATTGCTTACCTTCCTTCTCGTACCTACCAAGCCTTGTTTCCCTGAAAGTTCCCCATCCTATCGCTGAACCCGCTTTCTCTAGATTCTCTCCAATCTGCTCCTCATGCCCCCTCCGAGTTTGTGTCCGAGTCCCGCCTCCTTCTCCCCCCCACCTTAATTGCACCGAACAGCTGACTAGCCAACTTCTCCATGAGACGCAGGAACAGAAATAGACCACTTAGTCCAATGAATCTGCTCTGCTATTCAATGAGATCATGGCTGACCTGATAATCCCCACTCCACTTTCCTGCCTTATCCTCATAACCCTCACTGATTAAAAATCTGCCCATCTCAGCCATGAACATACTTAACGATATAGTAAAGAAGTATACAGATTTACTACCCTCTGAGAGAAGAAATTCCTCCTCATCTCTGTCTCAAATGGATGACCCCTTACTCTGAGATTTTGCCCTCTGGTCCTAGGCTCAACCACAAGAGGAAACATCCCCTCAGAATCTACCTTGCCAATCTACCCTGAGAATCCTATATGTCTCAATAAGATCACTTCTCATTCTTCTAAACTCCAATGGGTGTAGGCCCAATCTACACAACCTCTCCTCATAAGAAAATCATTAACCCAGTTAACCTTCTCTGGACTGCCTCCAATGCCTCTATATCTTTTCTATCCCCCATGTTACCTGACATTATCAACAGGCTCCCTCTCATCAGGTACTGAGTCCCTTCTCTTCAAATCTGCCACTTGACCCTCTGCCACCACTTACATGTTTTTCTTTATTTTTTCATGGGATGTGGGCACTATTGGGAACACTAGCATTTGTTGCCCATTTGTAATTGTCCTTGAAATGAGTGGTTTGGTAGGTTTCAGAAGATAGTTAAGTTCAAGCGAGAAGGCAGTGGTTATGTAACGGGACAAGTAATCCAGAAGCCCAGGCTAATTCTAGGACACTATGGCAGCTGTTGGAATTTAAATTCAACTAATAAATCTGGAATGGAAAGCCAGTCTCGGTAATGCTGAACATGAAACCGATTGTTGCGAACACCCACCTGGTTCACTAACATCTTCCTTACCTGCCATCCTTATCTGGTCTGGCCAGACACACAGCAATATCGTAAATATCCTCTGAAATGGCCTTGCAAACCACTCAGTTTTATCAAACTGCTATGAAGTTGGAAAAAGCAAAACCAGAGACCAACTGGCTTTGGCCTGGCACGAGAAATGACAATGACAAACCCAACCCTGTAGACCCAGCAAAGTCCCTCTTACTAACATCTGGGGAATTGTTGTATATATTGATGAAATTGCAGATTAATGAATCATACCATGTAGACAATGTTTCAGACACCACCACCATCATCCCTGGATGTGTCCTGTCCCACTGGCAGTATGAACCCAACATAGGCAGTATACAGTTGGGAGGGAGTGCCCATGGAGTCCTTAACATTGAACCCAGACCCCTTGAAGTCCGATGGCATTAGATCAAACATGGGCAAAGAAACTGCTTGCTGATTATCACCTACTGCCTGCTCTGTTAGCTGAGTATCAGTCCTCTTCCATGTTGAACACTAATTGGAAGAAGCAATTATGGTGACAAGGCTACAGAAAGTACTCTGGATCGGGGACTGCAATGTCCATCACCAATAATTGCTCGGAAGCACCAATGTTGACCGAGCAGGCTGACTCCTAAAGGACATAGTTACTAGACTGGATCTGTAGCAGGTGGTGAGGGAACCAACAAGAGGGGAAAACCTACTTCACTTCCTCACTAATCGACCTGTCACAGATGCAGCTGAAGCATTTATAACCATCTTCAGCCAGAAGGGCTGGGTGGATGATCCACCTTCGTCTCCTACTGAGGTCCCCAGCATCACAATTGCCAGTCTTTGGCCAATTCATTACTCCCTGCGATATCAAGAAAACAGCTGAGAGCACTGCATACTGAAAAGGCTGTGGACCCTGATAGCATTCTGGGAACAGTAATGAAGGCTTGTGCTTCAGAACTCGCCATGCCCTATACAAACTGTTCCAGTACAGCTACAACACTGGCACTGGCATCTATCCAGCAGTGTGGAAAATTAACCAGACAGGTTCTGTCCACAAAAAACAGGATAAATCCAACCCAGCTAACTACCGCCCCATTAATCTACTCGCGATCATCAGCAAAGTGACGGAAAGTGTCGTTGACAATGATATTGGCACTTACACAGAAATAACCTAAGTGATGCACAATTTGGGTTCGGCCAGGGCCACTCAGCTCCTTACCTCACGAAAGCTTTGGTTCCAATCATGGACAAAATAACTTAAGAGGTGAGGTGAGAGTGACTGCGATTGACAGCATTTGATCAATGTGCCGTCAAGGAGCCCTAGCAAAACTGGAGTCAATGGGAATTAGGGGAAAACTCTTCACTGGCTGGACTCATCTCAGGCCCGGGTCATTGGTGCAGGAGTTTCTCAGAGTAGTGTCCATGGTCCAACACTCAGCTGCTTCATCAATGACCTTCCCTCAATCATAAGTCTGAACTGGGGACATACGAAGATGATTGCACAATGTTCAGCACCATTCGCCACTCCTCACATCCTGAAGCAGTCAGTTTCCATATGCAGCAAGACTTGGACAATATTCAGCCTTAGGTTGTAAGTGGTAAAGTAACATGTACGCCACACAAGTGCCAGGCAATGACCATCTCTAATAAGAGAGAATCCAACCATCTCTCCTTGACATTCAATGGCAATATAATTGTTGAATCCTCCATCATCAACATCCATTGACCAGAAACTGAACTGGATTAACCATATAAATACTGTGGCTATAAGAACACGTCAGAGACTGGAATTCAGTGGAGAGCAACTCACCTTCTGATTCCCAAAAGCCTATTCACTATCTCAAAGCATTAGTCAGGAGCATGGTTGAATAGTTTCCATTTGCTTGGTTGACTGCAGCTCCAAAAACATTCAGGAGGCTCGACACCATCCAGTACAAAGGGGCCCTTACCTGGCATCCTGTCCGCCATCTTCAATATTCAGCCCCAGCACCACCCATGCACAATGGCAGCAGTGTGTACCATCTACAAGGTGTACTGCAGCAACTCATCAAGGCTTCTTAAACAGCAACTTCCAAAATTCATGACCTATTCCACTGAGGAGAAGACCAGCAGTTGGATGGGAACATCACCTCTTTCGCCTTCCCTTCTAAGTTACACATCATGCTGTCTTGGAATTATACTGCCTTTCCTTCATTGTACTTGTTTCAACATCCTGGAATTCCCTTCCTGACAGCATTATTGATGTTCCTACAACACATGGACTGCAGAGGTTCAAGTCCTCATCCTCAGCAAAATCTATGAACATGTTGTGCTTCCCAAACCCATGGCCACATTTCTCATCAATCAAGTGTCAGCCACTGCCAGAGTAGTTAAATGGTTATACTCAAAGTCACAAATGGCACCCTGAATGACTGTGACCAGGGTAAACAATTGCTCCACACTCTTCTTGACCTTTTGACAATTAGCTATATCATCCTCCTCCAACACCTCTGTTATCCAGCTGGTGGGACCACCCTCACCCGGTTCCATTCCTATCTGTCCAGTCTTGTCACAGAGTCACCTTCAATGGTTCCTCTCCACTCTTGTACCATCACCTATGGAGTCATCCACAGATTTTATCTTTGGTCCCACTCCTATTTCTTATTTTACGTGCTATCCTCTCAGCAACATCATCAAAAACAAGACTAATTCCACATATAAGCTGATGACATCCAGATCTTCCCAATCCCCATCTCTCTCTCAACCCCTCTGCCGCCTCTGACTCGTCACATGCTTGCCCGGCGTCTATACTGAATGAACATAATTTTCAAGACACTAGAAATTGGGACAGTCTTCAGTCCCCACCACAAACTCTAACACCAAATAAGGGGCAGAAGATTTAAAGGTGATTTGAGGGAAAACCTTTTTACCCAGAGGGTGGCGGGAATCTAGAACTCAGTGTCTGAAAAAGTGGTAGAGGAATCCTCACAACAATTAAAAAGCATTTAGACGAGCATGTGAAACACCAAAACATACAAGGCTACAGTTCAAGTGCTGGAAAACGGGAAGAGAATAAATAGTTGAAGACATGATGGGCCGAAGGTCTCTTTCTGTGCTTATGACTCTAAGCCACTGTTCCATCCCTCTTCCTGGTCAGTTCTGAAGCTGAACCAGACCAACTGCAACCTTGGAGTCATTTTCAGAGGTGAGCGGCAGATCCTATATCTATTCCATCACAGATGCCAGCAGTATCTAATCGCTCTCTTTTGTTTGTCCTTGCAGGAGAAAAGGGCTTGGAATGTCAGGGAATGAAAGAAAGAGAAATGCCCCATCTCCTTATCGTAACTGCCATGGAGGGCAGAGCCTTGGGAATTGCAAGGAGGCTCCCCCAGGGGCCCATTGGGGAAGGAGAGTTGGGCATTACTGGTGGAGTGTGTTAAAGGATACTGTCAATCAAGTCCACTGTGCAGCAGGGGCTTTTGAAATAAAAAGAATTGCAGTAGATTCATTCTGGTGTCCGTTACTCAAATATAAACAGTCCAAAGATGTGCAGGTTAGGTGGATTAGCTATGCTAAATTGCCCTTAGTGTCCAAAAAGGTTAGGTGGGGTTACTGGGTTGCGGGGGTAGGGTGGAGGTGTGGGCTTAGGTAGGGTGAAATTTCCAAAGGGCTGGTGTAGACTCAAAGGGCCAAATGGCCTCCTTTGGCACTGTAAATTCTATGATTCTATGGCCTTATCGCTCTTTATCTTTGTATTCTCCTCCTGCCTTACCACTGAAATTTCCGCACGGTACAAGTCTGAATCCTTGAGCATTGCAGACTGTAGTCGTCCCTGCACTGGCAGTAGAGTCTTTAGCTGCATAGGCTTGGATCTGTCAAATTCCTTCCCCAAACTTCTCTACCTCTCTCTCCTTTAAACTTCCCTTTAAAGACTATTTCTTTGACAGAACTTTTGATCATCTATCCGAACAGCTTGTAAGGCTTGGAATCAATTTTTGTTTGATTATGCATTTGTGAAGTAACTTGGGACATTTTAGAACATTAAAAGTTGCTACATAAATACAAGTTTGCATTGCTGTTCTGTGCAGTTATGTTCACTTCAATTCCAGTTTGAGTACTGTATTGTGTAAAGAATACTGACTTCCTCTCTTTCGTTTCTTGCTTTGGGTGAAGGTAGTACAATTGTTATGTCTAATACTCTTATATAAAAGTTGCACGAATCTACATTTTATATTTGAAATATCTGTATAATTAGGTACCTCCGATGCCATTAGCTGGATACATTTCTTATGCCCAAAACAGTGGCCTGAGATCATTTTTCTAACAGTAGAGTTTTTGTTAATGATTTGGAATTCTGTTCTTAACATTTGTAATTATTATTTTTTTTGTTTTATGGTATACTGGATTAGGTAGAGTTCCCAGAACTCTACCTTATTTTCCACAAAGCTTAACACAAATGTCTTTACAGACCTCCCACGAAGATTTAATAGGAGGAATAGAAGAATATTTTCTTAAATGTTTTTGTGATATGCATTGTAGCCACCATACCAAAAACTTATGCTTTCTGCTTCGAGATTAAATATCTGCTCCTGGAAAACTGTCACGTGTTTCAGATTTTAGAAAATGAGTAGTTACTTTGTGCTAAAAAAACAGGTAATGTTGAGACTCTGGTAAATTTATACCATTGGTATTTAGGGAAATATTAAAAGTTAAGACAGCTTTCATCAAAAACAAGCAACTCTCAAAATAATTATGAACAATTAATTAGAATTTGTTAAAAGACACTACCATGCGAACATTGAGAAGTTCAAACAAAGGTTATATCCCAGTACAGCAATGTAAGGATTAGGCCTTTGCTTTGATCATGAACCCCAAGGCTTTCACAGTATGAAGATGTGAATTGGTTGTGACCACACATATGCTTCAGTTTTCTTCATTATAGTGCGATACCTACTGGCATGAACTCTCTCCGCAGCCAATTCATGTGATTCTCTGCAATGTTGATTACCACTGGCCTCCAGGCAAAGCCAGCTAACTGATATTTGAAGAACAAATCAAAATAATCAATCAGTCCCTGGGCAGGAGGGTCTTTTGAAAGGAAAAAGATCACAGAAGATTTGTCCTGGTGTCCACTTACCCTAACATAAACTGGATATTCTGTACAGATGGAAATAAACTGGTATGTGTGCTATACTCATTTGCAACTTTATTCTGTGATTAAAACTTAAGGAAAACATAAGAACAGTGAACCCTTCAGGTTGTTGACATTAAGAGCTCATGCTATGATTTGTGTTTTTGGACTACTAAATCCATTGAATAGAAACATTTATTTGAGTGGAAACACAGTTGAATCCTTTTAATTTGAATGCTATGGAGGAGATTAAAATCTTCCATTTATCAGTTCGTCCTCACTAGACATTTACAAACACAGATTTGGAATCAATTAGTAAATAAGAACACTTTCCCTGCTGTATTTGTGCTAGAGAGTGGTATTATTATGCATCTTCTTATTCAAATCCATTACTGTCATCAGTAAGTGCTGTGATACAAATTAGTTGTTTTTGCCTATGTATATTCGTATTTAATTGTTGTTGGTTCTAATTTTATTCTATTACTGTTTTTTGAATGGTGTTCTTGTTTTGGAGTCCATACTGTATTTTAAACTTTGTTATTTTTATATATTAAAGATTAACTTTCACTACATTTTTTCGATTACCTGTTTATGGTCAAGTTACCACAATTTGCTAAGTTTTCTTTTATAATCCCCCTGAATCTATTCCTAAAGTGGCAAAAAAAGCGATCCATCTAGATGTTGGAAGGAGGGGAGGCACCTACTTTTTCCTCTTTATTACATGCCTGAGATCAGAATCACATGTGTAGTGAACTAAGATTTGAACCTCATGAGCTTGATTTTCTGTTTAGGGTCAGAAAATTGAAGTTGGGATCATTTCTACGACCTCCACCAAGGAGGAAGTAGTCACAGGCCCTGATTTTCATGGAAGCGGGCTGCCAACTGGCTTGAGGACCAGTTGAGTTGGACAACCAATTAGTGGCCACAAGGGCTGGAGTGGAGGAAGGATCGCATAAGTACAGGCCCATTTAAGCACACTATGGCAACCATTATTGTAGCGGCCGTATCAATCAGAAAATGGATCCACAAAGATCAAACGGGAAAGGCAGAAATCTGGCACCTAGGTCAGGGCTGTTCCTGCTGGAGGCCCTCCTGGAGGCAATGAGGTACAGGAGGCGGATCCACTTTCCAGAGGGTGGCAGGATAAGGCCACTCTTAAAGCCAAAGCAGGTATGGTCTCAGGTTGCTGCAACCATCAGCAGATGTGCTTAGAGGAATTGGGTCCATTGCCAGAAAGGTTCAATGACCTTCATTGCTCCAGCAAGTTGAGTGTAATGGCAGACCCTCATGACAGGCCTCTTGATCAAACTCCAGCAGACATGCCAACTGAGGAGCTGAAGGGTTCATGCTGCTCCTGAACCTGGGGGAAATGTACGCCCAGGTACTAACTGACGCTTCAGCCAAGTTCAGAGGCCGAGTGCTGTTGCAGACTTGAGTTATGATACATGTGGCTTCTGATGCGAATGATCCACTGGCACTGGTCACAGAGGCAAGCAATGCCTCATCCCTCTCTTTTTTTTGGTCCGTACATGAGAAAAGGGCTCATAATGCCTAAGGGCACTGACAGGAAAAGGAGTGACCCATGGAGATTGCAAGGGTAGCTCGCACAGGAAGAAGTCAGGAAAGGAGCGACGGGAATCGCTGGCGGAGAGGGTAAAAGAAATCTTGCAATCTATAGACAAAGTGGGTGGAGCACATGCTTTCCTGTCTGACAGTATCCAAAGACTCAGCAGCATTGTCGAGGCTTCTCCTCTCAAAGGCTGGTTCTCATGATCCTTTCTCCTGTCTCCGACAGGTTCTGGTGAGGGAGGGGGAACACAAGAGTCCCGTGAGGGCTGGGGCAAGAACTGGACAAATAGACTTGAGAACAAGCATAATCACATCTTATAATTGCACCCTCCCACCAGCTCAGAAACATTTATATAAATGGGTCCTCGTGCACACTTAGATAGGCAGCTGGGTAATGAGCATCACTCTTGTGAGCAGGAGGAAGTGGGAAAAACAGACGCAGCTGAGAGCAGTTCTTCTCCTCAGGCGATGGAGGACAGAAAACGTCATGTATTCGGAGCACAGATGCAGGGCATCAGGTGCCATGACAAAGCAGGCTCTACTTAGACCAGCAGAATCAGATATGCACCCGCATGTCAAAGTTCCATGAAGCAGTGCCACATCATGGGCAGAGAATTGAGGAGGCATTCAGTTCATGTTGGCTACCATGGCTCAGGGTGTGGAAGCTGGAGCTGCTCCATTGAGAGAGTGACCAACCTATGAGGAACCATATGTAGCAGACGTGGAATGTGTACAGGAGCAGCTCACTGATTATTCACAGCATGCTGTAACACTCTGAAGTATTGGTGTCAGTGGTGCTGGTGTCATGAAGATGTTAAGGTGAATGCCAGTTGTGTCACCCTCGAGCCTTCTGGAGCGCTAGCCAACACAGTCACTGAGGAGAGTTGAGGGTGCAGCCCCTCAAGGAATGCCATCTCACTTTTGCCCTCCTTGACCCTTTGACTGAGCGACCAGCAGTGCAGCAGGCCCCAGTGATGGAGGATGCCGCTGTACTAATGGCGATCCAGAACCCTGGGACACCACCATGATGATGACAACCACCACAGGCATCTCAGCCACAAGCTGAGCCAAGTCATCAGGCTGCCTCCACCTGACCCAAAGTCTACAGGAAATCCTGTAGGAGAAATGAGCACAGAGGCCACCATGCGGTGGTTCATTGGGGTTTGTCTCATCGGTAAAAATACACTTTTTCTCTTATTCAACACAATATAAATATTGACACATGGCACCTGATTTGCTTCCTTCTGTTCTACAATGGCGATACTGAAGAAGATGGAGGCAGTGTTGAAGAGAAGAAAGGGTCCTCTGAAGGGGAATCATGAAACCTTTCGGCAGATGTGCATCCTCCATTAGCACCAAGAGTTAATCCATTCCCGTCTGCACCTTCAGTGCACGTGTTTTCACAAACAGTCGTGTAATGGCAAGTTTTGAGGTGTAGGAGCTCTAAAGAAATGTGTTGGCCAAATCATTTCTAAATCTCACTATTATTTTGTGTTCCTATGTATTAATCTTCTGATTCCCCAAACATCAGTATGCCTTTTAAATGAAAACTATTAGTGCCAGTTGGTATTTTATTTTGAACCATGTGGTATTTTGAATCATTAGTCTTTAGCATAGCCAGAATTTTACTGTGCAACAGTTTAGTTATTTAATTCAAGCCTATTGTCATGTGAGAGTGCCTTTAAGAATTGGATGTTTAAGCAATGTACCTTTAAGAAATGCAGTGATGTCAGAGTGTGGGTGGAGCTGGGCTTTAGTTCAGCCAATTTGAAGTTTTTAGTTTCAGTTTGAGAGAGCAGCTGGGAGTGTCTGTGTTTTGCTGAGAGCTGCAGGAAGGAAAAGAGCTGGTCTGGTGATTTCTGAAAATCCAAAGACTATAAATATATTGAATGCAACCTGTTATGCTCCTATTTTTGAAGGGTTGAAGTCTTTTGGATGTTTAAAAGAACAGTTTGCAGGATTGGGTAGTGTTGTATTATTTTCGAGGTTATCTTTGAAGTAAGGGGTGTTAAGAGATCCAATGCTTATTTTAAAAGGTTCAGTTGAGTTCATGGAATAAACATTGTTTTGTTTTAAAAAACACGTGTCCATAATTGTAATACCACACCTCGGGAACATACCGTGTGCTTCAAAAGCAACAATCCATTAAAGGGGGAGGTTGGTTGGACTCCATGATACATTTTGGGGTTCTGAAAACACCTCTCCCATAACACTATTAAAGTATGAATTACAGAAAACGTCACTTACTTCTGACTGGGGGAGAGGGATCACTGCTTTTTAAAGTTTATATTGATAACTTAAACCTGGGTGCACAGGGTACAATTTCAAAATTTGAAGATTTGGAAGTATTGTGAACGATGAAGGGGTAGCAATAGACTTCAAGAGGATATAGACAGGCTGGTGGAATGGGCAGACATGTGGCAGGTGACATTTAATGTAGAGAAGTGTGAAGTGGTATATTGTAATCTGAAGAACGAGGAGACGCGACAGAAAATAAAGGGGTACAATTCTTAAGGTAATGCAAGAGTATATGCCCAGAAATCACTGAAGATGGCAGGACAGGTTGTGAAAGTAGTTTATAAAATATGCTGAATCTTGGATTTTATAAATAGAGGCAGAGTACAAAAGCAAATACGTTATGCACCTTCATAAAAGATTCCGCCTCAACAGGTTTTAGAAGGTTTTAGAAAAGGTGGAGAAAAGATTTATGAGAATGGCTCCGAGGATGAGAGACTACAGTTCTATGGATAGTTTGGCGAAGCTGGGGCTGTTCTCCTTGGAGAAGAGAAGGTTGAGAGCAGATTTGTTACACATGTTCAAAATCATGAGCGGTCCGGATAGAGTAAACATGAAGAAACTGTTCACATCGGCAGAAGGCAGAACCATAAGGTGATTACCAAAAGACTGAGGTGGCAACAAATGATTTTGGTCTGGAATGCACGGAGTGTGTGGTGGAGACAGATTCAATTGCAGTTTTCAAAAGGGAACTAAATAATTATCTGAAGAGAAAAGAATTTACAGGACTACAGGGAAAAGGTCGAGGAGTAAGACTAACTGAGTTGCTGTTGCAGAGAACTGACACAAACAAAATGTGCTGAATTGCCTCCTTCTGTGCTCTAACCATTCTATGATTCAAGTATCGATATATTCAAGAAGCTTGATAAGCACGAGGAAGAAAGCTGAAGGTTGAAGTGCAATCAAGAAGTTGTGGAACTTAAAACACCAACACAGATGAGGTGGGTCAACTTTCCTGTTACTGTGCTGTAAATTCCATATAAAGCTGCCAGCAGGGAATACAAATAAAATACTGTGTATGATATCTTCAGGCCATCACAGCCAAGGAATGAGTACTCAGTAGGCATACACTGAAGGTGTTTGAGGATATTGACGCTGCTTTAGATCCCAGAAACCTTGAGGTTCAAAGCACCAAAATACTTGTTTATGAGGAAGCTGAGCGCAGGGAATTATAAGGTCTTATTTATTTTACAGTAAAGGAATTGTACAGGAGGGTTAATGTGATTGCTGCTGCTGCACATTGAATCAAAGAGGCATTCAGCAGCAACAGCGTGAAGTTCTGCAGCCAAAGCGCGACCTTCCCTCCGCCACCTCTTTACTTCCCCAGGTTCCAGATTCACAGCCACAGCGTTACCTTTGGACATTACTGGCAACTGTTAATATCCGGCTTGAACTCAAACTCATCCTTGTGCCCCATATAATAACATGTGCCAGCCGCCTCTGCATCACCTTACACAGCCCCACATGGTTGAGAGATGGCTCTGATTGTTTCCATCAATGAGCCAATTCCCTCTGCATGTGTTATACCTGAAAACACGTAGCTTCAAAATTCTGGCTGGGAGTGTTCACGGTCTTAGCCAGGAATGTGGAGGAGGAGGAGGTGGACCCGGACCCTATGGTGGCAATATTTGAGGTTTCAGAGAAGCCGGAGCTCATGGAGAAAGGCCGATGCCGTGGCCTTCGCCTCTCTGATAGCACAGCGGCAAATTCTACCAGTGCGGCAGTTGGCATTGCCACCGGGAGTAGCGGTTTGGTTGCTCGACCTGTACGACTTCCTGCGGGTGGAGAAGATAAAGTATGAGTTAAGCGGCTCTGCAGAGGGGTTTGGGAAAAGACAGGGATGGGGACATGGCTCTGGTGGTTAGTGTTCATGTTTAAGCTGCTGAGTGCTCCAGGAGACTAAGGCTGTCAGCCAGGGAGCTGGACGCATTCCCACAAACTTTGAGGATCTGTTGCTCTTGCAGGTTGACCAAATGATTTGACCTGAGTCGCAGGCTCTGGCTGCACTGCTCAAGCAGCAGCTTCCACAGGCTGGCCCCCAGCTCCAGGTGATTGAGCAGCAGCAGCGGGTACAGCCCGGGAGCCAGGCCACCCTGCTGGCCCCACTCTTCACCTCCAGACAGCCCAGCACCCAGCTCCTGCCGCTGCACAGACAGAGCCAGCTAACCTCTGGTCCGGTTGCCAGAGTCAGCTGACAAGTATACGTGCATCATAACTGGGTATGGAGCGCAAGATGGATGGTCATTCAGCAGAGTATACTATGCAGCGGTGCTCAGGATGTGCTGGTATGATGCTCAGGGAGCACTACCGCTCTGCTCACAGGCAGCTCAAAGTGAGTTCCAACCCATACCATCCTCATGGGTTAGAACAACACACCTGAAAGTGCTTGGATCAGAAGATCCCTGACGGCAGAGCACCAATTATCTATCTACACCTTCCTCCTCTTTCACGTCCTGTGCCTCCTTTTCTTCTGCTGAGCTGTTCCTCCAAGACCTTCCCATCTTCAAGTTTCGCATAACTCAAGGCCAGATTATAGAGAGCACAGGAGAAAACCACAATACAAGAGACTGTTGCCAAAACATTCCAAACATCAGAACTGCACCTTCAGAAATCCAATAATCTATTTGATGTTGAACCTTCTGAGAAGGTGGCTTTGTTCTTGGTGCCTCTTTGGCTAGGTTTTGGGGTTGGAATGAAGAGCTACAGCAGCCTGGACTGTTGGAAGATTAAAGAATCATGTTAGCTTGCAGGAAAATGAGTGCACACTTGTAGGAAGCTTGTGTTGTGGTTTTCAACCAATTTACCATTTGGGGAGTGAAACTCTACCTGTTGAAGAATCTCACTGGGTACCAAATGGATGCAGTTAATGATGCCCCTATCTTGGGTAAGTCCAGTGAAGCAGGTAAAACCCACTGTGCATACGAGGCTGTGTCTGTCTGGAATTCAATGTGCTGCCCAGCACTAGCAAATAGGGCATCGGTGACCACCACAATGCAGCGGTGTGTAGCTGTTTGTAAGAAGTCACCAAGATCCACAGCTAATCCTTGGAAGGAGCCAGAGGTTAAAGATGTGGGCAGCACGGTGGCGCAGTGGGTTAGCACTGCGGTCTCACGGCGCCGAGGTCCCAGGTTCGATCCCGGCTCTGGGTCACTGTCCGTGTGGAGTTTGCACATTATCCCCGTGCTTGCGTGGGTTTCGCCCCCACAACCCAAAAATGTGCAGGCTTGGTGGATTGGCTATGCTAAATTGCCCCTTAATTGGAAAAAATGAATTGGGTACTCTAAATTTTAAAAAAAATGTTCAAGATGACAGTGACTTTGACAGCCACTAGCAGTGTATGGTGAGCAGTGCTGCAAGATGTGATGTCTAGCACGAGGGAACAAATCTCTGTGACGATTGTGAAAAATGTAGGAAATACAGATACATTGTATGATATGCATTTGGTGTAATAAGTGTTAAAAGCCTGGGTTAGTGTGTGTAGGACTGCTGCAGTGGTGTTTTGAAAAACCCTGGTTTGCAAGACAGCCTTTTGGAGCCAGAGGTGCAGTTAAAGCATTGTAAACGTTTGGGCTAATGGGCTTTTATTTATATTAAAATGGTTCCCTGGGCAATAGTTAATTAGAGGCATTGTGTTCAGTTTAGTAAGATGATGTAGTTAATGGGAGGATCCAGGTGTTGAAGCAGTCAGGGGTTGAGGTTCAGTCTTAGTTTATGGCTGGAAGGCAAGCTGAGAGGTTTCTGAAGAAATACAGCCAGAGATTCTGCATTGTTCTGACAGGCTTCAGGTCTATCTTTTCAAACAGTCTCAAAAGACATCTTGATACAACAGGTATTCCTGAGTCTAACTGTATTTAAAAGTGGTTTGGGGTCCGAGATGCTTTTGGTGTTTGAATGGGAATAAAGATAGCAGTTAAAGGTTATTGTGTCACTGTATTGAAACGCATTGTTTAAGGTGTTATTTTCTTGTGTGATTTTAAAGATATTTTCATTCAGTGTTCGTAATAAAGTTAATTTTGATATACTATACTCCTATTTTGCATGAAATCACTCCCGGAGCGAGGTATCCTTTCCTCACAGTCTTACAAAATTAAAATAAAATATTAGGGTTTCTGTACAGTGTCCTAGCCACTGTTGGGGTCTGGCCTGGGATCTTTATAACATTTGGGGTCTCTTTACCAGGATTTAAAAGTATAATTCCTTGTTTGGTTTGGGATTATTGAATTTAAAGACAATGATTGCGTGTGGAACATGTGCGTTCTTTCAGGTAGTACAGTTTAAATAGACAGTGATTGGAAATGGCTTCTTCAGTTGCAAGTATACTCCTGGGTATGGAGGTCACTCGGGCTGGTTTACAAAGGGTGACTGAAACAAAACTTTTGGGTTTGGTCAACAAGCTGCAGTTAACTTTCTCTGAAGGGGTGAGGAAGATGGAGATAATACAGAACATAGTTCAGCATATAAATTTGCCAGAGACACAGCTTGAATCACTAGAATTAGATAGAATTTAATTACAAATGAAACAATTAGAGATGCAGGAAAAGGAAAAGGAGTGGCAATGGCAGAAGAAAAGTAAAGAGTGCGGGCAGAAATGGAAGGAGATGGGGCTTTTCAAATGGAAATGGAAAGCAGGAAGCCTAAGGTAGAAAGTGAAAGATTAGCAAAGGAAGAAAGGGATACGGAAAAAGAAATAGAAACAAAGGAAAAAGAGAGATAATTTGAACTTCAGAAACTGGAATTGCAAAGAGAATATGAATGGAAAAAGTTGTTCTTAAAGGCAGAAGCTGAGGAAATTCTAGAGGAAGGAGAAACCCTTCCGAGTCAAACGCCCAGGAGGGCTTGAATATATAAATATATTCAAGCACTGCCAAGGTTTGATAAGAAAGATACGGAAGGCTTTTTAAAAATCTCATTTGAGAAAGTGTCTAAGAAATTGAATTGGCCAAAGATCATATGGTGTTGATTCAAACAAAGTTGGTAGGTAGAGCTGGTGAAGCGTGTGCATCACTATCAGAGGAGGTATCTAGGGATTAGGAAGAGGCGAGAAAAACTGTATTAAGTGCATATGAACTAGTGCCAGAAGCCTACAGACAAAAGTTTAGAAATCTAAGAAATGAACCAGGTCAGACTTATATATATGTATATATATATAATTTGAAAGAATTAAACAAAATAATTTTGTTGGTGGATCAGAGCATTACAAATGGTCCAAATGTATGCTGCTCTTAGGGAAACAGTTATGTTGGAAGAATTTAAAGAATCACTTCCCGCAGCAGCGTGAACCCGGGTGGAAGAGCAAAGGGTTCAAGCTTCTAGGTTGGCAGCAGAAACGCCAGTTGATTTTGAATTAGTTCACAAAGCAAAGTCTGGTTTTCAACATCAATTTCAATCTGTGAAGGATAGTAACTGGGGAATTGAGAAATTCACAGGTAGTCAAGGCAAAGGAAGTCTAGTTGGAGATATTAAGGAGAGTTTGCCTCAGGTTAAAAAGGAAACCTATGATAGTGGAAGAGAGATAAGGAAACGTAAATGTTTTCATTGTAATAAAGTTGGGCACATGAAGTTGCAATGTTGGTGGCTTAAGAGAAATACTGGGAAGACATATTCATTAAAACAAGGTAAGCCAGTGGTGTTTTATAATAGCGGGGGGGGGGGGGGGGGGGGGGGGGGGGGGATGGTTCCAGTGGAAGAGATGCAACAGAGTTTACAGCCTGTTCAGAGGTTCATGGATAAGCAGATGCCAGACATTTTTGAAGATTTTATTTGTGGGGATATGGTTTACTTGTGTACAAGGTGGAGTAGGTAAGATGATTACGGTCTTAAGGGATACAGGAGCAAGTCAATCTTCAATGGTACAAGATAAGGAGATATGTAGTTCGGAAGGTGTATTGCCTGAAAAGGTGATAATATATGGAATTAGTGGTGAGAGTGGTGCGCCAGTATGTAAGATAAGGTGAGAGAATTCAGTGATATGTGAAGTTGTGGTTGGAGTAAGAGAAAAAAAATCTTTTTCAGGGGTACAATTTATCCTGGGTAATGATATGGCTGGATCACAGGTGGGAATGATGTCTTCTGTGGTTGAAAAGCCAGTGGAAAGTCAAATAACTTGGTGTTGCAAGAAACCTATCCTGGGGTGTTTCCTGATTGTGTGGTGACAAAACCACAAAGCCACAGGTTGAAACAGGAGGAAGAGAACTCGGAGTACTGATAGGTCGGCTGAAGTTCAGCTATCAGAAACAATGTTTGATCAGGTGGTTGATAAAGAACAAGATGAGGTGATGGATGAAGCGGATATCTTTAATTCAAGTTGGTAGAAGCACAGCAGAAAGATTCAGAGATAAAGCAGTTGTGTCAGAAAGCATATATAGAAATAGAATCCGAGTGTTATTACATCAGAAATAATGTATTAATGAGAAAATGGAGACGTTTACATATTCAAGCAGATGTGAAGTGGGCAGAAGTTCATTAAGTGGTATTATTGGAGGATTATAGAAAGGACGTTTTGCAGGTCACACTCGAGGTTCCAGAAAGGGGACATTCAGGAGTAAGGAAAACTCAAGCAAAAGTACAAAAACATTTTATTGGTCTGTACTGCATAATGACGTAGCTGAACTTTGCGGTATTTGCCGTACATGGCAGCACGGTAGCACAAGTGGATAGCACTGTGGCTTCACAGCGCCAGGGTCCCAGGTTCGATTCCCCGCTGGGTCACTGTCTGTGCGGAGTCTGCACGTTCTCCCCGTGGCTGTGTGGGTTTCCTCCCACAGTCCAAAGATGTGCAGGTTAGGTGGGTTGGCCATGCTAATTGTCCTTACTGTCCAAAAGGTTAGGAGGGGTTATTGGGTTACGGGGATAGGGTGGAAGTGAGGGCTTAAGTGGGTCGGTGCAGACTCGATGGACTGAATGGCCTCTTTCTGCAATGTGTTCTATGTCACACATGTTAGTTAATAGGGAAACCTCAAGTGGTAATTAAACCAGCGCCCTTAATACTCATTCCAGCATTTGAGGAACCTTTTACTAGGGTCCTAATTGATTGCATGGGGCCCCTGCCTAAAATGAAATAGAGAATCAGTATTTCTTGACCATAATAGATGTGTCGACTAGATTTTGGAAAGCCATTCCATTAAGAAACATTACAACCAAGAGGGTTCACAGAATCATAAAATCCCTACAGTGCAGAAGGAGGCCATTCAGCCCAACAAGTCTGCACTGACCTGCCGAAAGAGCACCCCACCTATGCCCACCCCACCACCCTATCTCCACCTAACCTTTTGGACACAAAGGGGCAATTTAGCGTAGCCAATTCATCTAACCTGCACATCTTTGGATTTTGAGAGATAACAGAAGCACCCAGAGCAAACACACATGGACATAAAGAGAATCTGCAAACTAGTTCACCCACTATAGTGTCACAATATACAGCAGTATATCATGGTGTAGACACACACACTGATTGACACACAGCAAGACCAATCAACACACACAACACCGCAGCCAATCACCAGTTAGAGCACACTCACTATAAAGACAGAGGGCATCAGTTTTCCCGCTCATTCAGGATGCAGCCTCTCAGAAGGACAGAGCTCACAGCTTGCAGCACAGATCTTCACCATGTGCTGAGTGCATAGACTGGTTAGGATAGGCATAGGTCTTTAGTTTAATCTAACATAATGTCAACCCACAGTGAAAGTTTGTTCAACAGTTTCAGGCTTAATAAAACAGTGTTGTACTATTTCAAGTGTTGGTAGCCTGTGTGTGTTACTGCTGAGGTAAACGCAGTCTCCACGGATCCAGAGTACCCGACACATCATGGTACCAGTAGTTGATGTTAGAACTTCTTAGACCTACCTGCAAGTGATCTGCCTTCCACCAGCATACAGCCATCCTGCAAAATGGACAGCGCCCGCCCGCCGCCGCCGCTCCGCATCACCGGCAACCTAGGGGCCAACTGGAAGATCTTTAAACAACGCTTCCAGCTCTACCTTGAAGCCACAGACATGGATGCTGCTTCAGACGCCAGGAAGATCGCTCTCTTCCTCTCCACGGCCGGGGACACGCCATCCACGTCTTCAACTCTCTCACCTTTGCTGATGGTGAAGACAAATCAAAATTCAAGATGGTCCTCCTCAAATTTGACTGCGACATTGAGGTGAATGAAAGTTTTGAGCGCTATGTCTTCCAACAGCGTTTGCAGGGTAAGGATGAACCTTTCCAGTCCTTTCTCACCCACCTCCGCATCCTTGCGCAGTCCTGTAATTACGGGTCCACCTCCGACTCCATGATACGCGACCAGATCATTTTCGGTGTTCAGTCGGACCCCCTACGCCAGCAGCTCCTCAAGGTAAAGCAGCTCACCCTAGCGATTGCCATCGAGACCTGCGTGCTACATGAACACGCCACTAGTTGGTATTCCCACATCCAAGAGGCTGAAACGGCGCGGCAAGATCCCCACAAGGCAGAACGGGTCCAAGCAATCAAGCAACTCCAGGGCCTCAGTCTGGATGAGGGCGGCCATTTTGCGCGCTTTTCGCGTACTCCCGTGCTTGTGCGCACTGAACGAGGGGACGGTGATGTCGACGAACGTACTGCGCATGCGCACTCCACGTACGACCGCACTGCGTATGCGTGGTGGCGCAGCGAGCGTACTGACGCTACAACGTGCGGCAACTCTGGCTCCGCCCATTTAAAGCGGCAATGTCCTGCCAAATCCTGACACTGCCTACAATGTGGCTAACTTAGCCACCATGCTGCTTTATGCAGGTCAGCTCAGCCTGCTAACTCTCGTCACTCCAGCCAGCCTCGCAGGGATGTCCGTGCCATTCAGCCCACGGTCACCGAACCCGATTCAGACCTGCTGCCCGATATTGACACCGAGGACCCGAAGGCGCCTTTTCGAGTCGGTACCATTACCAAAAACGGTGTCCCCGAAGCAAAGAATCCAGCCTCTACCGGTATACAGCATCAATCCGGACGATGAGTGGTGTGCCACCCTTACGGTCAACCGGTCCCAAATCCGATTCCGTCTGGACACCGGTGCCTCCGCCAACCTCATTGTGCGGTCTGACCTCCAAAGTCTTTGTGTCAAACCAGCCATCCTGCCATCAGCCTGCCAGCTATTAGATTATAATGGCAATGCCATTGCTGCCAGCGGCTCATGCCAACTTGAAGTGACGCACAGGTCACGCAAAGCCATCCTTCTCTTTGAAATCGTGGGATCCTCGAAAGCCTCCCTGCTTGGCGCGCAGGCATGCAAGCTGTTGAACCTAGTTCAGAGAGTTCACTCTCTCTCTCCTGCTGACGCGTCTGCCTTTCAGGACAGTGATTTTAGGGCGCAGCTCGACGCCATTATTAACCAGTACCACGACGTCTTCGAGGGTATGGGCACGCTCCCGTACACCTACAAGATTTTATTAAAATCGAATGCCACGCCTGTGGTGCACGCACCTCGCAGGGTCCCAGCACCCCTTAAGGACCGCCTCAACCAGCAGCTCCAGGACCAAGGAGTGATCTCTAGAGTCACGGAACCGACCGACTGGGTCAGTTCCATGGTATGTGTAAAAAAGCCTTCCGGCGAACTGAGAATATGCATTGATCCCAAGGATATCAACCGCAATATTATGAGAGAGCACTATCCCATTCCCAAGCGCGAAGAGCTCACATGTGAGATGGCCCGCGCCAACCTCTTTACCAAACTCAACGCCTCAAAGGGATTCTGGCAAATCAAGCTAGATGAATCCAGCAGGAAACTCTGCACGTTTAATACCCCCTTTGGAAGGTATTGCTACAACAGGATGCCGTTTGGGATCATCTCTGCATCAGAAGTGTTCCATAGGATTATGGAACAAATGATGGAAGGTATTGAAGGTTCGCGTCTATGTCAATGACATAATCATCTGGTCCACCACCTTCAGGAGCATGTTAATGGCCTCCAGCGCGTCTTCAGACGGATACATGAGCATGGCCTCCACCTCAACAGGGCCAAATGCTCTTTTGGTCAGACAGAAATTAACATCTCCCAATTGGGTGTGCAGCCGGATGCGGACAAGGTAGCTGCCATCAAAGCTATGAAGACACCGGAGGACAAGAAGGCGGTCCTTCGCTTTCTGGGCATGGTCAACTTCTTAGGGAAATTCATCCCTAACCTCGCCTCTCATACCACGGCTCTCAGGAACCTGGTCAGTAAGACGACAGACTTCCAATGGCTCCCTGCCCACGAGCACCAATGGAGGGAACTCAAGGCAAAACTGACCACGGCCCCAGTCTTAGCTTTCTTTGATCCAGCCAAGGAGACCAAAATTTCTACTGATGCCAGTCAATCCAGCATTGGAGCAGTGCTCCTTCAACGTGATGAGGCCTCGTCATGGGCCCCCGTTGCATATGCGTCGCGTGCGATGACCCCCACGGAGCAGCGCTACGAGACAGACCATCGCCCGCTGGTGAATTTCATACAGAAAGACCTGAACGACATGACGCCTCACCTCCAGCGTATTCTTCTCAAGCTCCGGCGATACGACTTCCAGCTTGCGGTATTGTGTGAAGCAAATAATGGCATGATGGGAAAACTAGTCAAGTCTTCTTGGTACAATTGAATTTAACCTAAGACACAGATACAAAATACACAGATACAGCCGAGGTCAACATGACCTGATAACTGGCTGACTCTGAAATTCTAAGATAAGGCTTGTTCGTCATGAACCTAGAAGCAGTCTCAATAAATACCAAGCTGAAAAGCTGTCTCTTCCTGTTCGTAAATAAATTTGTCCCTTTCTTAAAACAAAGACAAGATAATGATATGAAACTCCATTCCCCTAAAGGTCAGCAAGGTGACGCCATTGTAACGATTATTACTTATGTTTTACTTTCGATTAAATTACTGACCAAGTTGTATTCATGTTATCTTGATCCTATAATGATTAAAAATCGCCTTATTCTTCTGTACTATCGCAGACTTGGGACGGACTCAGCAGTTTGTATTTGACTGCCTTCCGACTTCAAATCTCAGCCATACTGCAAGCAGTCAGTTCTAATTCGTGAATAAAGTTCAGTTTTGCTTACCTAACAGTTCAGTTTGAATTTCTCTATCACAGTCAAGAAGCGGGGAAAATATTGAATACGACAAGCTGGTATACACCCCAGGCAAGGACCTCATCGTTGCTGACGCTCTCTCCAGGTCAAGTCGACCAGCGGGATTTATCAGCCAGGTTGACGCCCATGTGGCATTCGTGGCCTCCAAACTACCTGCCTCGGATGAACACCTCGTCCAAATTTGTCGCGAGACGGCTGCCTTGCTACAGCGTGTCATGTGCCACCTAATGGACGGGTGGCTCAAGGGCCAATACCCTCAATTCTATAATGTCAGAGATGATCTGGCAGTAATAGACGGGGTTCTTCTAAAACTGGACTGCATTGTCATCCCGCATAGCATGCGCCAGCTTGTCCTGGAACAACTACACGAGGGCCGCCTTCGCGTGGAAAAGTGCCGCCGACGGGCCCGAGAGGCAGTGTACTGGCCCGGCAATAATGAGGACATAGCCAACACAGTGCTCAACTGCCCCAATTGTCAGCGATTCTAGCTGGCCCAACCACGTGAAACCCTGCAGCCCCATGAGTTGGTCACGTCACCCTGTACCAAGGTGGGCATCGACCTGTTCCATGTGCTGGGTGGAGACTATGTCCTGATCGTGGACTACTTTTTGAATTACCCAGAGGAGATACGGTTGCACGACCTCACCTCGTTTGCAGTCATTCGTGCATGTAGAGAAACCTTTGCCCGACACGGCATCCCGCTCACGGTTATGTCCGACAATGGTCCCTGCTTCGCCAGCCAAGAATGGTCTAACTTTGCCAGGCGGTACAATTTTGCCCATGTAACGTCCAGGCCCCTGTACTCCCAATCCAACAGCAAAGCAGAGAAGGGAGTACATATCGTCAAAAGGCTCCTATGCAAGGATGCCGATGCTGGGTCTGATTTCTACCTTTCCTTGCTGGCCTACCGCTCCGCCCCCCTGTCCACTGGCCTGTCGCCAGCCCAACTACTTATGAATCGCACCCTGAGGATGACGGTGCCGTCCATCCATGTCCCAGACCTCGACCACGTTCCGGTCCTTCGCCAGATGCAGCTGTCTTGTGCTAAGCACAAGGTGGCTCATGACTCCCGTGCAGCTGATCTCCCTGCTCTGGCTCCCGATGACAACATCCGCGTCCATCTTCCGGATGGTGGCTGGTCTGCAACCACTGTTGTCCTTCGGCAGGTGCCCCCCCCCCCCCGCTCATTCCTGGTTCGTCTACCGGATGGCTCTCTTCTGCGCCGCAATCGATGCGCCCTTCGTATCGTTCCACGCTCGCCACATGATCCTCCGGTATCGCCTCGCCGTCATGGTGACCCTGCCACGGACTATGCAGAGCTCCCTGTCGCTCTGCCTCCCCCTCACTCTGACGCAGATCAGCCCGCTCCTGAACTGGCGACTCTCGACCCACCCTTGAGGCGGTCAACCAGAATTCGTCGCCCACCTCAGATACTAAATTTATGAACTTTTCGAATTTATGGACTCTCTGAATTGTTTTGTTGCTTTAGAACATAAGAACATAAGAACTAGGAGCAGGAGTATGCCATCTGGCCCCTCGAGCCTGCTCCGCCATTCAATTAGATCATGGCTGATCTTTTGTGGACTCAGCTCCACTTTCCGGCCCGAACACCATAACCCTTAATCCCTTTATTCTTCAAAAAACTATCTATCTTTACCTTAAAAACATGTAATGAAGGAGCCTCAACTGCTTCACTGAGCAAGGAATTCCATAGATTCACAACCCTTTGGGTGAAGAAGTTCCTCCTAAACTCAGTCCTAAATCTACTTCCCCTTATTTTGAGGCTATGCCCCCTAGTTCTGCTGTCACCCGCCAGTGGAAACAACCTGCCCGCATCTATCCTATCTATTCCCTTCATAATTTTAAATGTTTCTATAAGATCCCCCCTCATCCTTCTAAATTCCAACGAGTACAGTCCCAGTCTACTCAACCTCTCCTCATAATCCAACCCCTTCAGCTCTGGGATTAACCTAGTGAATCTCCTCTGTACACCCTCCAGCGCCAGTACGTCCTTTCTCAAGTAAGGAGACCAAAACTGAACACAATACTCCAGGTGTGGCCGCACTAACACCTTATACAGTTGCAACATAACCTCCCTAGTCTTAAACTCCATCCCTCTAGCAATGAAGGACAAAATTCCATTTGCCTTCTTAATCACCTGTTGCACTTGTAAACCAACCTTCTGTGACTCATGCACTAGCACACCAAAGTCTCTCTGAACAGCGGCATGCTTTAATATTTTATCGTTTAAATAATAATCCCGTTTGTTGTTATTCCTACCAAAATGGATAACCTCACATTTGTCAACATTGTATTCCATCTGCCAGACCCGAGCCCATTCACTTAACCTATCCAAATCCCTCTGCAGACTTCCAGTATCCTCTGCACTTTTTGCTTTACCACTCATCTTAGTGTCATCTGCAAACTTGGACACATTGCCCTTGGTCCCCAACTCCAAATCATCTATGTAAATTGTGAACAATTGTGGGCCCAACACGGATCCCTGAGGGACACCACTAGCTACTGATTGCCAACCAGAGAAACACCCATTTATCCCAACTCTTTGCTTTGTTTGATCATTTCCCTGGTTTGTATATAATGTTGATCTAGTTACTCTTTTGTTGCATACTATTTATCTGCAGCAGGCACCTTCCCATGTAAACAGTTTAGTTCTTATGTCTTGTAAATATGTCTTCGCACCCCACACATAGTTAGGAACATTATCACCACAGATTATTTATTGCCACATACATTTTTTTTATAAAAGGGGGGGGGGGATGTCATAATATACACCAGTATATCATGGTGCAGACATACACACTGATTGACACACAGCAAGACCAATCAACACACACAACACCGCAGCCAATCACCAGTTAGAGCACACTCACTATAAAGACAGAGGGCATCAGTTTTCCCGCTCATTCGGGATGCAGCCTCTCAGAAGGACAGAGCTCACAGCTTGCAGCACAGATCTTCACCATGTGCTGAGTGCATAGACTGGTTAGGATAGGCATAGGTCTTTAGTTTAATCTAACATTGTGTCGACCCACAGTGAAAGTATGTTCAACAGTTTCTAGCTTAATAAAATAATGTACCAATTCAAGTGTTGGTAGCCTGTATGTGTTACTGCTGAGATAAACAGTCTCCACGGATCCAGAGTACCCAACACATCATATAGTACATCAAATGCCCCAACAATGGTCATGACACTGACAATGTCACCCGAAAGCATGTAGAAGTTGAAACCACAGTGAGTAGCAATAGTATGCAAAAAACAAGATAATTAAATCTTGGGGTTTGTAGCTGAGACAATGAGGCATTGATGGTCCAGAAATTACAGGTGGTGTCTGGTGAAGACAGAAATAGGATGGTATGGAATCTTGAAAGTTCAGTGCTGCGGAGATCATAACCAAAATTGGAAACACATTCTCCCAACCATGACAAAGCACTTTCACAAGTGAGAAAATCCACCCTGACTTAAAGTCACACAGTCTCAGAACTTCAACACTTCATGGGATGCAGCAAAACAACTGATGAATTTACTTTTTGGAATGATGTACTCATGGAAACATTGGCCACCTTGCTCAAAACAACCACAGCATATTTTCAAGTATAATGAAAACAGGATTTGACATACCTTCACATCAGAGGTATCACGCTGGCAGTTGCGCCATGCTCTGGACACTGCGGAAAATGTTCTGTCAGCATGATCAAATTTCCCTCCTTGCAAGTTTAGAAATAAGGTAGTAAATGGTTCCTGCATAGGAAGTTTTGAGAACATGGGAAAAAAAATTACCATCGTGTATATACATACCAAACAATCAGTTCTGGAAGAGACAATATCTGATACTGATTGACCGTTGACACAGTCACAAGTAACTTGACGGAGCTTCTCCACGACATATCTCGTTGAACATTTTGACATCAAGGCAAACATCTGGATGACCTTAATTGGGTTATTTTTAAATGGGTCTGATTTGCTGGATACACAATACCTGATTTTTTTTTTGCAATTCAAATAATAATGGGGGCTCGATAGTTAGAAGGACAGATAGACGGTTCTGTGGCAACGAAAGAGATTCAGGATGGTATGTTGTCTCCCGGGTGCCAGGGTCCGTGATGTCTCGGACCGTGTTTTCAGAATCCTTAAGGGGGAGGGGAATAGTCACAAGTCGTGGTACACATCAGTACCAACGACATAGGTAAGAGAAGGGACGGGGATTTAAAACAGGAATTTAGGGTGCAAGCTGAGAGCCAGGACAAACCATGTTGTCATCTCTGGTTTGTTGCCGGTGCCACGTGCTAGTGAGTTGAGGAACAGGGAGATAGTGCAGATAAACACGTGGCTGCAGGGATGGTGTAGGAGGGAGAGTTTCAGTTATGTGGATAATTGGAGCACATTCTGGGGAAGGTGGGACCTGTACAGACAGGACGGTTTGCACCTGAACCAGAGGGGCACCAATATCCTGGGAGGGAAATTTGCTGTGGCTCTTCGGGAGGGTTTAAACTAATTTCTCAGGGGGATGGGAAAACAAGCTGTAGTCCAGAAGCCAGTGTTGAGAGTCGTGAGGTACTGAGGAGGGTATCAAGGGCGAGGTTAGGGCCAGTCAAAGACAGTAGTGGGAACTTGTGCATGGAGTCAGAAGAGATAGGAGAGGCGTTGAATGAATACTTTTCTTCAGTGTTCACTTAGGAGGCCATGTTTTTGAGGATGAGAGTGTGATACAGGCGGGTTCGCTGGAGGAGGTAGATGTTCTGAGGAAGGACGTATTAGCAAATTTGAAAAACCTTCGGGTCGACAAGTCCCCTGGGCCAGATGGGATATATCCTAGGATTCATTGGCAGGCAAGGGATGAGATTGCATAGTCTTTGGCTTTGATCTTTGGGTCCTCACTGTCCACGGGGATAGTGTCAGAGGACTGGAGAGTGGCGAATGGTGTTCCTCTGTTCAAGAAAGGGAAAAGGAATGACCCTGGTAATTATAGGTTGGTTATTCTTACATCGGTGATTGGTAAGTTAATGGAAAAGTTAATGAAGGATAGGATTTATGACCATTTGGAAAGATGCAGCTTAATCCGGGATAGTCAACATGGATTCATGAAGGGCAAGTCTTGCCTCACAAATTTGATTGAATTCTTTGAGGAGGTAACTAAGTGTGTAGATGAAGGTAGAGCACCTGATGTCGCATACATGGATTTTAGTAAGGCGTTTGATAAGGTTCCCCATGGTCGGCTCATGAAGAAAGTAAGGAGGTGTGGGATAGAGGGAAATTTGGCAAAGGATAAGTAACTGGCTATCACATAGAAGGTGGGTGGAAAATTTTCAGACTGGAGACCAGTTACCAGCGGTGTACCACAGGGATCAGTGCTGGGTCCTCTGCTATTTGTGATTTTTATCAATGACTTGGAGGAGGGGGCTGAAGGGTGGGTCAGTAAATTTGCTGATGACACCAAGATTGGTGGAGTAGTGGATGAGGTGGATGGCTGTTGTAGGCTGCAAAGAGACATTGATAGGATGCAGAGCTGGGCTGAAAAATGAAACCCTGATAAGTGCGAGGTGATTCATTTTGGTAGGAAAAATTTGAATGCGGATTACAGAGTCAACGGCAGGGTTCTGAGGAATGTGGAGGAACAGAGAGATCTTGGGGTTCATGTCCACAGATCTCTGAAGGTTGCCACTCAAGTGGATAGAGCCGTGAAGAAGGTCTATAGTGTGTTAACGTTTATTAACAGGGGGCTTGAGTTTGAGCTGTGGGGTTATGCTGCAACTGTACATGACCCTGGTGAGACCACCTTTGGAGTATTGTGTGCAGTTATGGTCACGTCACTATAGGAAGGATGTGGAAGCATTGGAAAGGGTGCAAAGGAGATTTACCAGGATGCTGCCTGGTTTGGAGGATAGGTCTTGTGAGGAAAGGTTGAGGGAGCTAGGGCTTTTCTCTTTGGGGCAGAGGAGGATGAGAGGCGACTTAATAGAGGTTTATAAGATGATGAGGGGGATAGATAGAGTGAACGTTCAGAGACTATTTCCTCGGGTGGATGTAGCTGTTACAAGAGGGCATAACTGTAAGATTCAGGGTGGGAGATATAGGAGGGATATCCGAGGTAGGTTCTTTACCCAGAGAGTGGATAGGGTGTGGAATGGACTGCCTGCTGTGATAGTGGAGTCAGACACTTTAGGAACTTCCAAGCGGTTATTGGATAGGCACATGGAGCACACCAGAATGACAGGGAGTGGGATAGCTTGATCTTGGTTTCGGACAAGGCTCAGCACAACATCGAGGGCCGAAGGTCCTGTTCTGTGCTGTACTGTTCTATGTTCTAAATAACTTATTCTCTGTGCAATGAGTTTAGTAAAGACTTTGATATAATTTTAAAATCTGCTCCCTCCTATTTTGCACCTTGTAGATATTACTAACTTCCCCCTTATGCTGAATGATTGGATCCCAGCTGTGCTATAAAAACAAAAAACATGGACATATTCAGCAGCGTAGGTAACATCGGTGAAGAAAGAAATAACATCTGACCTTTTGATGGAACAGGCATTGCTAGATGCTAGATTCTTCTTCTCTCTAAATTATATAATACTGTGTTCCTGTGCCATTGAACAGACTGACTAAGAACTAGAAAACCCTACCCACTGAGTTAATAAGTTGTAGAGCCTGTCAAGAGTGGAATGGGTCAGGTTTAATTTCATGTCCAGATTGGTAGAATTAGTCCAGTCAATCAGTGGTGCAATATTTGTCAAGTGTAGCTAGTCTATTGCACAATTACAGCCAACGTAAGGAGCATGGATTACAGAAGGCAGTAATGGGACTACAAACAAGATAAATGTAAGAAAAAAATATGCATTGATGTATAATTTAAAATAGTAAATATACACTAAACATAAATATAAATGTACACTAAATGCAAATTGCTGTATGACATAATTAATAACTTCCATGCTGAAAATTAAGCAATTCTAAAGAAATCATGAAGGAAGAAAAATAATCATGTTCAGCATTTGCTCTTTCTTCTTTCCTCATGTTAATCCATTCTTCATAATCACACACTCAGCTCATATTTATCCATCAGTTTCATTCTATGCTTTGCTCTCATTTCCTCTTCTTTGTCTCCTCCAATTTGTTCCACAGCTCCCATGCCCTCTTTTTCTTATCCCTCTCATTCCTTATTCTCTGTCTCTCAATCTCTCTTTCTGTCAATGGCAATTTTCCTTCTCATCCCTCATTATCTGTTTTCAATTTCTACCCATCTTTTGTTTCCTCTTCCCCCACAACCACCCCCACCCTCTCTCTTTTCCCCATTATCTTAACCTTTTCTTCCTATCCCATTCTGCCTTTTCTCCTATTTCCTCTTTCTCAGATTTATGGCAGTGACTATCTTTTATTCCATAGGGGTGCAGGGGGAAGGGGAGAAAAATCCGCTTGCATTCCCACTGCCAATCACTGTTTTTGTATGAACATTCAGTGAGGTCAGGATTAGGCTCAGCTGTAATTTATGGCAAAATAATTACCTGAATTTAGGCTACATATTACATAATACATCAATGGGCACAATGGTGAAGTGCAAAAGGATGGTCAGTATCTATGTGGAGGGTAAAATAGAATTGTAGCTGTATGAAATGTTCTGAAAATCTAATCATTATTCTCTGTTATAATATTTGACTCAGAAAAAACATGAAATAAGGAATTGTGGGCAGATGTTTAAAACATCAAGAACTATATAATCAACATAAAATACAAAATACTTCAAAGATTGGAAATGCAAAATTAAAACCCAAAATTAAGATTCAAAGTGTTCAAATGAAAAATACATACCTAAGATGTCAAAAATCTGTCTTTCCTCTCTCCAGATGCTGCCTGACCGGCTCTGTATTTCTAACATTTTCTACTATACATATTAAATCAATGTATAGATGCATTAAGAATTAAAAGTAGGGGTTTGATTCTTAGTAGCATGACTGAACAATAGCGGGGTAAGTTTAATTGCAATCACCAATGCTCAACTCCAACAGTGTGTAAAAATATACTCTGTTGCAAGTGACTGAATGCTACTGAAGGAAATGGTTTTTCATATTTTTCTTTCTATATGAGACTTCACATCATAAAGAGCTTTATTAACTATAAATTATTTTACGGGCATACTTTATGTGCAGTGTTTTCAAATTATCACCTAATTAAGCCTAATATATACTAAAACGAAGCTATGAAATTACATTTTAAATAACCTTAAAATATATTCTGATTTGGAAAAAAAAAATTAAGTACCAGTAATTAGCCTAAATATTCCAGTTTATGTGCAGGATTTATGTCTGCTTTGTGATGTTTTATCCAACCTTAATCAAGGGATGATTGTGAGTGTTTTTTTCAATGAAAGACACATTAATGTGCTGACTGGAGAAGCAGTTTTTAATTTTATAGTCATTGTACTTACAATTCTTAACAACCATGCGAGAGTGAAGCTACTGGTCGAATAATGAGTCCCATAGTGGAAAGCAGGAACCTGATCATCTTCCCAGCTTTCATGGCGCTCCGAAAAAAAGGCTGCTCTTTTAGGGTTAAGGGCTCCAATAGGCTAAAGGAAAGATAACAAAACAAATGAAAGTAAGAAATTCAAAGACTACACCCAAAAATCATCTTGCTGACATGTGACTTGTTGCTTAAATTTTGATGATCTAACATGGATGTCTTGAACTAAAGATTATCCAGGGTTAAATTACTTCGGTTTTAGGTGTCATTCTACTGATCTTGCAAACTAAAGGAGCAATTTGAAAATGTTTTTGGATATTAAAACATCTGCAGCCTCAGAAACATTTGCATGTAACAAGCAGGTGGATCTAATCTCTGAGGCACAAGTGGAGCATTTAAATCCTGGAAACGGAAAAGAGAACGGTCAGGAGTCTGATTCTTAGTTTCAAAACAGTAAATTACAGGAAAGGTGAAAAAACCTCAAAACGTGGTGAATACAAGGATATCCAGGATAGTAAGTGGAATAAAAAAGGTTAATCTATAGCATTTAATGATGAACAATGGGCAAAGGATGTTTAACAAATTAGCAAAATGGAGGCTTCGGACTAATGTTGGGAGGTATTTCTTGACATGGGGAGTAGCTGGAAATCTGCTTGGGGTAAGGAGACAAAAACTCTGGAATTATTCAAGAGACATTTGAATGCTAGGATACAGGGCAGGGGTGGAAGAAACAATGATGCACTTACCTACATCCATTTTTTAACATTTCAGATTTCCAGCAGTATATTGTATTATTGTAATTTGCATTATTACATGTTATGGCTATTGATTTGTCAGAAATTAGATTTTGTCCTATTGGGTTTGCAACAGTTAAATTCTCTAAAATATTAATCAATCTCTTGTGATGTTGCTCAAAATGTAAGAAATTTCCTTTCTGTTCATTCTCCTTTTCTTGGCTTAGAAATTAATACGTGATAATTAATAATAATCTTTTATTGTCACAAGGATGAAGTTACTGTGAAAAGCCCCTAGTCGCCACATTCCGGAACCTTTTCGGGTAAGCTGGTACGGGAATTGAACCTGCGCTGCTGGCCTCGTTATGCATTACAAACCAGCTCTAATAAGACACCCTGGTTCTTGGGACTCATTTCCCTTGAGGCAATGTGTTGTGGACAGTTGCAGGAAGTGCATCAGTGATGCGCAATCAAAAATCAGGCAGCTAAAGGTGTCACAGTGGCCCTTGGATAAGGTGGGAAGAGGGGGCTCCGAGGACAGTTAATTGGCAAGAGACTGTATTTACCCCCCCAACCCCCATCACTTAGACAGGAGAACTATCTCAGAGCTGCCAGCCAATCATATTGTAGTACCAGCAGCACCAGGGCCAGCAGTGGACTGGGAAAACAACAATCTTCAGATTCCTTGACCCAGAGTCCAGGATCATGTTAGTCCAGGGGTCTCAATGGAAAAGCCAGAGGGAGGGAAGTGCGCATTTCCCGAGGAGTGGGGGCACCCAATATTGGAAGGGGACCCATGGAGGAGGCGACTCCATCCCCCAGTTCCTGCCCAAGGCTCCAGCAGGATGACTTGCGAGGGATCAGAAAGTTCTGTCCTATGTTTCTCTGTGTTTGTAGGATTGATGCCATTTCGCCAGAATTAAAGGGCTGCAGATAATTCAGAGGTTTGAGGATTTGGAGGATAATATAGGGGCAGGGAGGGGAGAAGCCAGAGTGGAATTTGAAAATAAAAATGAGAATTTTGATTCACTGGACTAGCAGAGGGGTAATCAGCAATGGGACTTGGTGAGAATTAGGACAAGGGCACAAACATAGTGCATTAAGTGCCATAATACCCCTGAGTTTAATAAAAATCAATCACATTTATAATGGATGACAGTATGGGAAACCTACTAAAATATAAACATTTTATGCATGCATGTAATTAATTCCCTTCCATCAAAGCCTCCTCTGCAAATTTATGTTTAAAATATTTATATTGTAGCAGTCACTTCCAGAGAAGCTTTCTGCTAACAAGAGGTCCAAGAACTATATTTACAGAATCCTAATTCACTTCCCACCAACAAAGTCACGGTTCTGATCTTCAATCTGAAGAATACTTAACTTCTGAATGAACTCAACTCATACCATATGCCCAGTAAAGCATGCATTATTCATAACTTTGAAAACATGAACAGTACTCAATGTGGAATTATCTGGAACTGGCTTTTCTTTTAAAAGTGGACATTAAAATGCTACAGTAGGAGATTCCTGAGGGTTATCGGACTTGCTCTGTGGATTCAAAACTGCCGCAGTGTTTCGGAAGAACAAAAGGACACATTCCAGATGAAGGAGATGTCACTACCCTGCTCCTGAGACCATCCAAAAGGTATTTCTTGAGTTGAATGGGTCATTCTGAAACCAAGACAGTAATTATGACAATCCACCCCAGCACCTCCAGCAGGGTGAGTCTTGCAAACAATAACCCAGGAGTTGTTGCTAATCAACATAAGCCCAACACCATATTTGGAAAAGGGGACTGTGAGATGCCACATGGCAAGGTCTTCCTATTTAATCTTGAAATGCTGTCTTAGAAAGACACAGCAGGAACAAAACCAATGCCTTAAAAACTGCAGACTGTAGCATCATAAGGTCTCCAAACCTGTTCCTTCGAGTCCACCAACACAGCAAACCGACCTCTTGGTAACAAGGCTACAAGTAATTGGACCGTATCTTTTCAAGCGAATCCTGCAACGGCTCTGGTATATGACTTAAGCGATTGAATATGCCTAGACTACAATTCAGGAATGAAAGCGTCCGTATCTTAAGGCCTGACACATTTGTTTCCCTGGACAAACTAACTAAATTAATTATTTTCTAAAAGTGCACTATTCTCTTTAACTGTATTGAACAGGAGTGTATGCATCAATTAGGGGGGGGGGGGGGGAAAGAGAGAGAGAGGAGGAGAGTGAGATGAACAGGCAAATAAATAATCCTCTTTCTTTAAACCCACAAAAGGTTTGCTGCTGGCTAATCAAATTGTTCACACTCTCCAGGATTAAGAGACGCGGACATCGTCCTTTTCAAAACAAAATACTGATTACAGAGAGTAGGGAAGGGAATAGGGGTTTCAGTGCTTCTCTCTGACCCTGTCCATAACATAACAATCAAACTTATAAAACACATCTGCACTTAAGCAGCAAATACTATATAAGCCAAATTTTACAGAGTCTTTGGGGACAGACTGGGAGGCAGAATGGCAGGCAAAATGATGTCGGAAGGTGTGTCTGATGACTTCCTACTAGCATACCATTTTTCCCCAGAGTTGAGAAAGGTGGCAGATGGCCGACCTGGAGCCCATGGGCCTCTTGCCACCTCTACTGGCATTCTACTAGTAGCATAGGTGGGGGGGCATCCGTCATGTGGGGGACCACCAAGTAAACATTTACAGCCTCCAGTGGGTTCTGGGGACCTCTTACTTGAGCACTATTCAGCTTACAATATGGTCCTCCAGTAGCACAAACCATCCCAATAACATCAGTGCTGCTCGCCTTCTGCGACTCCCAAATGTGCCATTTACCTGATTTTGAAGGAGTCTCCTTTTCCAACTCCATTGCATCTGTTCTGACAATACATGCTGTTGCTTCCGATTCATCGACATTTACATATCCTCTGGATATATCTTTTGTTTCACTATTTGTTCCATTACCATCCCTTTTCTGAATTTTTAAAAACTAATTTGTGATGTGGGCATCGCGGGCTAGGCCAGCATTTATTGCCCAGTCCTAGTTTCCCTTCAGAAGGTGGTAGTGAGCTGCCTTCTTGAGGTGCTGCAGCCCCAGAGGTGTAGATACACCCACAGAGCTGTTAGGGTGGGAATTCCAACAACGAGGAGGAGCGTGTCACCAGAAACATCAGGAAAACTTTCCTTGCAAAATCCCGCACCTGCATCTACCTGAAGGCCTCCCCCATTGGAATCCCAAACTTCTCTGTCAACTCCTCCAACGTCGCAAACCGCCCTTCCAAGAATGAATCCTTAATTTCCACCACCCTACCCTTCTCCCATCCCTGAAACCTAGCATCCAATCTCGGCGGCTCAAACTCGGATCAGCATCGGCCTCGACCCCAACTTAAAATGCTGCCGAAATTGCTTCCATATCTTCAGCGTGGCCACTACCACTGGACCAACTGAATATTTCCCCGGGGCAAACGGAAATGCGCCATTGCCTGCGCCAGAAACCCCAACCCCCGACAAGAGCCTGCCTCCATCCTCACCCACATAATCTCGAGCTCCTTACTCTAGCCCCGCACTTTCTTGGTGTTTGCCGCCCAATACCCCCGTCTCCCTCTCTGAAGCACCATCTTCCAACTCCTCACTACCATATCTGCTCAGACAAAAGAATAAATCAACTGTTCCACTCCTTTTAAGAACACTTTCGGCAAAAAAAACGGTAAACACTAGAATAAAAACAAAAACCGCGGCAAAACATTCATCATTACCACCTGCACCCAGCCTGCCAATGATAGAAAGAGGCTATCCCACCTCAACAAATCCACCTTGATCCTGCCCACCAGGCTAATAAAAATCAACTGAAGGAGCGGGGCCCTTCTTGAGCCACCTTCATCCCCAGATATGAGTAGTCGCCACACAAAACGCCCCAAGCCAGCTCCTGCCCCTGGCAGGGATACCAAAAAGCACTCGCTCTTCTCCAAATTCAGTTTATACCCCAAAAAAGCTCCAAATCGCTTAAGCAGCCCTATTGTATCCCCCACTGTGGGAACCGGGTTGGAAATATATAACAAAAGATCATCGGCACAGAGGGACACCCTATGCTCCACCACCACCCTCCCCCTCCTCTTATCAGAGTTCCTCAATGCAAGGGCTATATCGCCAACGGACACAGGAGGGACATGGGACACCCGTGAATCGTTCCCCTATGTAGCTGAAAATAGCCAGTGTTCACCTCATTCGAACGTACATGCGCCTTCGGTTCCTTGTACAACAATTTGACCCACACCACAAACTTAGGCCCGATCCCAAACCGTTCCAACACGGTAAACAGATAATTCCATTCTATGCGATCAAATGCCTTCTCCATATCCAGCGCTACCAACAGACAGCAACCCGTCCTCCCGATGGGGAGAGCACCACACTTAAAAAGCACTGCACATTCAAGGACAACAGCCTACCCTTTACAAACCCTGTCTGATCCTCCCCAACCACCTACGGAAAGCGCTCCTCCAACCTAAGTGCCAATACTTTGGCAAGAATTTTGACATCTACATTTAAAAGAGATATAATAGAATCGCAGAATTTATAGTGCAGAAGGAGGCCATTCGGCCCACAGAGTCTACATTGGCCCTTGAAAAAGCCAGTCGAAACGACCAACATTCCACCGGGTCCTTATCCTTTTTGAACAACAGTGAAATAGATGCCTGTTCCATCAGTTCCAGAAGTGCGCCCCCTAGCCACCACATCCTCAAACATCTCCACCAACAACAGTGCCAACCTGTCCAAAAGCTTCTTATAAACTCCACCGAGAACACATCCGACCCTGGTACTTTACTCGTTTGTATCTCCCCTACTGTCATCCGAACCTCCTCAATACCCACTGGCTCCACGAACCCTGCCCTATCCTCCTCTCCAACCATGGGACACTCCAGCCCCTCCAAAAACTACCTCACATCAGACACATCCCCTGGAGCTCCAACCTGTACCTCTTATAAACTCTTCAGATGCCCTATTCATCTGCTCCGGTGCAGCCACCAGCCCCTTCACCCTGTCCTGAACGCGAACAATCTCCAGGGAGGCTGCCTGCCATCGTAGCTGTCCCGCCAGTGGTCGATTGGCCTTTTCCATGTATTCGCATACCACACCTTTTCCTCATCTCACCTGGCGCACCGCTTTCTCTATAGACAAACGGTCAAACTGCGACTGCAGTTCTTTTCTACTCGCCAAAGGTTCCAGAGTGGGATCTTCCACATACTTGTGCGTTGAATGAGATGATCTCACCCTTCGCCATCACCTTTAACACCTCCCATGCCAGCGGCTGCAAGACCTCCCCATTTTTATTGAACCCCGCCTAATCATCAATCACCTTTGCAATCCTAGGGCAGCACGGTAGCAGTGGTTAGCATTGCTGGCTATGGCGCTGAGGACCCGGGTTTGAATCCCGGCTCTGGGTCACTGTCCATGAGGAGTTTGCACATTCTCCCCGTGTCTGCGTGGGTTTCACCCCCACAACCCAAAAAGATGTGCAGGATAGGTGGATTGGCCATACTAAATTGCCCCTTAATTGGAAAAAAATAATTGGGTACGCTAAATTAAAAAAAAAACCTTTGCAATCCTCACAAAAACCCGAATCTGCAAGCAATCCCACATCCATGCGGCCTCTGTGCAGGCCCCTTCTCCAACGCCACATCTACCAAATGCAGAGCATGATGTGAAATAACGGTTGCCGAGTATTCCGCCTTCCTCACCCCCAACAACACGACGACCTCCCCAGAATAATCAATCCTCAAATATACATTATGCACCAGCGAGAAAAAGGAATATTCTCTACCCCCTGGATGCAAGAATCGCCACGGATCCGTTCCCCCCATCTCCTTCATAAACGCTGCCAACACCCCCCTCCCCCCCCCCCCCCCAAAGGGGCCAATAAGTGCAGTTTAGATCAATCCATCTTCGGATGCAACACTGTGTTTAAATCCCCCCCAAAATTAACTGATGTGTGTCCAGGCTCGCGATGGTCACCAACATCCTCTTCATAAACCCCACATCATCCCAATATACACGCTGATTAAAGCCTGTTGCATCTCTAACTTTTTCCAGTTCCAACAAAAGGTCAACACCTCAAATGTTAGCTCTTTTTCTCTCTCTACAGATGCTGCCAGACCTGGTATCTCCAACATTTTCTTCAGATCTCCAGCATCTAGAGTGTTTTGTCTTTGCATTGATGATGGAACAGTTATGAAAATATTTACAGGTTCAGAGAATTTTAAATGAATTGCTTTGAAGTTGACTCACTGATATCAAAGTCAGTCCGTAGATATATAAATGCATTTTATTGAGGTGAATACAAATAGATTATTAACTTTGCAAAATATTGTTTATTGTTTTAATAATGATAACAAAAACATTAATGAGAAAATCATTTATAAAAATCCTGGCTGCAATTCAGATTATTATTTTATTTCTATCACAGTTGACTATGATAAAACAGGTCTCAAAATCCAGCCCTATGTTTCTGAGGCAAAGATTATAAAATCACTTCAGCAAGAACACTCCCTTAATAAACAGTTTCTATAATAATGCAATTGACTAAAAGATGTGTTTGTATTTTGACAACCTCTTCTATTTTATAAATCAGTGAAAAATCTTTCAACTTAATTTTTTAATAAACAAGCCATTTTACAAAATGTCAGCATTACAGGTTGTTTAAGAATTTAAGGTTTAGTTAGCTAATCTGGTTCATGGCTGGACCGAAGATTGCAAAATAATTCAAATTCTTGTTTGAAATGTATTTATGATTCTCCAAAAGCACAGTGGCTTAAAGGCTGTGTGGTACTGCCCCTGCAAACCTAGGAGAGCCCAAGATTTGATCACTGGTGCTGTATTAATTGAACTGCCAGGGAAATGGCAGAATGCTACAACTGGGTTTAATGCCAGGTAGGGGAAACATGTCAAAGTTTTCTCCCCCTGACCACAATCCAGTGATAAAGTACCAGAATGTGTCCATAATTGCACTGGTTCAGATGAACCACTGCTCCTCATGATTCAGTGCCCACCTGCATTCATTGTCTAAGCTCATGAATGAGAAACAACCATTTAGACAAGAGGCTGGGAGGACTGCAAACTGAATTAGGAACTGTATTGCAGGCAATCCCCTGACCAGAAGTCAGAAAAAAGGCTAATGGAGACATTTAAAAAAAATCTGTGGAGTAACAAAATGAAGATCAATCGACAGCACTGCATAGAAATAGAAAAAAATCAAAACAGGTGCGGGTACTGCTTTCAAAGTGTAGCTGATTTTTGGCTCAAAGGAATAGGACAATGGAAACAGCATCAGGAACAGAAATTTTCACCTGTATTTTTCCAGTCAAATTCCTAGTTGTTAAGTAATGATTAAGAGTGCTTCTGATTTTTTTTTAAAGCAGCAATTTTTAAAACAGCAAATAATTTTATATCTCTCAATTTTCGTAGGGGTCATGAGGGTCAATACTATATGCCCCACTTGAGCTGCACATGAAAACACATCTGCTATGGTCTGTTGCAATTTCTCTCATCTCTCCTCCAGCACACCATCAAAATATAAGCTGTATAGGTGATGATTATATTTTCAGTTACAGACTTTCATGGTCTCTGACAGCCAGTCATGGGCTTCCACATTTTCTCTTTGAAGTTTCACTGTCCATGGCTGTTTTCTTTTCCAAGACTTTGTCTCAGCTACACACTCCTTATTATGATGTAGAAATACTTCAGATTCAATATTTATAGAAAAATCATTAACACATAAATTATGCCTTTAGGATTTCACTGGGAATCAAACTAGCAGACAGACATCTTATCTGTGTTATTTAGTTTGCATCAAGTATTGCATATCTTTAGATCAGGTTTTCCTTCTTTAGTTCCATTCTCTAGTTTCTAGTAGCCTTCATTTTATTTAGTTGCTGCACTGATCCTTCAGCCAGCTGGCTAACACCAGAAGTCCAGGCTTCGTCGGCAATGAGACTCTCATCAATCAGAGCCTTCGGTGGGTTAACTGCCAATTGGTATACAACTGGTTTGAAAAACACACTACTCAGATAGATTTCTGTTAATCACATAGTGTGGTCAGAATAAAATCAATAAATTTATAAAGATTGAATGTTAAATCACAATTTTATAAAAGCCCATAATATTGTACTCATTTTAATGGAAACCCCAGCTTGCCTGACCTAAATGCTGCCTAGAGGTCTTTTCTACTCAGTGAACAACTTCCTTGGTTTACTGGAAAGACACATTTTCCTAGGTTACTGGACGGCTAAAGATGGAGAACCATAATCACAGAGATAATTTAGAAATGCTGCCTTTCAAGAGAATGTAACAATAGTTATCTCAATCCTACGAGTCAAGTATCCTGAGAACATAATGACAGTTTGCTCCAAGGTTGGAAATTTGGTCCTGGAAATATTTTGTTTGCACCTTAATCTAACCCAACACAACTGAAAGATTACTTCACTTGAAATCATTTCAGACATGCTTTTATGAAAATACATAGATTTTATATAATCGGATTATGTATCTTGGTAAGTGCATATGAATTCAATTGATTTGGAAAGCGCAACTCAATTTCAATTGGATAAATTTGAATTAGTTTATTCCTTAAGAACATATGCCTAAAACTAATTTAGATTGATTTTAGTTCATTTCTAAAATGCAAGTGTGCACAAATCTGTGGAGACCATGCTTTATAGGAACTAAATAAACTACACGTTTTACGACTGAAAAGGGATAATGTATTTTTTTAAATTAAGCATGTGGTGCAGCATTCTCATTGCATCTTAAATTGTATTTATTTACAAGCAAATTAAAGAAACATATTTAGATACCAAGTGGGAGCATATTCTGGAGCATTTTGAGCTCTGGGCTGACATTGATGCACTGTCGGCTTATTCAGTGAAGTAACAGAGGGAATACACACATTGAATTATACATTACAAGTTTGCACTGATTTATTGCAGTAATAACATCCACCTCATTAAAAAAAATCCACTTTGCTGCAGTGAGAGCAATACATATTGTTTACTGCAATAAATTAATTGCAGTGCATGAAGAACCTTGTGGAAACCCTCTAACAATACATCTGTAATGACAGTGCTATACATCACAGGTTCCACAGCAGGTTTATGACAAATGAAGACAGGGTACAGTATTCAGAGGATACATTTCTTAAAAATATGGCCATTATCTCCTGACTACTGGTCAGACAGTGTCTTGACTCATATAAAGGTTATAGTTCCATGTCACAATTGCAAGATATATTTGCAGGAAGCAGGAAGATATTGGAGGGTATGCCCTTTATTCCTCCACACAAACACTATGAAATAAATGTGTCTATTATTGTTACACAGTCATTCGCACACAAGACAAATGTACAATGTTAAGCAAATTTGGAAATTTTCTTCTATCAGAACTGAGGAATTGCACAATCACAATCGTTGTTATTCTCATCTACTAAATATTCCTGTCATGAAAATTACTAAGAATGTGAGGTGATGTAATGATCTTACAATTTTACACCGATGTAACATCTGCTGCAGAATGAAACACATGGTAACAGAAAGTATTCTTTTGAAGCAGTTACAACAATAAGTTCCATTTATACAGTGTCTTTAAGTAAAATGCCCCACGGCATTTTCAGGACTGTTATCAAACATAATCTGCCACAAAGCCACAGTGGAGATATTAGGACGAATAACCAAAAGCCAGTGGAAGAGGTAGGTTTTACGGAATGTCCTAAAAAGAGAGAGAAGAGATGTGGAGGAATTCTGCAGCTTAGGGCCTAGGCAGTTGAAAGAACTGCTGCAAATGGTGGAGCGATTAAAATCTGGAATGTGCAAAAGCTCAGATTTGTAACAGTGAAGGGATCGCAAAGGCTTTTAGAGCTGGAGGAGTTCATGGAGATAGGGAGGGATGAGGCCATAGAGGGATTTTAACAACAAAATTAACAATTTTATAATTCAGGCATTACTGGACAAGCGACCAATATCAGTCAGTCAGCACAGGGGTGATAACTGAACAGAACCTGGTGCAAGTTAGGATAAAGCATCCGGGTTTTAGATGAGCTCAAGTTTATGGAGTTTGAACAATGGGAGGCTGGTTAGGAGAATACTGGCATAGTCAAGAGGTAATCAAAGCTTGGAAATGTGCGTCAGCAGCAGATGAAGTGACACCGAAGTGCAGGTGGGTGACATTATGGAGGTGGAAGTAGGTGGCCTTTTTGATGATGCTGATATGTGGTAGGAAATTCGCCTTTGTGTCAAATGCAACACCCGTGGGCTGTTCTTAGTCTGCTCCACTCACAGATCATTGCCAGGGAGATGAATGGAGCTTTGCAGAGACCAATGACAACGTATAAGATATTTTTATAATCCTGCGTGTGCTTTTTGAAAAATTACCAAGTTCTCCTTCCCAAAAATTAAAATCACAAATAAGTTTTCTTAATCTTTGCCTCCAATTAACAGACGCATTCTTGACTTCAATCAACCGACATGAATTTTCAAGCAAGAATGATTAAACGGTAGATATGGGAGATTTAGGAACACAAGGAAGCGGGGGGGGGGGGGGGGGAGAGACTCTAGAAACCTGGTCAGTCCCAGATCGAGAACACTTGCTTGTTCAAATAGCCATCTAGTTTTGTGTGGAGCACTTATCTGTTGGGCTTAATGGCCTATTTTAGTGCTTTGAAATTAAATGCAATTCTACATAATTGCCCCACTGGTTTTTAAATGGTTTGCCTTCACATCCTTATTGGGTGGTCTTCCTCTCGGTTGCCCAATGCATAAAGTATTTAAATCAAAACTGCCTGTACAACTCCCCTGGTTTGATAGTTTGTGGCTACCTCAGACGTTTATTTAATTTATGAATTTACAAATCTTGAATGATGCCTCCTCCTCCTCCTGAACTAACTTTTCTCCAGGATCTTTGTCCTTGGCTTTCAGTTCCTCCTCATAGCTCAGATGCCTTAAACATCAGTATTTCTTGATCCATTTCTTCACGACCCTCAATGCCCAAATATCCTTGCTATATTGCGGCAAAGCTCATTATCATCTCCTATGATTTGTGCACTATCCCTCTGGCTATAGAGCCCCAGATCCAGCTGGCTTTGCTTAATGTTGCTGTATACTGCACTGATGGTTTCAGTGAGTTATTCAGCAACAGGATCAGATCCCTCCTCTGTGTCCTGTACCCTTGAGCCACTTAGTTTATATTCCCAATTATTGTTCTTCAACCTCATCAATTTGCATTTGCCAATGTTAAATGTAATTTGTTACTGATCAGGCCACCTTCACAACTATTGATATCCTTTTGTATTTGTTTTGCTTTTTGTTTATGTTTTAAACCTTGGCTTTTCTGGTTTTATCTGTAATCTGAGGCAAATTTCTTTCTGCCCAAATCATTTTTATATAGTGTAAACAACAATGGCTCCAGCACGGATCTTCGTGGAACCTAGCTGATGACCCATCAACATATCAGTGCAGCTCCATTCACAACCACCCTTTGCTTTTGTTAACTTGCAAGTCACCTCAGAGCTGTGGCTGATTTTCCCCCTTTATCTAGCTGAGGAATACAGAGGTCAACTGAAGCAATCCCAATGTTCGCTATTAACAACACAGACCAGGGGCCAAATATGGGGCATTACTGATCTTTATGACTTAGCATCAGGACCACAATAAATTTATTAACTGCGTCAACCATTAGAGGAGCCCTTTTTAAAAATAAAACTGACAAACCTGTCAGGGAACAAGGAAAGAACATGTATAGCAAAAGAGTACAGCAATAAGGTTATAAAGCTCATCTAATGTTCACAATAGTTATTTCTATCTGAAATTTTAATTTAATTTCACATTTATATTATTTTCTCAGGATCTGGATGGTACACATTGGAAAAGAAAATACGTTACACCATTTTATCTATATTGGACCTCAAGAGATCATAACAATAGGTATCTTTTGTTTCATCCTTCACTCAACAAACAATCAAAATCTAAATGTTTCAGAATTGCAATCTCAAAGGAAAACAAGGTTAATGTATTTAAAAATAACTGAAAATACTTTAAGGTTCAGGGTAGCTTACTATCGATTTTTATCTAGTTATTAGTAAGATATATATGAAACACAGTCGATCAATAATAATGCAACTGCTAAACTGCTTACTGAAGGTAATCAAATTTATTTTTAATAGAAACTGAAAGAAAAAGTGATTAGAAATTGCACCATTACTTAAATGTTACAATTCCACGACTGAAACTGGAAGCTCCAATAAAAACATTTACTGACATGTTTTTGAAACTGTAGAGATGAATGAATTGAATGAGATGGATAGAGGGAATTTTATTTTAACTAAATTTGGACTTTCAACTAATTAAATTAGCTTTGCACTTTAGTCAAATGAGGAAATGTTACATTGTCAGGGACAGTATACAATGGATAGAGAAAGACGATATTTAGCGACAAATCTAAATGCTATCTGACAAGTTGCTTGGGACTGACAATCCAACCTGCTATTCCCCAAAGCCAGTCCACATCTACAAGGTACAATCAAGAGTGTGATGGAATACTATCCACTTGCTTGGATGACTGCAGCTCCAACAACACTCAACAAGCTCAACATCATCCAGGACAAAGCAGGCCGCTTGACTGGCACCATCTTCAACATTTACTCCCTCCACCACCCACACCCAGTGGCAGCAGTGCCCATCACATGCAAGATGTACTGCAGCAACTCACCAACTCTCCCTCAACAGCACCTTCCAAATTCACAACCTCCACCACCTAGAAAGACAAGTGCAGCAGATGCATGGGAACACCATTACCTGCAAGATCCCCTCCTAGCCACACAGCATCCTGACTTGGAACAATATTGTCACTCCTTCACAGTTGCTAGATCAAAATCCTGGAACTCCCTTCCTAACAGCATTGTGTGTGGATCATGGAGACTAGAATTGTGTGTGGATCATGGAGACCTGCAGTTTAAGGCGGCGGCTCATCCCCATCTTCACATGGACAACAAATGCTGGCCTTGCCAGCAAGCACAAATCCTGTGAAAGAATCTTAAAAATATGAATGCATTTTACCTGATCTTTGGGGAGGGGAGAAATCAGCCAATGTGCAGTAATTTATTTGTGCCATTGGGCAAGGTGAGACTCAGTTTCAAACAGCACGGGCCAATATGTACAGCCATAGGAGTGCTCACAGTCCTAATGTTTAAGAATGGGTGAATAAGGATCCACGACTGAGCAGAAGTTATCTCCAATAGGAGATTGCGCAGACTTGAATTTTGCTTGGCTTTGTGCTAAGTTAAAACGCACAAAATCTAAATTAGCAGATCGAAGCTCTGATTCTGGATTTCTCTCCAGAGGGACAGAGAATATACTGAAGTACGTGTATTCAGGCATTGCCACATAGGAAAGGATAATCATTTGACTTTTAATTTTCCTTCCTTCAGTCACAAATACCTGATCATATCTCAGATAATGGAGGAGCAAATGCTATCCTAACTAAAGTCCTCAGGGGTCAATGCCTGGTCAAGAGGCTCACTAAACCCTCAGTGGGAGCAAGGAACCACCCCACAATAATACAAAAATGCCTTCAATGTCTTCCTTCACATGTGGAAAGGAACTCGCCAATCTTGTAACAATCATGGAGGAAGCTTATTCCTCTCCAGAAAAATCTCCTCTGGCAAAATCTTCACCAGAATCTTTCTGAACTGCTTAGCCCAACATATTGACCAAGATCTGCGGCTGGAGAGTCAGTGTAATGTCAAAATACGTTGAGGACCCACTGATGCTGGGCGGGATTCTATAATAATGGGGCTATGACCCCACTCTGGTGTCAACGGTCCCCAAAGTGAGGAATTCTCCCCTTCCTAGGGGGCTAGGTTGGCGCCGGAGTGGTCCCTGCAGCTCCAGCTGGCATGAGTTTGTGCATGCGCGGAATGGCCAGCATATTTCCGCGCATCCGCAGGGGTTCCCTTCTCTGCACCGGCCCCTGGGCAATATGGCGGAGCTATACAGGGGCCCGGCGCGGAGTAAAATAGGCCCCCACGGAGCTAGCCCACCCGCTGATCGGTAGGACCCGATCGCAGGCGAAGCCACCGTGGTTGGGGGGGGGGTGCCCCCCCCCCCCCCTGGGGTCGCATCACCCCGCCCCCCCTCCCCCCTCCAGGACTGCCCCCGCAGACTCACCTTCCAGGTGCAGCCGTGTGGAACCCGAGTAACCCACGCCGGCAGTACTCGGCCAAACTAGTCGGCCACTCGGCCCATCGAGGCCCGGAGAAACGTCAGGGGAGTGGGGGCTGTCAACGGCCCACGACTGGCGCGGCGTGAATCCTGCGGGCGCCCGAGAATGGGAAAGCCGGCGTTAGGGCTAAATTCTCACATCCTCCCGGGGATTCTCCGACCCAGCGCCGGGTCAGATAATCCCAGCCCCGGTGTCTGACGTTAGACAGCTCCAGGAGAAATGCCAAGAACAGAACTTGGCCCTATACAACACATTAGTCCATTTGACCAAGGTGCCCTGAGGGTTTTGGGAAGTAAAGAAATTTGACTGCCCTGAGAAATTCATCACAATAGCTCTGCAGTTCCATTACAGAATTCTCGTGCTTGTTCGAGATGACGGCGAGTCTTCTGGTGCATTCCCAGTCACTAACAGAGCTAAGCAAGGCCGTGTGCTAACACCAACACCCTTCAGCATGTTTTGTTTCCATCATGCTCTCAGATGCATTCCTTGATAGTGACTCTGGCATCGAAATCAGGTATAATTACAAGGACTGGAAGCCAATTAATTCCAGACAAAGACAAAGGTCGATAGACGCCAGGAGACCTCGGAAGACGTTGCGATGTGAATCCCGCCTATTGTAACGGGATAATGTTTTAGCAAATCTGCATATCAAAGCGAGACAGCTAGTCTCACTTTAATGTGCAGACACCCAAGTTATCCAAGGTGAGGAATCAATCTCCTTTGCCTGTTGACCTCGGATTGCGCCGTTCAGTACTGGTCTCTACAAACGGTGAGCAGTCGGATCAGCTCTCGTGGGAGTCTCCCCGGGGATCAGAGGCCCCCAGGTGCATGCCCTTTGGGGCAAAGTGGTACCCTGGCACTGCTGGTGCCACCTGAACGACAGCCTGGCACTGCCAAAGTGATCTAGTGGGACAAGGATGCAGTTCACTTTGAGATTTGGAGCTCCGCAGTGCACAAACCTGGGTTATGCGCATTCCCCGTTGAGGCCCCTTATCAAAAGCAAGTCGCATTTTATAGCCTTGTGTTTCTTGCTGCTGCATTGGATGTGCATTGGAGGACATATGTGACAACATCACCCTTATGATCAGCAGGCAGACAACTGAATTAATGCACCAGCCTGTTCCAACAGAGCCCCATTCAAGCCCAAGGTTTAATACCATGACCAGAACCTGTCAGCAGCAGATAAGTTCACTTATCTCAGCAGCACACTCACTCGAACTGTCCGTATTGATGACGAGACACATGCAAAAATTGCCAAAGCAAGTGCAGTTTTCAGCAGGCTTCAAACATCAGTCTGGGAATAAAGACGAGTAAGTCTGTCAGCTAAATTGAAAGTCTTTCGAGTAATAGTCCTGCTGACTCTGTTCTACGCATGAAAGACTTGGACTGTGCACCAGCATCATGCAAAGAAACTCAACCACTTTCACTTTAAACTGCCTTTGAAAGTTCCTGAAGTTAGATAGGAGACAAAATACCAGACATCGAGGTGATCGCGGGAGCTGGCATGCCATGCATCCACACCAGACTGAAACAGTTACAACCGATTTGGGCTGGTGATGTTGCCAGAATGCCTGATAATCACTTACCAAAGCAAATCTTCCATGGAGTTTGGGGTGCATTCTCATGACAGTCACAAGGAGTGCTCCAAGGACACTCTGCTTCAAGTAGGAGTTTTAATACTGACCCAGAGTCTTGGGAGAAGCTCATGCTCGATAATTGCAATGCACAACCAAATAAAAACGGTGTGAACTCCTTCAAAACATGTGCGTATCAAAGGAAACACAAGAAGAGGAAATCCCGATACAGCAACTCGCCCAAAACTCAACTGTCAAAGCTCAATTTGCAGCAGAATCACCCAGACACAGGTTCGACTTAGCAATGATCTACTTATCCATAGGAACGCTACAAAATACTGCACATGATGAACATGGTCACACGGTGATCTTCACCATGAAGGATGAGTATATCTTAGTAACTTGTGGACTATTATATAACCAAATACCAGGCTAATACAATTGTATAGTTTTTCCAATGCTACAAAGATCAGCAATGGAAATATGTACCATCAGATTAAACGTGCATCTAAAATTAACTAATTTCTAAGGGTCAACTTCTTTTCAGCTTTTTAAAAGAAAATTTGAAAATAATCTTCCAGCATACTCAAATACAACTTTATTTAACATACTCAGCAATTTTAGCATTTGGGATACTTCATAGCATTAAAAGCACTGTGTAAATATAAGTTGTTGTTGCCACAATAAATGACACTGTTTGAATGATTTAATATAATTTTTGCTTTAATAAACTAACAATGTGCGTAAAATTTGAAGACCATCTTAAAAAACTGGTTACTGTGAAAGAAAATTGGCTTGCATGAATCTTTCATTTTTTTCCTACTTTTAGTGCAGGAGAAATCAGACTCCAAGCTCCCACCTTTCTAATCACAATCAACATGGCCTCGGTTAATGCCCTTCAAAATCAAACAAGAAGAACTGTAGTTCATGCTTCAGTGATCAAATTCAGATAATATTAGTGGCAGCAATCTGAATATTACAGCTTCATACTGATAAATCCAATCAGCCTTCTAATAATTTCAATATCGCGGAACAAGATTGAGAGCCATTACCTGTGCTATGAGCCACCTTAACTCTCTTGGGCATGAGAGCTTGATTGCACACAGCAGCAGGATTGCCAGAATATAGAAAGGGAAAGAAGCTATTTGTGTCATGTTTGAAGCAGAGCAATGTAAAGTGGTACATGAAAATTAAAAGAAAGTGCACTGCATAGCATCTGGGATTAAGACATGGAAAAAATAAATGCTCTCTTTTTACTATGAGCGTTCATGGAGGACAAACGAGAGAAAAAACTTCTGAAATGATTCTCTAAATCTGTCAGAACACCTAACCTGTGAAAAGTCTCAAGTATCAAATGTGATCATTTGTAAGCTAAATGTTTTCCAAATGTTCTAAGGGAAAGTAGCATGCACATCCTTGCTTTTCTTCAAAAATGTTGAATAAACAGCAGGCAGCATGAGCACATATACAACACCATGCCTAATTCATGGTCAAAATAAACAGCCAGTTTCAGGCACAAACATTAATACACCTTTAATTGTTCTGATAGTGAGTTGGATTTGCAGTATCACAAATGAATTGTATACTTTTTCTGTATTCCAATATTTGCATATTTCATCCTTTGGATCTTCAAATAAAAACAAAAAGGGAGATAAATATCTACCTCAAACTCAATTTGTTGGTTTAGACAAATGGCATGTATCTGTAAAGCTTACAAAAGTCTTTCAGCTGTGTACTGAACATGACCGTACCTGCCTAAAACAGTCCGTGGAAGTCAATTATTCCATTTTAAATTTGTGATTAGTTTCAGGTAAGTGCAAGTGTTCAAACACAGCCTGGCAAAGCGCTGGCATGGAACCGATAGGTATCTACAAGATGGCACTCCAACAAGTAGTAGTAACATTGGAGCTCAAGAATTCTATTCCTGGGAAGATAAATAACATGATGTGCATTGTTCTCCCTGTCAGCTTCACACTTCTGGATCTTTTCTTTTTCCACTTGTTTCTGATCTATTCTCAACTTTTCTGATGGTCGTCCACATGACCATCTTTATCCCCTTCCCATCAATTAAATATTCATGCCTCACTCCAACTTTTTTTACTTTAAAAAAAATAAATTAAGAGTACCCAATTATTTGTTTTTTCCAATTAAGGGGCAATTTAGCATAGCCAATCCACCTACCCTGTACATCTTTGGGTTGTGGGGGTGAAACCCACGCAGACATGGGGAGAATGTGCAAACCTCACTCCAGCTTAATGCCATTTGATGTTCCTACCCTGGTCACCCATGTACCCCCAAAAAAGGAACAATGTCATCAGGTATAACAGTGAAAATTAGGAAATTCTACTGGTAGACCTTCTGAAAATAATTTGTAACAACAATAAACAGTAACTTGTTTTCAAACTATCGGAAGACTAAGTTAGATTCAAATATTCTATGGAGGTCATTGCAAAACTGAGAAGTAACAACATGCATGCTCTAATTAATGTCAAGCAACAAAAGTGTGCACACAGGTGAAACTAAGTTATTTGTAATACTCACTATATCATATCACTAAAGCATGGTTTGTTAACATAAATGTTTAAATGTACAACTCTCATTAAGCTTTCCTAAAAAATGATGCACTGAGCAAAAATCACTTTTCCATAAGAAAACAAGTAATAAGGGTTGGTCATGTTGCTGTCGTTTTTACATTAAAAACCTACTGACTGCCATGAACCTAACTCGCCTAAAATTCTTCTTACAAATTCTTATGTCTTGCTTGTGCTACTCCCCTCCTGATCACTGCCTTGCCTGAATCTCCCACTAGCCAACTCCCTCTCCTGACCCTTCTGCTTGCTGCTTCTTCTCCTGGCCCTCCCACTTGCCACTTTCCTCTCTTCATCCTCCAGCTCAGTGCTTCCCACCACCCATCCCGTCCATCTCCTGAGCCCTTACTCAAACTGTAGGTTCAGGGGAGAGAAGCAGCAAGCAGGAGGAGAGTGACTGGCGGGAGGGGCTGGGGGAAGAGAGTGAGGGGGTGAGGAGAGGAAGGATGAAGTGTTGGTTTATTTTTTAAAAGTAACTGCACTAAAACAAAAATGGAGGCATAGCTATTTGGGGAACACCCCTGGTTTAGAAACCATACTTAAACCATTAGAATGTGTTTTAAGGGGGTGAACTGTACATTTAAAAAATCAGAACAATTAAATAAATCAGGAAATTAAGGATACATGTAATGTGGGCAATACAGTAATAATAGGAGACTTTAATTTATACATAGACTGGGTTACCAAATTAGCACTAATGCTTTGGAGGGGCAATTCCTGGATATGTACGAGATAGGTTTCTGGAGAAGTACATTGAGGACGCAACTATGGATTAGGCTATTTTGAATTAATTCTGTTCAATAAGAAAAGGCTCATTTAGAACCTTGATGTAAAAGAGTCTTTGGGAAATAGTAACCACAATATGATGAACTCCTTTTCAGTTCATTCTGGAACTCGGGTTTTAAATGTGAAGAATGCAAATTATGAAGGTATGAGGGTCAGGTTAGCTACGGTGGATTAGGAAATGAACCAAAAGAATTTTCACTCTGTGGAAATTATGAGCCAAGATGTTTCCCCTGGCTGGTGAATCTAAAACCAGGGGACATAGTCTCAGGATAAGAGGTGGGCCATTTAAGACTGAGATGAGGAATTTCTTGACTCAGAGGGTGGTGGATCTTTGGAATTCTTTACACCGGAGGGTTATGAAAGCTCAATCATTGAGCATTTTCTGGAGACTAATGACATCAAGGGATTTGGAAATATTATGGGAATGTGGCATTGAGGGAGAGCCATAAATTAATTGAATGATAGAGCAAGCTCAATGGGCTGAATGGCTTACTCCTGGTTCCTATGTTCCATCAATGGCCGGGATTCTCTGACCTCATCCATTGCAGCCCTCTGCAAATGAGAATAAAGAATTTGGCATCCCAGCCAATACTTCATTCCCTTTCAGAGGGACCAGAGAATCGCAGCTACAAGCAAGGTCAGAGGTCCCGGACAATATTTCACCATCTTTAAAATCTATCAGATACCTAAAGAAACAATGCATTTTAAAAATGATCTTCACAGCTTTTACACACGTCCCATGCCCTCCTACAGAGACCTTTGAATACCTACTTCAACCGGTGAATTTTCCTTGCACAGTTTCTCCACAATTGCTAGCCCTGCTCTCTAAAATCAGCCAATAGGAAATACACTTCTCTCAGCTGTTCTTTCTATTCTCAGACTTAAAATATGAACTGCAGCTCCGATTTAAATCACTCCATCATTAAGAAAAGTAAAAATTTTTATCGACGGCTGCAAATTAAGTGGAGAAAAGAATAAACTTAAACAAGCTTGTTGGGATTTTCAGTCTCTAACAATAGTGAAGCACCCAAACATTTTTCACTTTTGCTATCATCTGAGAGATTAGCCCTTTACATAATGAAAGCTCATTAGAACTTCAAAACACATATCTTTCATCACTCTAAACAAAATTCTGATTTAGTAGGTGAGCAGCAAAGCAAGGCTATAAATTCAACAATCATTATTGTCCATCATTTGAACTTCCTCGCCTTAGATTCATGACTTTTGCAGCTCACAATCTAGCTACGTGTGATACTGTCCAAAATATTTAGGAGAATAGAAAATTGGTACTGTTAAGTTGTCCAGTTCTAACGATTCCTAGTCTTAAAGTGGCATTGGTGGCGGCAGGAAAGCAATCCTTGGGCCGAAACTCACATGCAGGTGAACAGAGTGCAAGTGGAAACTGTAAAGAAAAAACATACTGGGCAGGATTCTCTGGTCTCAGCCCTGGCGGGACCCATTGCGAGCAAGAACGGAAAATTTGGCATGCCAGCCAAAACTCCGTTCACTATCAACAACCCCGGAAAATCTCAGCTGTGAATGAGGACGGAGATTTTGGACAAAATTTGCAAATGGTCTGTGACAGCTCAGATTTCATAAACTACAAAAAAATGTGTTAAAAATTTTTGTAAAGAATCGTCCCCAATGCAGATTCAGTCAAATTCCTTTTCTCATTTGTTCATGTGATGTGGGATGTTTAAATAGTTAAGTTAATTAGTTATACTGTACAAAGGAAAATGTGCAAGAATGTTATATGGGGAAAGGAAGGGCAAAGACAATTTTGACAATTTTAACAGTTTAATACAGCTGTATATCTGTTTATTGTAATAACCGGCCTTACCTTTTCTGCCTCAACCTCAACATTTCTGAGCCAAACTCCAAGGTTCTCTGGAGATTTGCCTTTCTTTGGTTGAAGTCTGGACACACTGTTGTTGCTTTCCGGTGTTTCATTTTATATCTTATACCTGATACTAGCAAGGCTGGTGAAGACTAGCTTTCCTATGCAAAACAAATTGTACTACTTCCTCTTCTTTAACTATTGGATGCAGAAAAAAAAAGCATTCAGTACTACTGAAGTATATTTCAGAAGAAAAACTAAGCGTGGGTTCTAGAAATATACTTAAATTTAAAAAGTAAACGTACGCTACAATACAAGTAAAAAAATTTTAAGAGCAGATAGATTTATTGCAGAGAAAAGAGACTTGTGCACATTCCTCATACACCAGTTGAGGAACCACTCTGATATATCACAAATATATCACTAAGCTGTTTTTTGGTGGAGTATGAATAAGAATTAAAATAAGGTATGTTTTATTTCGTGGTAAATCTTTTATTCTGTGGTGGGAAAATGGTTAAGAGTCAAGGTCAATCAATTATCAAAGGGGTTAATGTTTAGAGTCATCCTCATACTGTAATGGCAATGCTGATGACATGAGCAGTGGAACTATGTTGAATGCGACTGGGACTTGCATTTGCACTTTCGGTTCACGTGGCATGAGCAGTCCTGGGGCAGGGAGTTGGGGATAAAATTGTTTTGCCACTGGTGTTACATAATGGCATCAAACATCTGAACCATGGCATAAATAACTTTGCACAACATAATGCATAGCTGCATCTTGAAGGCTGTTACAGAAATGCCATATGATACACCAGCTCTGCATATGATACGCCAGCTCTGACACTTCTCCAGCAGAGTGCAAGACATTCACGCAATTGCTTTGTAGCCTTATAACGCATGCTACAAGCTAGCCAGAGAGGTTTTATTTAGTATTTACACTGAATGTTTTAGGATAATACATTCTGTATTTGTTACTTAATGTATGAGTAAAATTGGCATTTAGATGGAACCAATTCAAAAGATTAGAACACTAAAATTCAATATGCCATTTACCACAACATGATTATTTGTGAAAGGGTGCAGATAAAGACAAATGTCTGATCAAAAAACTGGCCACATATCCAAGAGACACGGATGTGATTTTAGACCACCGTACAAATTTTAAATAATTAGCAACCAATGAACTTTCAAAACAAGAATTCATTGGTATAAAAATGTTTTCTGTGTGGCATTTAACTTTCCACATGTTTCCATGTTCCTTTTCCTTATACCCAAAGTGCTTATGAGTTTTCCTTGACGCAATTCAATTTTAAGCCCCACTCTAACACAAGTAACAGAATTGTTAAAGTGTAAAGTAGGATGTTACAGACCTGCACCTTTTCTTTGATTATCTTGGTACAAATGTGAGAAGGGGCATCAACATTCAAAATAGAAACGATAATATTCACCATTGTGTTTAACACATCACTTGAAGGAAAAATATTGCAGGTCAAACACCTGCTATAGTGAAAACACAACCCATTCCATCAGTTGTGCATTGCAGCAATATACCAACTTACCTCTCCCTGACAAGTAATACTACATTAAATTCATTATGGTGATATAATTACAATCTACTGCAATATAATATTAATGCCTAGGTTAGAGTTTATTTTCTATATAGCAAATAATTGCATGTTTATCAAAATATAAGAGAGTCAATCTTGTATGGCGTCATACAGTTACATATTCATGCCCAGTCAGTGGCTTATTCTGAAATAAATTCCATGAATTTAATACTTGCAATTCCCTTAGGAAGTAAGATCGTGACCAACATCTGTGGAACGATAGCTCAGAAGGCATAATGGGGAGTACTAAAGCGCCCTTTGCGCTTGTAATAAGCTCCATTACAACTAGATATCAATAAATAAGTAGATTAGGAGTCAGTATTGAATGAAGTTACCTTCCACATAACATGCATAAGATGCCTTTTAACCTGGAGCCAAGGGAACAGTCCTCATGACACACTTCCACTTTCTGCACAATATTTGAATGTCACATCCTGGCAATAATTTCTGATTGCTATGGCCAATAACTGAGTGCAAGGAAATCTTTACTGGAATTTTTGGGACAGAATTTAAGATATGAAATGCTTTCTTTTTATTAAGTACCTACAGTCAGTATTTTGTACCAACCACTCAAAAGAATAGCAATACTGTACACGTACACCAATTAACTGAATGGGAAGCCAATGAAATTGTGTACTCCCGGTAAAACCTGTCTCTTTCCCAACATATTTTCAAATAGAATCTTGAAACTCAACTTTCATGCGCCTCACTACTTAACTATTGTCTGACACATATCCTGGATCCATCCAACTGCACACTTTATTCCAAAAGCAAACCTGTGACTATATATAATGTTAATCTAAATCACTGAAACTTTTCATTGAATATAAAGCACCTTGGGATATGTTACTGAAAGTACTATATAATTGCAAGTTGTTCTCATTTGGGAGGACCTGCTGCAGCATTCCGGAAATAACAGTAGATTCAATTCAAGATTTGAGATTTTCAGGGGAAACTTTGCTTAATTTGAAGGTTTGAAGCATGGCCTTTGAGATTCAAAGTCAGAACCCTGGGTGGGTGGAAACATTTCCAGGTGCAGTTCGTCTCAAATTTGACACCGCTGATTCTGATTAATGTGCATCTCTGGAAGATTGTAGATTAATTCCCCTTCATTCAAATACCACAGTGAAGAGCTTGAGTAAATTCACTGAGCTGAAACTCTAGGCCGGAAGCTGTGCTTAAAGTAAGTATGGGCCAGGGAATCAGACACTCATTGTTACATCTCGATTTTTGACCAACATTTGCTTTGAGCATGGGATCAATTAATCTACCATTACCTCTTGCTATGATTTTAAATCACTGAAGTAGATGCCTACATGCAATTCTTAAAAAGGCACTTTGTAAGGACTACTCAGTGGTGAATTAAGACAGAAAAGCATTGGTTGATATGAGCAAATGCATGAAATCAAAGAAAATCTGAGTGACACGACAACTTTATCAAAGTAGCCAGTTTTGAGAGACATAGATATCAAACTGCAATCTATTAGAGAAGACAACTATACTGTAATATTTTTCAAGATGTCACAATGTAGTATAGTAGAAAAGAAATCCAACTTTGGGATCTCCAGGAAGCTCATAAAATTACAATCAAGTCAAACAAAATTTATGTTAACATATTGGGCGCGATTCAACCACATTTGCAGGGTGTTATCCATTAACTTTTTGGGTGAGATCCAGACCGGTATTCACCCACACACAAGTCATTTTTTTGGGCACAGCCCACACTTAGAAATTTTTTCAACAGTGGAGAGTTGAACTCGCGGCGAGCCCAGCTCATCAAAGATTGGGGTGCCATTTTGAAATGGTGCAGCAATCTTTAGATGAGCTTCAGGAGCCCCTGCACACCCCACCCAAGGACAATGCCACCCCCCTGCAGACATGGGCATTACTCTCCCCCCCTCAAGTGAGGAAACCCCGCTATGGGGTTGCAGAAGCTCCCCCTGCTTTTCAGTACCTCCCTTCCCCCCCCCCCCTTTTTCAGGCCCCCTCACTCCCTTTTTCAGGTCCCCCCATCACCCTCCCCAACCTTTGAGGTCCTTTCATAACCCCCCCTTCATTTCCTGCCTGCACCCAGGCACTGTCAGTCTGGCACCTGGACAGGGTCGCTGGAACCCCGGTACTACCAACCTGGCACTGCCAGGGTCCCCGGGTGCCAGGAGAGAGCCAGGATACTGCCCTTCCTTGGCCCAGACCACCCAGGAGGTTCCAATGGCCTCCGAGAGGCCTGAGTAGCCATCATGACTGGTCTCCGTTTGTGGAGACTAGTACCGATCGGCGTCCAGCTGAGGCCTCGCTGGTGCGGCCAGTGACTCCTGTGCATCGGGAGAATGCAGCCTCAAACAGGCCAGGCAAATTTAAATGAGCCTAATCGCTAATTTACATATTATCCGGACCACGCCCAGTGAGGATGTAATCCAGATCGCGCCGGCACTGCAAGTCAGGTGACTCGTGCGAGGTTTTGCATCTGGCACAAAGCCCTTTTTGGGCCTTCCCACATTCACCTGGCGCTGAGCGAGGCACAACACTGTGGTAGAAATGAAGGAGTATTCATTGTAAATTTGCCTTCCCTCCATTCTACTTATACAACATTGGTTTGGAATCAATGGATATCGATAATATAAAAGGTCTATAATCTCCCAAACCAGGAACATCTTTGTTCATAAAGCAATTCTGATTAAGGCCAAGCAAAGAGAACTCACGTTATTGCAAATCTGCTGTTGCAATCCAGCCCCAAGATTATACTATGTGTATGCTTTGAACAGGAGTGGCTCTATTTGTGGTAGAATTAATGGCTCAAGTCTTCCGGTTAGCGGCAATGCTTGGGCAATCGACACTGATTATGAAAACTGCTGCACTCTGTCCTTTTTAAGCATCTTTCAAATCAGGACTTCCTGGATGGGTCAGCTGAAGCCATCCACAGAGGTCAATCACAAAGATAAACAACACAGAGGACCTGCCCCACTTTTATGACATCAGCATACCTGTTCATCAATGTGTTGTAAATAAGTATTTTTAGTGGTATAAAAAAATGTCCTCATATTTGAATTGATCCAGTAAATTTATATTAAGAGCAGGAAGAAAAAGAACACAAAATGTTCAAGCATTTAATTGTCTCATAAAATCAGTAATAGGCCATTCAGTTCTGCCCCGAAAACCACTTCTTTATATCCTTATAGTTTTTTCTTGTTGATTTGAATATAACAATAAATAACTGATTTCATATCAGTTAATATGAGGGAATTGTGGCATAATGATAATGATACTGGACTAATAATCCAGAGGCCCAAGCAAATATTCCAGAGACAAAGGTTCAAATCCCAGCATGCCAGTTGGGGTTTAAATTCAATTAATTAATAATTCCGGAATAAAAAGTTAGTCTCATTAATAATGATCACGTAACTATGATTTATGTAAAACCTCACCTGATTTGCTAACATCCTTTAGGGAAGAAATCTGAACTACATGTGACTCAAGATCACAGCACTGTGGTTGATTTACAATTTACCACTGAAGTGGCCGAGCAAGCTACTCAGCTATAGGAGGTGCACCATCATCTGCTCAAGGGATGGACAATAAATAATTCGCCATCCAAGAACACATAACTATTGAATAAACTTGGAAAACAGAAGGAAAATACTGTGGACGCTGGAAATCTGAAATAGAAATGCTGTGAAATACTCTTGCAGCACCTTTGGAGAGAAGCAGAGTTAATGTTCTGATGAAAGGCCACAGATTTGAATATGATCTTGCCACACCGCACTATAGATCTCACCACTGGTGGAATAAAGTGGATATTTAACAGTTAAAAAATAATTCAAAACCAAAAAAATGCTGGAAAGACTCAGTTTTTATTTCAGATTTCCAGCATCTGCAGCACTGTATTTAAAAAAAGTATCTTTCAACTAAACATGCAACCAGTCCAAAGATCGTTTTTGTAAGTGGAAGGAATCTCTATGCTGGCATTGTTATTACTTGAGGATATGCAAGAAATTAATTTGTTTACTTTATTATGAACCTTTGGAATAGAACCTTGGGTTTTGTATCTTTATAACATCTAGTCTTTATTGTTGGTGGATTCTGAAGTATTTTCTCACTGTCCCTTCCTGCCATTCTCTGATCTTCATTTCCCATATTACTCTTTTCCTCTCTTACCTTGTATCTACTCTTTGAAATTACGTCTTTCCATATTTGGTCCCTTGCCCCAATATAGTAACATGGGCCAAGAGTAGGCCACTCAGCCTGCTATGCTATTCGATATGATATGGCTGATCATCCACCTCAATGCCTTTCCCCCACATTATCACCATATCCCTTTATGTAATTGACAGAGAAATCTGTCAATCTCTAGTTCAAACATACTCAAAGACAGACGGTGTAAAACCCTCTCTTATTCCCTAGTCATATGACTCACAAGAACATTGGTTCCAGCATGGTTCGGATGTAGAGCATCCAAATGTTACAGTCTCAATTTTCCCAAGTTCTGATGCCAGTGCCTCACAAACCAGAACCTGCTTCTCCCACACCAGTATTTGAGTCACACATTAATCTCTCTAATTTTATGCACCCTGTGCCAATTTGCATGTGAGGGCGGCACGGTGACACAGTGGTTAGCATTGCTGCCTCACAGTGCCGAGGACCCGGGTTTGATCCCAGCCCCAGATCAAAGCAGATCAAATGCGGGCAGCACGGTGGCGCAGTGGTTAGCATTGCTGCCTACGGCATGGAGGACCCGGGTTCGAATCCCGGCCCTGGGTCACTGTCTGTGTGGAGTTTGCACATTCTCCCCGTGTCTGCGTGGGTTTCACCCCCACAACCCAAAAGGTGTGCAGGATAGGTAGATTGGCCACTCTAAATTGCCCCTTAATTGGAAAAAATAATTGGGTACTCTAAATTTAAAAAAAAAAGAAAAAAGAAAAAGAAAAAGCAGATCAAATGGTAGAAAGCTTAGGTTGAGTAACTCACTTCCTGGTCCCCAAAGTCTGTGCACCATCTATAAGGCACAAATCAGAAATGTGATGGAGTACTCTCCACTTGCCTTGATGCACATCCAACAACACTCAAGAAGCTCGGCACCATCCAGGACAAAGCAGCTTGCTTGATTGCAACACCTTCCACAAACATTCAATCCCTCCACCGATAAACAGCGGCAGCCGTGTGTACCATCTACAAGATACACTTCAGTAGCTCACTAAGGTTCCTTAGGCAGCACCTTCCAAATCCACGACCACTATCATCTAGAAGGACAAGAGCAGCAGAAGCCTGGGAACCCCACCACCTGGAGGTTCCCCTCCAAATCAATCACTACCCTGACTTGGAAGTATATCTCCATTCCTTCAAAGTCACTGGGTCAAAATCCTGGAACTCTCTCCCTGACAGCATTGAGGGTGTACCTGCACATCAGGGACTGCAGCGGTTCAAGAACGCAGCTCACCATCACCTTCTGATTGGCAACCAGGAATGGGCAATAAATGATGGCCTAACCAGCGATGCTCACATCCCATAAGTGATAAAATAATAGATGGAAATTAATCCTAATTAATAAAATAGGAAGACCAAGACAGCAGCAACTGCTTGAACAGATCAACATGAAAGCTAAATAAATTTGTTTGAAAAGATTGTACAAAAAAAAAGGATAGCAAGCCCAGATGCCATACAGCATCAATTTAAGGTAATGGAAATGACTATTAGAATAATTAAGTGATTAAAGAGAAGGTCGATTCTGGACAACACCTAAATGAGATCTACAGAATTTTAACAAATCCAAAAAGGAATTCTTGTATTAAATACTAGATATGTTGGCAGTTTTATTTTAGTGACTGAATTTGATGATACACATACATTTCATATACAAAATAGGGGCAGAAGTAGGATATTTGGCCAGTCGAGCCTTCTCTGCCATCCAACACGATCATGGCTGATTTGATTGCACATTCTATCTGAATCCGACATTTTCAACTTTCCCTGATAACCTTTGATTCCTTTGCCTAACAAGAATATATCTACCTTTGCCTTAAAAATATTCAATGACCCTGCTTCCATCAGCTTCTGAGGCAGAGAGTTCCAAAGTTGTACAACCCTCAGAGAAAAAATTCTCATCTCTGTCCTAAAAGGATGATCCCTAATTTTAAAGCAGTGCTGCCTAGTTCTGGACTCACTCACAAGAGGAAACATCCTTTCCATGCCCATCTTGTCAAGACCATTCAGTATCTTATATACTTCATCAAGTCACCCCTCACTACAGTGGAAACAAACGCAGTCAGTCTAGCCTCTCATAAAACAACCTGTTCATTCCAGATATCAATCTAGTACAGGGTTTTACAAAGTGCAGGTTGAGACCTGCGGGTGGGTGTCAGGAGGATCATGGAGCGATCGGTTGTTCTAGTGTTAAGTCTGTACAGAGGTTCAGAGCCTTTGGTTTACAACCTACAAAGAAAAAACTTAACTCAGGAACAAAGCAGTATAAAGATGATTTCTTGAGGTATTCTTCTGTCAATTGTGCCAATGCAAATAAGAATGCAAAGCCTGTGTGTGTTACATGCAGGGACATACTGGCAAATGAGAGAAGTTTCAGATTTTGAAAGAGAAGTGGTGGGTGAAAAATTTAATTTTGAGTCTGAGACCCCAGAGTCAGTTATTAACTTTGAGCAGACTCCAAATTAAAAGACTATGCTGCTGTAGCTGACCTGAGATACCATATTTTAAAAAAGGCCAAAAGCCCATGAGACTGTCAGCATTCTGGAGTAGCATCTCCCAGGTGTATCCAGTGCTGAGTGTAACACGCATTTTGTTTCTGTTGCCTTTCATGATGACCTACATGCAAGAGGTTGGATTTTTTTCTTTTCATAAAGATGAACTGGTTGAAATTGAATGCTATGCCCATCTTGACGGTCACAGTCAGCACGGTGCTTGCCCTCACAGATTGCAGTTCTGTGATTACCTCCTTGATGAAACACAACCACTGAACGTGCTGTTTGTGGCTGAGGTACAAGTAGGGGAAGAGGTTCTCTGGAGATCCTCCTGTTTAGAGCATCCTCCATCTGTGAGCAACTTCTCTCCATGTGCTCCATTCCACTATGATGCTGCAGCCTAAGGGGAACTGCAAATCTCGTGACTGGAAGCAATTGGCCTACTCGGAAGCCTTTCAAAAGCATACAACTCAAGGTCCAGCATCATCTGACTTACATGACTTCTGTTAACTCCTCTGAAAACACAGTATTTCCATTAAGTCTGCACCAGGAGACAAATAGCAAAAATGACCTCTCCTGGAAGTTGAATGGAGATAGAGCACTGGTGCGGAGCCCCTTGTGCAAAATGACAGGTCGATGCCAGTTAGATGCTTATTCAATGACCACTCTGTATGATTCTCATGCAAGCATAGGATGTCCATGCTATTGCCCTTGCTGGAAGTCGCTGAAAATAGATTTGCTAACAGATTTGTATCTAATTTCCATATGTAACAAATTTCAAATCAGGCCTTTTATGTCAATATTTATTATTGCAAATTACTGCACTAATAAGGAGGTGTTAACAAGGCCCTTAGACAGAACAAACATGATATTATAAAAGGTAAATCATGTTCATAAAATTATTTTTAGAGGATGTAACCAGCAAGGCATCTCATAAGGTGCCACGCACAGGATAAGGGCTCATGAAGTTAAGGGTAATATGGATAGGGGATTGTACAGACAGAAAGCAGAGAGGCATTCTCATGTTAGTAGGTTGTAACTAACAGGGTGTCACAATGCTCAGTGCTGAGGCTTCAACTATTTACAATCTATGCACATATATATATAAAAAAGTGAATGGGCAGGAAGATGGCAGATAGAGTACAAGATGTGGAAGTGAGATTATTTACTTTGCTAGTAAGAATAAAGGAGTAGACTCTTTTTTGTTTAAATGGCGAGAAGCTTTTTAAACATTGTTGTTCAGAGAGATATGGATCTCCTTGTGCAAGAAATATATAAAGTTAGCATCAAACATCAGCAAGCAATTCAGAAAACAAATGTCATTTTGGAATTTCCTGCAAGCATATTGGAGTACAAGCCTAACAAAGTCTTGCTATAATTGCTCTGGGGTTTTGAGACACTAAACCAGAAGTACTGTGCACAGTTTTGACCTCCTCATTTAAGAAAGGATGTACTTGCCTTGGAGGGGTGCAGCAAAAGTTCACTAAATTGATTCCAGGGATAAAAGGGCTGTCCTAGATGAGAGGTTATGTTGAATGGGTGAGAGAGGTGATTACATTGCAAGGTACAAGATTCTGAGAAACATTGACAGGGTAGATGCTAAGAGGGTGTTTTCTTTGGCTGGAGTGTGAGTAGAGCTACTGGCAGTTGATCATTTACATTTGAGATAAGAAAGCATTTCTTCACTCAGAGGGGTGAGAATCTTCGGTATTCCGTGCCCCAGAGCGTTGTGAATACCCAGTCTTTGAATAATTTGAGACTCAGATCCAAAGCTTTTCGGATGTCAAGGAAGTAAGGAGGTCAGATGAGAAAGTGGTGTTGAAGCTGAAGATTAGCCATGATCTTACTGAACAGTGCAGCAGGGTTCAGAGGTTGTTTGGCTTAATCTGTTCCTGTTCCTTATGTTGTTATAAACACATTTCATAGTAAAACCCAATTGGAATATCAATATTGCATAATCACCAGTTTAATAAACCAAATCAACAAAATGGTTTTTGAAAACAATTAGTCTGCCATTTTTACTATAGCCAAAAACTCTGATGTTCAAATTAAAGATGTAAATGAAATAACAAACATCTAAAAATCACAGTCAAAATTAACATGACTGAAGTTACTTATCATTGCCTTTTATAATAAAAGTTGAAAATACTTCAGAAGACCTAAAGCATTTCTAGCGAGAAAAACAGAGTTAATGTGTCACATCTGTGACCTTATATGTTAACTCTTTCTAAACAAATGATGCTCGACCAGAAGTACTTCCAATATTTTCCGTTTTTATTTCAGATTTCCAGCAAAGCAGTACATCAATTTTTTTTTTTATTGTTTGTGTGCCTTTGAATGTCTTTATAATAAATAAATCCCTTCAAGCCTATCACAACAGCCTGGATTTTGACTGGATCCTTTTATCGGGCAGGAGATACAAAAGTCTGAGAACACACACAAACATACTCAAAAACAGCTTCTTCCCTGCTGCTACCAGACTCCTAAATGACCCTCTTATGGACTGACCTCATTAACACTACACACTGTGCGCTTCACCTGTTGCCGGTGCTTATGTAGTTACATTGTGTAATCTCTGTTGCCCCATTATGCATTTTCTTTTATTTCCTTTTATTTCATGTACTTAATGATCTGTTGAACTGCTCGGAGAAAAATACTTTTCACTGTACCTCGGTACACGTGACAATAAATAAATACAATCCAATCTCTCAGCTGTTGAAAAGCATTTTCAACCATATCTGTGCATTGTGACTAAAGTGTTATTTCCCAACATGGAACCTGTACATCAACTGGAGTTCAAAGGCTCCCCCACTCCCTCATCCTGTGAGGATTCAAGTTTTTTGTTCTTTCCTCAAAGGTGAAATTGAAGATTGAATTCTCTCAGCTTTATTTCAGCCAGGTCATCACAAGGCTTTAACCACCCATCCTCTATATTGCATAAGCCTCAGCTGATTTGGATTTTGCCCCTCATATCCTACCCTGGGTCAAATCTTTCTCTCCCATCACCCCATTTTTATAGTGACTACTATTCTTCATGATTGAAATTCAAAAATCTCATCCTTGTATTAAATTTCTAGGTAGCCTCAACCCTACCCTATCAATGAAATTTAAATTGATATAACCTTCAATCCCTCTCCAATTTTCCATGATTGATTCAAGCCCCTGGTGCATCCACCCCTCCTTTCATTCTACCGTTGCAACTGTGCATTCAACCCCTCTTTCAACATACCATTGGTAACTTTGCCTTCAAGAATTTAGGGCCTATTTCCCTGACCCCTTTCCCCACAAATCAGCTTAATGTTCTTCTCCAAGTGATCTCCCCCACAAGGCTGTTGGACCCAGCACCCCTATTAACCCCACACTCCCCACCAAACATTCTGCCAGAACACTGCAATACTCAATTATCCAATCCTGCCAAATGCTATCACATGTTGCGAAACACCTTTACAGTTTTTTCAGAATCCAGGAACACCCGCTCATTGTAATTCTTTTATCCGTCCAGTTCAAGAAACCTCCTCAGTTCTCAAAGATTTCTACACTGCATTCTCAGTGCAATGTGATCCCAGAACCAAAGAGAGTTCTTTCAGACCCTGAAACGTCCTTCCCTATTACACCAAGATACAAAAACATCCGAATGATTCCAGATCCCAGAACCTACACCAGTATTCATGAGACCCTGAGATCTCCTGCCAATCCTCTCATAGCTTAAGGATTACTATTTTGAGATCATCCTCACACCCAATGCTGTCTGAATTCAAACTTCCTTCTGAGTACTCCCAAATCTGAGGGCCACCTCCAGTACTACTAAATCACTAATTAGTGTCCCAATTAATACTATTTAGCATAAAAATCCTGTTCCTATAAAATATACGGGTCACCATGAGAATGTTGGGAGATCTGTTTGTTATGAAAGTAAACACAAAGCAAAGACTGCTCTGTGGTAAAGTATGCAGAAAATGTTAATTTAGATCACTGATAATGAAATATATTGTAGTAAATATGTAATATCAGAAATACCTGCATATTAGAAAACCCCAGCATGTATACGTTTCAAAGAACACCGGTTATTTAACTTAAATCTGCATCTTTACCTTTTTTCCTAACGTAATCCCCTCCAGATTTACAGATCAGACAGAGGAAAATCACCAGAAAAGTAAATTACGATAGGTGAGAGAAATTTTGAATCTAGGCAAAGTGCCACTTTGAACTTGGCTCAAGATGGAATCTTCCTTCAATTTTTAAAAAATATTTCATGGGATATAAGCATGACTGGCAAGGCCAGCATTTATTGCCCATCCGTATTTTCCCTCAAGAAGATTATGGTGAGCTGCCTTTTTGCACCGCTGCAGTCCATCTGGTGTAGGTACACCCAAAGTATTGTTAGGAAGTGAGTTCCAGTGACAGTAATATAGTCCAACTGTAATATCGTCCAAGTCACATGGCAAGTGGTTTGGAGGGGAAGTTGCACACAGTGGTGTTCCCATGCATCTGCTGTACTTGTTCTTCGAGGTGGTAGAGGTCGTGGGTTTAGAAGGTGCTTTCAAAGGAGGCCTGTCAAGTGGCTGCAGTGCATTTTGTGTTACAAGCCATTTGGGGGCCAGTAACATTCTGTTTATAGTAGACAAATGTTCAAAATCCCCGTTACCCATTAGGAGAATAAAGCCACAAAATTTCAGTTCTAAACAACCAAAATAATCTTTACTCAACAAAGTAAAACAATTTACAGTACCTAATTTATACTTTAACATCCAGAATTAACATAAGGTAAATATGAATTAACAGGTAAACTGTGGTTGAGTACACCATACTGCACAATAAATGGCAGATGGGACCAAGACAGATCCCACAGATTTCTTAGTAACCCACCCAGATAGCAGTGACCACTGAAAACAACAAAATTACATTAAAACGGTCTCCCTCATAACTTTAGAATATCTGACCTCGGACTTCCCTCACAGGCCTCTCTGATTTGGACTGCCTGAATGATTGTTCACCTCCTGATGGTCCAGTCTGTTCTCCCAAGACTGTATTCCATGGGATTCACAGATGTATTCCCACTTCTAATTAGAGACACAATTCTAGCCCTTTCACAGATCGCTAGTTGCACTCAGCTGGCACTGACCCTGGGTTTCTTTGAACTGCAGTCTCCCAGATACACCAAGATATAAATGGCTCCCAGAGCTTCTCTGAGCCCTAATTGCCTGTCACAGAACCAGTGAGCTTCTGCCACCATCTCCATCTCCGCTCCCCAGGGGCTTCTTTGAGACCCAACTGTCTGGAATAAATGAACATCTCCCAGGGACACTCTGTGAGCTGCAAACCACATGAGATCCAAATTGCAACCAATCCTCTCTCCTAACAAAGACACCAATAAAATGAAACCAGAGAACGTTCTTGATAATGACCTAGCTTTTCAGGGTTCATTGAATGCTTTAATACTAATTTAGCTCCTAACTTCAAAACAGAACATCTCTCTCGGCTGCACTTGCAAACAGTGTAGACATCACATCTCCAGTTCTCCAGTTAAGTAAGTCGATCTTATCATAGCATTTACAGTGCAGAAGGAGGCCATTCGGCCCATCAAGTCTGCACCGGCTCTTCGAAAGAGCTTCCTACCCAAGCCCACACTCCCACCCTATCCCCATAACCCAGTAACTCCACCCAACACTAAGGGCAATTTTGGACACTAAGGGCAATTTAGCATGGCCTAACCTGCACATCTTTGGACTGTGGGAGGAAACCGGAGCACCCGGAGGAAACCCACGCAGACACGGGAGAACGTGCAGACTCCGCACAGACAGTGACCCAAGCTGGGAATCGAACCTGGGACCCTGGAGCTGTGAAGCAATTGTGCTAACCACTATGCTACCATGCTGTTTTAAGACTCCATTCTCTTCAATTAAACACACATGGGTAACCTTTTGAACTGCCATTCTCTTTTAGGTGTTCTGGCAATCTCTAAACCTCAGCATTTCAGTTACCTTACCTTCACAACAATAATCTTCCTAAAACTACACATTACTTCTAAAATATTAATGTGAACCATGAACTAGACATTCATCAGTTGCAAACTGCTGCCACTGTGCATTGGTGGTGCAGAGACTGAATTTTTTTAATGCTGGATGTCACGCCAATCTAACAGCCTGCTTTGTCCTGGATGGTGTCAACCTTCGTAAGTATTGTTGGAGCCACACTCGTCCAAGCAAGTAGAGAGTATTGCATCACACTTGCAGATGGTTGCTAAGCTTTGGGGAGTCATAATGTGAGTTAACTCACCATAGAATCCCCAGCCTCTGACCTGCTCTTGCAGCCACAGTATTTATATGACTGTCCAGTTAAGTCCTGCTCAATGTTAACTCCCAGGATGTTGATGATTGTGGATTTAGTGATGGTGACACCCTTGAATGTCAAGATGTGATGGAGAGATCCTCTCTCGTTGAAGATGGTCATTGACTCTTATTTGTGTAGTGCAAATGTTATTTGCTGCTCCTTTTTCAGCCATTTCCTTCTTCCATTCCGATTTAGACATTGCCATTTTGGCCTGCACTGAACTGAATTCTGCAATTTGCCTTTCTGGCAGAACCTGACACCATTTGGAAAAATGCTGTGGCTAGCATGAGAATTGGGTGTGACTGGCAGAGAAAATCAAAAACCACTACCACTGAAAAAACAGAATGAGGTGGAAGGAAGGGAGAAAGAGGGAGGGAGGGGCAGCAGGAATAGTTGGGGGCAGTGGGCATAAAGTTGGCCTCTAAGTTTCTGAGAGGAGAAGAACAGTTGGGAGCAAAGGACTGTGTGGGAAGTGGGACACATAGAAGTCTGGCAATTTAATAAAAAATAAATACCGAGCATTTAAGAAACAAACATTAAAAAGTTGCAGAATTTAAAGCTTCAACCAGTTCTTAAACTCTCTACAATATAACAGAAGGCTGAACTAACAAAAACATCTATAAAGCCACTAGATTTCATGGTCAAAGTGACAAGGTATGTAACATTATATACAAGGAAAAACGGAAGTTAAATGAAGCAGAGAGGTAGTGTGCACAGTCAGACAATGTTAATATATTAATACAATAAGCAGCAGATTTGGGAGACAATACCTTGGACAAATCTCTGAAGTTGCTTGGCAGTGTCAGATCCAATTCTTCCGATTCATAATTAGTTATCACCCAAGGAAAAACCGGATACTGATTCAAGTCATTGTAAGTCCGACCTCAAGAGAGAAAGAATTAACATTTAATACACCAGCCGGAGGATACAAATCTGGACAGTATGTTTTCAAGGCAATCAAATAAGAATTGTACTAAACTGCTAACTTCCAATACATGTAAACAATTGTTAAATAACTTGAACAATGCATGTTGAAAGACATATGGCATTGATCCTGGTGGTTGATATTAGGAGATGACAAATGGATTCACTGCTTTGCTTGTCAACACGGGGGGAAAAAAATCAACTGAAGGAAGAGGGAATCTTTTAAAAGAACTTGCATTTATGCAGCACCTTTGAAGTAATCAAACGTCTCATGGTTCTTCACAAAGGAGAAAGCTGACCAAGATGAGAAAAGTAAGAAGACGTGACTGTATGTTTGAACAGAAAGATATTTGAAGGCACAATGAGAGTTTGTAAGGTAAAGAGATTTAGGTAATGAGTTCAAGAGAGATGAAACAAGATGGCACTACCAATGAATGAGTGGTAGGATAGGATACCAAATCCAAGAAACTGGTTGATGCTATGGAAGGAGGGAGGAGCTAAGCCATGAAGGAATCTGTGAACAAGATTTTTAAATTTAGTTTATTATGGGACAGAAAGCATGAACAAGCAGGATCCAGCACATGACAGGAAGCAGGCTATTGAACTTATGAATTTTATTTTGCATACGACCAACATCGGATGAGAGAAGTTGGGTCCAGAGTTAACAAAAGTGATTCCATGCCATCTAACCAAGCCTGAGGGAGTCAGCTAGTGTGGGTCGGACACAAGGTATTGAATTTTTGATGGGCGCCAAATAAGAAAGCTTCAGTTTTCCCTCATTTCAGGTGGAACAAATCTGGCTCCCTTATAGGGAGTCTGACAACACAGGTGATCATTGAATTGAGGATAGCAATGAAGAGGCAGAGATTGGTGTTATCGGAATACAGATGGAAACTGACTTATGCCTGTGAACAGTGTCCTATGAGAAGGTGGCAAAGGAGGAGATTTTGGGGTGAAGGGGTGACTGTCTGGGAGTGATAGGAGAATCCATTACTGGAAACGTCCTGGCTAGATAGGGATTAGTAGTATCCAAGAATAGGAGAGATGGCAGAGAAGGATTAAGATGTCAGGAGGACAAGGATGGAACATTCTGATTGCATTTCCAGCAGATATAATTGGCAATTTGGGGGAATGTTGGGAGAGGTGAGCAGCTAAAGGCATGGTCGCCAATACTAGAGTGATTAAAACAGGTATATTCAAATGGAGATGTGCAGATATTTTGGATGTCAGTGGGAGTGGAGGAGATTACAGATATAGGGAGGAGTGAAGCAAGGTAGCAATTCAAAAACAAGGATGAGAACTTTAAAATTGAGGATTGCTTAACCAGGAACCAATGTTGGTGACAAAGTTAGGACATGGACACCATAATTTTGGATACTCTCAAGTTCACAAGGGGTGAAACAGCGGACATTAGCCAGAATCATATCACAACAATCAAGCCTCAACCTTAGCAGTAGATGAACTGAGGCAGGGGCAGGGACGATATTATTGGACGGAGATAAAAATCGGTGGTCTTAGTGATGGCGCACACATACAGCCAGAAACTTGTCTCAGTGTCAAATATGATGGGCTGGATTCTCCACCGGCGGGGTGTTCCATTTTGCCAGCAACCTAGGGGTTTCCTGACAGCATGGGACTGCCCCACAATGGGAAACCCCATTGACCAGCCGGCGTAACGGAGCATCCTGCCAATGGGGTGAAACAGAAATGTGGCACGGCAGGACGGAGAATCCAGCCCGATATCTGGGTTTTGCACAATCTGGTTCAGTCTCTCACATTTGCCAAGGAGAGGGATGGAGTTGGTGGCTAGGGCATAGAGTTTGTGATGGGGAACGATAGGTAATGGGTCGTGGGGGTATCCCAAAGTGCAAACTTCTTTTGGACAATGCAAAAATGTAACTTAAATCGCAAACTTGGTTCCACTAGAGCTACACAAGTAGTTATCCAGAAGAAGTTAGAAGAATTACAACCTCTTCTAACTTCTGGGCAACTACTGTACAGATCTTCTCAACAGACTCCCCCATTCCCTGACGGGGCCACAGTATTCCCCACCCTCCCTCCTGACTCCCCAAAGGATTCCTTCTGACCCAACCTGACATCATCCAGCAGCTAATGCCGTCAAAATTGAGGCATGTTCTCCTTCAATTCCTCTCTCCTACTCATTAACGCTGTGCTTTGGAACTGCTGCGTTGCCTGAATCTCACCCAGCCTGAGTCAGAAGTTGAGTGAGACAGGCACGGAAGAAATTTCACGCAATTAATTTTGCACGGAATGTCAATCTGACACCGATTGCCACTCCGAGTAAGTTACTGCTTCAGTGTTCTCAATATTTAGGAGCAGAACATTTCTGCTTATTCAGTTTTGGATAGGAGACAAGCAGTCTGATAATTTAGAGACAATGGAGGGGTTTAGACAGGTGGTGCTGAGGTAAAGCTGGTGTTGAGGACAAAGAGGGATAGCTTACCTGAAAGGATATGAAATGAAAATCGCATATTGTCACAAGTAGGCTTCAAATGAAGTTACTGTGAAAAGCCCCTAGTCGCCACATTCCGGCATCTGTTCGTGGAAGCTGGTATGGGAATTGGACCTGCGCTGCTGGCCTTGTTCTGCTTTAGAAGCCTTTGTCGCAGCACATATGTCGACATTTGTGTCTTCACTAAGAACTATTTTCTTAGTGTAGCAGGACAGAAACTAGATTGGATTACTTCACCTTTCAACTTTTCTTAGCAATTTATGCTTCCTTCTAAATGACTAACTATGCAACCAATGTCTACTCATACGACAATCATGCCATCACAAAAATCAGTTTAGTGAACCTTTGCTGCCCTCCCTCATGGCAAGTATATCACATCTTAGTTAAGGAGACCAAAACTGCACATAATGCTCCAGGTGTGGTTTCACCAAGACTCTGTACATCTGCAAGGAGATATCCTTGTTCCTGAACTCAAGTGCCCTTGCAATGAACGTCAACATACCATTTGCTTTCTCAATTGCTTGCTGCACCTGCATTGATTGATATCAGTGACTAGTGTACAACACTAGACTGGTCCCTTTGTATATCAACATTTTTCAATCGATCACTATAAACTAATACCTTGCCATTCTGATTTTCCTACGTAAGTGGATAACTTCACATTTATCCACAATTGTCGTATGAGGAGAGATTGGGTTGAGAAGGCCTGTCTTCACTGGAGTTAGAAGAAACTCCAGGATGAACGGATGATGTTTCTCGTGGCTGTGGAGTCCAGAAGACAATATGATTTAGGAGCAGAATTAGGCCATTCTGCCCATCTAGTCTGTTCCGCCATTCAATCACAGCTGATATTTTTCTCATTCCCATTCTCCTGCCTCCTCCACATAACCCCTGATCCCCTTATTAATCAAGAACACCAGGTACTGTTACCTACAGCGTTACAGACCAAGAGGTGGAAAATGGAACTAGACTCTTGCTTAGAACAAGGGATCTCAATCTCAGGATATGGAGAGGCTATTTAGGACTGAGATGAGGAGATATTTCTTCACTCAGCGGGTGGTCAACCTATGGAATTCTCTATCACAAAAGGTTGTGGAGGCCAAGTCACTGAATATATTAAGGAAGGAAATGGATTTCTAGATTCCAAAGGCATCAAGGAGTGTGTGGGAGTATGGCCTTGAGATAGAGGATCAGCCATAATCAGACTGAATGGCGGGGCAGGCTCAAAGGGCCGAATAGCCCTATCCTGCTCTTATTTTCTATGTTTCTATATGTTACTTCATCTGCCATGCAAATGCCCACTCACTCAACTTGTCTAAATCACCGTGAAGCATCTGAACATTCTCCTCACCCTCACATTCCCACCAAGTTTTGTGTCCTCAGCAAACTTGAAATATTACATTTAGCTCCCTCATTCAAATAACTGGTGTATATTGGGAATAGCTGGGGCCCCAAGAACTGATTCCTGTGATATCCCACATCACTACCTGCCACTCTGAAAAAGTATTCCTACTATCTGTTTCCTGTCTACTAACCAATTCTCAATCCATGCCAATATATTACCTCCAAACCCATGTGTTTTAATTTTGCACACTAAGGTCTGATGTGGGATTTTATCAAAAGTTTTCTGGAATTCACACCACATCCTCGACTCCATGTCTTATAACGCCTGAACAATCTAACATGGTTAATAACTTACCTTCAATTTAATGTGCTTGAATATTAACTAACAGTCTCCTAGGTGCGACCTTATCAGAGGTCTTCTGGGTGTCCATTTAACCAACATCCACAGACATTCCCCGTCTCAAAAAAACAATTGGGTTCATTAGACATGACATACTGTAGCCATGCTGGCCACGCAAAATGGACACTGAGCCAAACTAAAATGGAAGGCTGCTGAGAAACAGACAGTTCAGCCAGAACAGCAGTCTGCAAAGAGCAGTTTGCATTCTGCAGCAGCAGAAACCAGTTTGGGCTCAGGTGAAGAGACCTTAGCTAGGTGCAAATGGCAAAACGCTTTGCATGCTAATGAGGCCATCAGACTTGAACACCCACACAATAGATACATTTGGTTCTGAATGGACACATTCCAATCAAGACCCAGACATCGAGGCACCAGAAACCTCCGAACAAAAGGACATAAGAAACGCCCCCTCCATCACGGAGACCCCCTCGCATTGGGGAATTAATCCAGTATCGATAAGAAATTGATCCAATAGGTAGAGCCCGCCCGAGAAGAGGGAAGGACAACGGAACCCCTATAAAAGATAGGGACCTCGTGTTGTCCGGTCTGTTAAACCTGTGCTCCGGCCCCGACTGACACCTGGTATCCTGACTCCAGCCGTTGAGCACCAGCCGCCGAAACCGTAAGTTCAACGCTCGCTACGCGATCCAAGCCCGCTAGACTCCCAAGTGCCAGAACGCTTGCTGAAGGCTGCAGACAAAACCAGGACGAAGGCCTCGTTCTCTGACCTTGCCTGTTCCTGTTAGATAAGTATTCTGTTTGCTTATGTTTAGTTGTAGCTTAGTCTCTTAGTGTGTGTGCATGAGTATTTATTATTAACTGTATAATAAATATTGATCGTTTGAACTTGACTAATCGGTGTATCGTCTTTATTACTTTGAATTTGACCTTGGAATACTTGTGACGTTGCCTATACGGCAGCTGGCGACTCCAGAGCTTAAATAATTACATAGAACAGAGCCTAGCAGTGTTAAGCACACGTCGAACTCGGAGGCGTGTTAATACACTCCAATAAACGCGTTTTACGCCCATAGTAAAACGTGCAACATTTAGTGGCGACATCCGCCGGGACCCTGTTGTAAGTGGAAACACCACAGTGTCCAGGACCCTGAAATTTGAATTAGAACTCCAAATTGCAGAGAAAGAGATCACAAGTATTCAAGGTGTTCAAAATAATAAGCGAAATTCGGAAGTGTGTTTTAGTGCATGCGTACTAACAGGGCTGTAAGGTAAAACTGAAAGCTTTTTGTTGCGACAAACTTTCGGTAGTTTTGTAATCGGAAAATAGCGTAAGCCGTACCCTTTTTACGAAACACCACCCCAGCAACCCCCTGTTCCAAATTATAAAAAGAGAGTCAGAGGAAATGGCCATGCAGGCAATGGAACGTCTGATGGACCCAGAAAAGTTTGTGGTCGCAGCGACCAGCAGCAGTAGCAGAGTAGGCCAGTGTCCCACGTGGGAGCTGGAACTCCGCAAATATCTGCAGGGAAAGGGATGGCCCCTTTGGAAAGAGTTTTGTGCAAATGAGGAGACAGGTCCCGGAAGTATAGGTCATACTTGGTGGGAGAACCTCTCTCAGATACACAAAAAGAGTTTAAGTAAAGCACGCAAGCCGATGGCGATTGTGTCCTGCTTGGCACAGTTGCGAGGCGCAGAGGAGGTTATCAGGACGCTCCGGGCAGATTTAGAGGAAAGGAACCGAATGAGTAAGGTCGATGTCAGGGACATCGAGAAAGAAAACCTGGAATTAAAAGGGAAGTTGGCAGAGAAGGATAGAGAGGTGGATGATGCCAAGAGGGCTCACCAGTCTTGTCTAGCTCATCTGAACAGTTCCCAGACCCAGTATGAGAAAGCCTATCAGGACGTGCAACGTGCCGTTCTGATAAGACAGGAATCGGAAAAGCAGGTGGAGGCATTGCAGAGGCAATGTTCCGATCTCAAAGCAGCTTTGAGAGCACTCCACGCTGCAACGACCGAACAAAGACAAAGCACAGTTGACCACGCGAAATGCAGGAAACAGATTGCGGAATTGCAATCTCTGCTTTCGGTGCAGAATGGCTTCCAAAGCACCTTTGGAGCTCAGTTAGATGGGGAAAACGCCCCAGATTGGCAGGAATTAAGCGAGACAGCGCAGCGTTATGTTCAGGGAACATGTGCGCCCGCAGCTCAGCAGAAACGACAGGCACCCCAACCCCCCACAGCTCAGATCATAACCGCACCCATGAATCCCGTAACCACACAGAGGAAAGCCGAATCAGAAGGCGCCCCAGACATAACTTACACCACCCCGTTAACAGTAACCCAGCTAAGGGACGCTTGTGAAAAGATCACTCCGTTCCTCCCCACCGCAGACCCCCACCAGTTCTTCGCGAAAGTAAAACAGCAGGCTACCATGTACGGCCTGGATGAGAGAGAGCAGGTTAAGCTCACCGTGTTGAGCTTAGACCAGAGTGTAGTGGCAGCCCTCCCCGACCCACAAAACGTGGCAGGAGGCAGCCTAGAGGAGATGCACACTGCTATTTTAGATGCCATCGGGTACAATAGAGGTGACCCCGTAGAAGGCTTGAATAAGTGCAGGCAGAAGAGATCTGAACACCCCACAGCATTCGCCGGAAGGCTGTGGATTCACTTCAGCGCAGTTTTCGGGCAGCTAGATAGAGCGCATTTAACCCGCGAAAACATGGTTAAGTGGACGCGCACAATTATCTCACACGCAACAGAGGCAGGACAGAGCGCTTGCAATAATTACGACCCCTCAGAAGAGGCCCATAACGAAAAATGGGTCCTCAAAAGATTGTCCCGCGCTTGGGAGCAATCGCTTCAGGCAAAAGCAAAGGTTAGATCCCCAGAAGAGGCTCAGGCTGCTGCAGATATCCAAGCAGTCAGAGAGCACCAGAAGCCCGCATGGGTAAATGAAGGCAAGAGCAGCCCTCAACAGAAAGGACAGGAATGCTATAACTGTGGACAGTTAGGGCATTGGGCAAAAGAATGCCAAGCACCCCAGCGATCTCAGAGAGGCCAGCAGACAGGCACTCTGAACCGCAACAAAGCAAAACCAATCCACAATGTAGCAGTACAGTCAGGACCCACCAATGTGGACGAGACGAACTGACGGTGTTCGGGCTCCCCCACTTGGGTCTGTGACACACTATGGGACTCATCAGGGAGACCCGTAGTCACGGCAAAAGTCAAAGGGAAGCCCATAGAGTTACTGTGGGACACAGGAGGATCCCGCACCACCATTAACTCCACAACCACGGCACACGCAGACACGTGGCCGACCACCTCCACCATCACACTTAGCGGGTTCACCGGACACTCGCAGCAGGGACATATCACAGCACCCGTAGCGATCCAGCTAGGGAACATTAGCACAAGGCACCCCGTAGTTTTAGTAAATCTCCCCCGGACAGCAGAACACATCCTGGGGATAGATTTTATGAACGCCCACAGCTTGTCGTTCGACCCAGTGAACCAGTGTGTCTGGCGAATGGCGAGATCAGACAGAGCCCCAGCCACCCTCACAGTAGGAGACTACGCTAATCGGATTAGCGCAGTGGGAGAGTACTCATTCGACCTGACTACACTCCACACCGACCGACAAATTAAGGCCCTACTAAACAAACACAGGACAGCATTTGCAAGTCACCGTCATGACTGTGGCAGAATGACTGGACAAGTTCATGTTACCGGACAGGACCCCCGACCGCAAAAGCAGTATAGATTTCCCCTCGAGGCAGAGGTGGAAATAGAAAAAGTTATAGGCAGCTTGTTGGACCAAGGTGTACTGAGAACGGTAGCCTCCACCAACAATGCCCCTATTTGGCCAGTGAGGAAGCCCGATGGATCATGGCGTCTGACCATCGATTATCGGGAACTCAACAAAGTAACCCCCGCAGTAGCCCCAACGGTAGCTACTAGTCCCGAGACCATGCTCAAGCAGGGTCTCAACGCCAAGTACTTCACGGTATTGGACATCAGTAATGGATTCTGGTCAATACCATTGGCAAAAGCGTGCCAATACAAATTCGCATTCACTTTCAAAACTCAGCAGTACACGTGGACATGCCTCCCACAAGGATTCCACAATTCACCCTCCATTTTCCACCGACAGCTGGCAAGTGGATTAGAAAAATTTTCCCGACCCGAATGTCTGGTACAGTATGTAGACGACCTACTACTGCAGACAGACACAAAGGCAGAGCACATTTCGCTTCTGGCCGAACTCCTAGAACTCTTAACTGAAATTGGCTGTAAAGTTAACCCGAAAAAGGCCCAAATATTGGAAAGTAAAGTGATGTATTTGGGATCAGTCATCACGCACGGCAAACGCGAGATCGAATTCAAAAGAATTGATTCGATTGTCAAATTGCCCCTTCCCCAGAATGTATCAGCCCTCCGGTCGTTTTTAGGACTGGTTGGCTATTGTCGGAACCACATAGACGGATTCGCGACAAAAGCCGCCCCACTTTCAGACCTCCTTAAGAAAGGAGCCCCCTGGGAATGGCTTCCGCAGCATACAGGCGCTGTGGAAGAGTTGAAACGAGCCCTTAGTGCAGCACCCGCGCTGCTAGTCCCCGACCAACTTTCACCGTACGCAATAGAGGTAGCGAGCACAGATCTGACCCTCTCGGCCGTGTTGCTTCAGGAACGGCACGAGCAGCTAAGACCAGTGGCTTATGCCTCCCGACTGTTAGACCCGGTAGAACAAGGATTTTCAGCCTGTGAGAGGCACCTCCTTGCTGTCTTCTGGGCAGTGCAGTATTTCTCATACATCACCGGACTCAACCCCATTACTATTCTGACCGAACACACACCCACACAGCTACTACTAGACGGTCGACTGAAGGACGGTTCAGTTAGCCAGATTAGGGCAGCTAGGTGGACCCTACTTTTACAAGGACGGGACATTACAGTGAAACGGACACGCACCCACACATACTTAGCAGACAACCTCCAATACCCCGGACAGCCCCATGACTGTGAAATTGTAGCTCCCCTGCATAACACAGGACCCTTTTTAGCCAAAACACCCCCCAGGAAGATAGGGAACCCGAAACAAAGCCCCCAGCCCACAGACACGTGTGGACCCTTGAGGATTTATGTAGACGGTTCCTCCACAGTTTTAAATGGTGAGCGTATCACAGGATGCGGCATCTATGTAGAGGACGCGCAGGGGCGCGCTCTCGAAGAGATAGCTCTTAAGTTACCAGGTCACTTAGGCGCGCAGGCAGCAGAGCTAGCAGCCATAGCGTACATAGTGGACCACCCCGATTCTTTCCCCAGCCCAGCAGACATATATTCAGACAGCTTATATGTCTGTAACAGTTTAACCGATTTTCTGCCCCTGTGGAGGACACGAGGTTTTGTCTCCGCAGACGGGAAACCCCTTCCATCAGCCCCTCTACTCCAGCATATTTTAGCGAAAGCGAAGGACAGGACCTTCGGCATAATAAAAGTAAGAAGCCACCATAGGTCATCACCCCCTGGGAATGTAAAGGCCGACGCATTGGCTAAGGCAGGTTCCAGGAGAGGACACTTATGGACCCCCCCAGCTAGCGCACCAGCTAGCGCCCCTGTGAGCGCAGTCCAAGTCTCACAGACTGATATTAAAGATCTCGTGGCAGCACAAAAACAGGACGGAGACCTCAGGGAGGTTTTCAAGGGGAACTTTGTGCCTGCTTACGAGCACTTTAAACACGCACTGACCACACATGAGGGTGTGATCATTAAGGACCGACTTTATGTGGTCCCACAGCAGGACAGGAATCAGATGATTGCCTTGTTCCATGACGGACACGGGCATCAGGGAATTGATGCAACAACGAGGCACCTCAGGCAACTCTGTTGGTGGCCTGATCTCAGGAATGATGTAACGCACTACATAGAGAATTGCCTGATTTGTGCTCAGAATAACCCGGAGCGGTATTCTAAGAAGGCACAACTTCGGCATACTCGCCCAGTTAACGGCCCTTGGACAAACCTCCAGATCGACTTTATAGGTCCATTGCCCCCTTGTCGGAATGGCTATAAATACGTTCTGGTGGTGATAGATACCTTTACCAAGTGGGTAGAGGCATTTCCCTCACGAACAAACACAGCTAAGACAGCTGCAAAGATCCTGACCCACCACATCTTCACGAGATGGGGTTTACCCCGAAGTATCGATTCGGACCAGGGATCTCACTTTACAGGACGGGTCATGAGGAACGTCCTGACAATATTCGGAATCAAACAGAATTTTCATATTGCGTATCATCCACAGTCCAGCGGGATTGTGGAGCGCATGAATCGGACCCTAAAAACTACCCTTAGGAAAATGGTTCAAGAGAACAATTCCACATGGGATTCAGTGCTCCCCTTTGCACTTATGTTCATAAGGAACACTGTCTCCACATCGACAGGATACACACCACACACACTCATGACCGGACGCCCTATGAAAGGTACAGAATTCCTTTTAGGACTGGACATGACAAGCCCCGAAGTGACGGCCCTCACACATGAAAAGGCAGTTAGAGATCTAGTTGAGACTGTGAGGTCTGCACAGCTCGCAGCCGCAGTCCAGCTAGGGAAACGCCGACAGCAACGTACTGCCTGTTTCAATAAGACCGTCCACACCACAGAATTCCAGGTTGGGCAACAGGTAATGTTATCTGTTTATAACCCCAGCAGTTTTTTGGCTCCAAAATATTCCGGTCCCTACTCAATTTCGGACAAAATTAGCCCCTCCGTGTACAGAATAAAGTATCCTAATGGGAAGACCGCGTGGTTCCATATAAACCAGTTAAAGGCATATGGAACACAGGCCAACCATGCTCACCATGTCCTGCTGGATGCAGCAGAACACTTCACCCCGCCCACCAGAGACACTTTTCCACCATCCCCCTCACAGACCAGTTCATCCACGGACTCGCCCACGACTCCGCCCACAGACCACTACAGACCACGCCCCGACACGCCCACAAGCTGCCACAGCAGAGACAGTAGGACTGACACTGCCTCTGAAGACAGCGACACCACACAGCCATACAGCCCACACTGCACCAACTACGACCCCGACTCCAGTGACCCCATGGAAGTCACTTACCTCAAAAACCCCGAACCACCACCCGACCCCGACTACCCCGACAACACACTTGACGCCACCCAATGGCACAGGGACAATTCCTACAGACTTGTCCGCAATGATGAAAGTGACCCCCGGTCACACAACTCCAAAATAGCATGCCTGATCCACACAAGGGTGTGGGATCCGGGAGAGCAGGACGACACGGTGTCTGACTCCCGACACGGCAACCCCTTTGTGACCCTGTTCACAGAGGCAGAATCAAAGTGAGGTGTCCAGATGATGTAAGATAGGAATCGTTTGAGGGAAACGATGTCCTTTCTGATGGAACCTGCACGTATGTTTGTCTTCGTTTTATGTTTGTTTGTCTCAGGATTGTACAATGTTTCAGTTGGAGGATGGACATCTTCTTTTCAGCTGAAAAGATTGTGACCACCTCACATACACGTTAGCTTGTCCGCAGATACCTTTGAGAACTTCGGTTTGATTGGAGATCTTTTCCAAAGTTGTAAGGCCACACGCCAAATAGTTTATCTGCAGATATCTCTGAGAACTTCAGTGATGTCCTCAGTTGGAGCATCTTGGCTCCCATGGTTTTTTTAGGTGCCCCTCTATTCGGCGAAATAGAGGCTGCAAGTCATGGTCAACACATTCGTACCCGTTTCTTTCCAGGTTACTCAGGCAGTGGACAAACGGCACTGAGGACCCGCCCTGTCTGAGAACCAACCCTTGGTCAGCCAAGCTCGGGTACGGCACAGCACGCCCTACCCGGGGATTCCATCCAACTCGTACCCGTAGCGGCCCATACGCAACTCATTCGGACGTTTCTTTCCAAATTTGGTTTTCATTTTACGTTAGGTAGCCCTTCGGCCACCATCCCACATGCTATTTACATCCGGGAACATTCGGATGGTAAATCAGCAAAGCCTGCGAGACGGCTCGCAGAAGGAAGGATTGTTAGGTGTATGCTGGTCTTTAAATTCGCTTTTTGAAAAAAAAAATGAGGGGAGTCACAGGGTGTGACTTAGCCAGTCATTTTTAAGGGTCAATTGGGTTTTGAAAGACAGATGCACTAACAAGTAAAGGTCTTAAACTGTGTATTGACAGATACTGTGCTTGATCCCAAAGGTTTCAAAGGACGAGACAGAGGTCGAAGCCAGGATTGTCAATACCGGAGGAAGAAGGAAGAGAAAGAAGAAGAACAGCAAAATGATGGAAGCCCACTTATTACTATTTAATGTCATATGTATATGTGTGGAAACAAGACACGTTTCCCCCACAACCCCCACCGTAAATGTTAGTACAGCAAACCCCCAGTGCTCAGCTCTGATCAGCGAGGTTCAGACCTGGTGTACTAAATTCATGACGTGGTACTCCATGTCCTACATAATCGAATCACTGTTGGTGATTGCGATCCTCACCATCCTAGTGCAGACCCTCAGGTTGAGGAAATGGAAGAGGAGAGCCTCTCGTTCCAGCACCTCACCCATCTATAGAGTGCAATCCCCCATCTTCGGATTCCACCAAACCCCTCAACCCCTCACTGATTACAACACTCTGTAAATAAAATTCAGCCATGTATTATATTGTTCCATACTCGACTGCCGAGTTGGGAAGTGTGATGTTGTGGTGTGAATGGTTAAGGTTTAGAGTGATTAAATGTTTAAGTTAAGGTTAATAGTGATAGGTAGAGGTTCCCAATTGTAGTAATGCATGTCCCTTTGACATAGGGCCAAGTAGAAATGTTAGTTAAATTTTTTTTCTCTTCTTCCCATAGTTTAGAACAGAGTAGAACAGGAACTGGCAAGAGGTCAGAACACAAGGAGGCAAAGTACATAGGTGATCCTTCACAATAGTATGATTGTGAGGATCACAAGGAGGGAATGTAGCCATGCTGGCCACGCAAAATGGACACTGAGCCAAACTAAAATGGAAGGCTGCTGAGAAACAGACAGTTCAGCCAGAACAGCAGTCTGCAAAGAGCAGTTTGCATTCTGCAGCAGCAGAAACCAGTTTGGGCTCAGGTGAAGAGACCTTAGCTAGGTGCAAATGGCAAAACGCTTTGCATGCTAATGAGGCCATCAGACTTGAACACCCACACAATAGATACATTTGGTTCTGAATGGACACATTCCAATCAAGACCCAGACATCGAGGCACCAGAAACCTCCGAACAAAAGGACATAAGAAACGCCCCCTCCATCACGGAGACCCCCTCGCATTGGGGAATTAATCCAGTATCGATAAGAAATTGATCCAATAGGTAGAGCCCGCCCGAGAAGAGGGAAGGACAACGGAACCCCTATAAAAGATAGGGACCTCGTGTTGTCCGGTCTGTTAAACCTGTGCTCCGGCCCCGACTGACACCTGGTATCCTGACTCCAGCCGTTGAGCACCAGCCGCCGAAACCGTAAGTTCAACGCTCGCTACGCGATCCAAGCCCGCTAGACTCCCAAGTGCCAGAACGCTTGCTGAAGGCTGCAGACAAAACCAGGACGAAGGCCTCGTTCTCTGACCTTGCCTGTTCCTGTTAGATAAGTATTCTGTTTGCTTATGTTTAGTTGTAGCTTAGTCTCTTAGTGTGTGTGCATGAGTATTTATTATTAACTGTATAATAAATATTGATCGTTTGAACTTGACTAATCGGTGTATCGTCTTTATTACTTTGAATTTGACCTTGGAATACTTGTGACGTTGCCTATACGGCAGCTGGCGACTCCAGAGCTTAAATAATTACATAGAACAGAGCCTAGCAGTGTTAAGCACACGTCGAACTCGGAGGCGTGTTAATACACTCCAATAAACGCGTTTTACGCCCATAGTAAAACGTGCAACAATACCCTTTACCAATCAATGTTGGCTTTTGCTAATCAACTCAAATTTATCTGTTTATAATCTCTGCCTTTAATTGTAGATTCCAATTACATCATCACAACAGACACCAGATTAACAGGTCTACAACTTCCTGATTTCTCCATTCCAACTTTTCTGAAATAACAAAGTTGCTTTTGAAATTTTCCAATTTATAGAGTGTCAGAGGAAGCTGTTAGACATTGAAAAGAAAATCTGGGATTGTATTTATTCTCCAGTATGACTTTGTACTGGACAGAAAGCTTGGTGTGTCATAGAATTGTAGGCAATGGTTATGAAGAAGAGAACGATATTGGAAGGAAAACATGAGTGGTTGACCATAAGGTTAAGGGGGGGGGGGGGGGGGGGGGGGTTGTTGGGTTACGGGTATAGGGTGGATATGTGGGTTTGAGTAGGGTGATCATGGCTCGGCACAACATTGAGGGCCGAAGGGCCTGTTCTGTGCTGTTATGTTCTATGTTCTATAAGTAACCATAATGGAATCAAAAGCAGAATGAAGAAGAGCTTAAGTCAGTTGATAGTAACAGCAGCATTGTGGTGGGTGGAGACCTAAAGAATAAGAAGTTGGAAATTTTGAAGATGGAAAGGCAACTTAGAGCAAGGGGGTAGTGTTTCTTCGTCGGGTTAGAAGATGATAGTTGTGGATCGAAGCAGCCAAAGATAAATGGATGATGAGGACAATGAAGTAGTCATGACAGATAGTTTCATCCATGATCAGAAGGATGGAAGCAGCAATTTTTAAGATCATGGAATCATAATTTGTGAGGAAAGGAGACAGAAAGGATCAATGCAATTATTCTGATTGGTGGGACATAACAAGTGGTGATCCAGAGAAAGCTGCTCTTGCCTACCTACTCACTTCACAGGTACAAAGTACCCCCATCTTTAATGATAGAGGAGCCCAACACCCCCCACAACAGTATAAATCTGACACTATTTCCAATTCTCTCTAGTTTTGACAAAGAGTCATCCAGATTCGAAACGTTAGCTCTCTTCTCTCTCCAAAATGCTGTCAGAACTGCTCAGATTGCCCATTATGTTGTGTTTTTGTTTCAGATTTCAGCATCCGCAGTCATTTGTTTTTATTTACATCAGTGCAAAAGATAAGGTGCAAGCATACGCAACACTCTTCAGCCAGAAGTACAGAGTGAATGATCCATCTTGGCCTCCTCCAGAGGTCCCTAGTACTACAGATACCAGTCTTCAGTCAATTTGATTCACTCCATGTGACATCAAGAAACGGCAGAAGGCAATGGATACTGCAAAGGCTATGGGGCCCTGACAATATTCCGACAATCGTCCTGAAGACTTGTACTCCAGAACTTCCCGGGTCCCTAGACTGTTCACGTACAGCTACAACACTGGCATCTACCCGGCAATGTGGATAATTGCTCAGGTGTGTCCTGTACACAAGAAACAGGACAAATCCAACAAAGCCAATTACCACCCCATGAGTCTATTCTCGATCATCAACAAAGTGATGGAACGGGTATCATAAGTGTTATCAAGTGACACTTACTCGGCAATAACCTGCTCATGGACACTCAGTGTGTGTTCTGCCAGGGTCACTCAGCTCCTGAACTCATTATAGCCTTGGTTCAAACATGGACAAAAGAGCTAAATGCCAAAGATGAGGTGAGGGTGACTGCCTTTTTGCTATAGTTACTGCACCACTCTCTCCCCTACGGGATTTTCTTCAAATCCTGTGGTGATTTCTTCCCTCAGGATTTGGAAACATTTTTGGCAGCATTTCATCCCCGTCTTCTTTAGTCCCTATTTGTAATAATCACCTCTTTTTGCCTTCGGGCCTGGCCTCATTCAAGCCTTGGAAGGCAAAGGGGCTTATACATTTTAGGGATCTATTTGTAGAGGGGGATTCGCCAGTTTTGAGGAGCTGGCTGTCAAATTCCAGTTGCCCAGTTCAAACCTATTTTTTAAATTTAGAGTTTTCCTTTTCCCCTAGCCACCACCCCCCTCCTTGCTGAGGAGGGTTGTGTCCTTGTACAGCCTGACAATGGATCTATTTCAGATCTGTATAGCCTTATCCTTTCGTCCGATCCTGCCCTGTAGATGTGGTGAGGGAGAGGTGGGAGAGGGAACTGGGTCCTGTGCTTACTGATGAGGCTTGGAGGGAAGTCCTCTACAGGGTGAACTCCACTTCTTCCTGCGCCCCAAGACTAATTCAGTTTAAAGTATTACTTATTAAAATAATACATTATTTTTGAAATTGCATCTATTAATGCACTAAAATACACAATCACAGGAATTTTAGCTCTAAGGTTTGTTAACTAAAATCAATCTTTTTCCCCATTTTTGTTTAAACCATCCCATTTTCAAGCAAAGCCCTTGTGCAGAACAACATATAAACAAGCCACACACTTAAGGTTTTGAGTATATGTTAATATTTAATAAGATCTGAGTAGTTGTTGTCAAGATAATAGTGTTACCTGAATCAGCTGAAAGGAGGTGTACTCTAATGGGATGAAACAGATAGGAGCGTCATCTCTTATCCATTTATTTTTCTCCTGAAGGAACATGGTTGAAAGCTGACAATGCTTATCCTCTATCCTGTCCAGTACATTGGAACACTTGTTTCCAATGAGATGTCAGGCTGAACTTACAAGTTATGAACTGAAGGTTTTAATTTGTAAAATGGTAAATTGTTGGAAACATTTCTAAACTTAAAATGACTTAAAAGTCTAGGTGCAAACAAGATTTTATATTTTAACTATTTGAACAATATTACAGGCTAAATATGGAATGCAAATTTGCAACAAAAAAATCTAATTCTGAGGCAATAGGGAAAGCCAAAAAGATCTTATGGTGTATAAACAATGGAATAGAGCACAACTTCCAAGAATTGAATGTGAGGATGAGGCCACAACTGGACAATTGTGTATAGCCAGGCATGGTGATAGTGCAATAGCATCCGTGGTATGGGGAATGTTTACTGTCAGAATATTCAAGATTTTCAAAGGAAGAGAGAAAATAAATTCTCTGAATGTGTTTGAAATTGAAAAGCAGGGAAGGTATATTGATAATTGTCAAGTAAAGAAAGATTACATAGTGCCTTTGAGGGCCAATGGATACATAGAAACATACATAGAAAATAGGAGGCGGCCATTTGGCCCGTTGAGCCCGCTCCGCCATTCATTATGAGAATGGCTGGTCATCAAGTTCAATACCCTGATCCCGCCTTCAAGAATATCCATCACTGCCTTCTTGAGGGGAACTAGGGATGGGCAACTTAAGCCAGAAAACAATTGTCGAGCAATACCATTCACATTTCCCATAGAGATTGACAGTCATTTATCAGCCTTTCAGGCGCCTGGGCTAGACTCCATGATCGACAGAAACACCATATGAACCATCTATACCAGTGATTTATCAGCCCTTAAGAACAAGAACAGGTTTCTGCTTCTGGATTTTATTCGGTCAGTTTTTAAAAAAAAACAAATGTTATTTGATTTAACGACACTTTGAAACACTGAAAGGAAGCAAACTGCTCCGTTTGATTTCTCCAAGCAAAACAAAATATACAGAAAATAAAAAATAAATTGCATATAAGGGGACCACAGAAATTAGGTTCCATTTACTTCACAGCGAGGTAGCAGACAACCAATTATATTTTAAAATTATCGCTAACACAGGCTAATTGCTCATTGTTCAATGGTGGTATCTGAACATTGGATCGCAGTGCAATTGTTGAATGTCATAGTGCGTATTACTGGAGGACAAGGCAGCAGTCAAGGCTGAGCAATGGCGACATGAGACAAATCAAGTCCTTATGCACAGACCACTCTCCCTTCCTCTCTGGTAGCAGGCTGCTTTACTGCTGTAGCTCCTTCATCCTGTTGAATAAGCTGGCGGCTTGGAACCACTGAATCTGGCCCTTGTTGAAGCTGTGGTTGAGCACTACTGTATCTTGGCTGCTATCCTTGTGCTTAAGGATACAAGTGAGAGGCTTTGCAGGGGTAAATTTTTTCAGTCCAGTGACTATTTTATTATTTACATTTTTCCAATTAAGGGGCAATTTAGCATGGCCAATCCACCTACTCTGCACATCTTTTGGGTTATGAGAGTGAGTGAGGCCCATGCAGACATGGGGAAAATGTGCCAACTCCACACGGACAGTGACCCGGGGCCAGTATTGAACTTGGGTCCTCAGCCATGTGAGGCAGAAGTGTGGTTTAGCTCAGTGGGCTAGACAGCTGGAATGTGATGCAGAATAAGTCCACCAGCGCGGGTTCAATTCCCGTACCAGCTAAGAATTCAGAATTCTTCCTCCGTGTACCTGAATAGGCGCTGGAATGTGGCGACTAGGGGCTTTTCACAGTAGCTTCATTGCAGTGTTAATGTAGGCCTACTTGTGACAATAAAGATTATTTATTTATTATTTTAATAACTACTGCGCCACCATGCTGCCCTTATTTCAGACCTGTGATGGAGAATTTATCATCCGGTTGCACCTTGTCCTAATCAGCAGGGTTATTGAAGTTCAGAGGCAGGAGTCCTTGATTCTTGAAATTGGTTTTGTGAATTTGAGCAAAATTCTTGACAATGATGACTCGACCTTCTAGATACAGAAGCTCAAGGGTAGCATGCTCTCTGCTCGAGCCCTCACCATAGTTCACATCATCAACCACCACCCAGTTGATGTCCTGTTCCTTGTAAACATGAGCAGTTTCCGGCATGGGCCTAAAATGCTTGGTTATCTGTTTTTTGACCTCATTGACTGGTCATTCTCAATGTTCATGACATCGATTAGCAGGTTATTAGAAATATTGTCATTGTAACCATGGAACTTCAGCCAAAGCCCAGCAGCTGATATGTGATCAGTGGTACATTTGCCCTTTACCTTGATCAGCACTTGCATGTCCTCCAAATCTTTTGTTCCAAGTATCAAATGGCTCAAAATGCTGTAGCCAATTGCTCATTGGATTCACCATGACGGAAATGCTCTGGGGGTCTTTTGGTGGGTATTGTTATGTGTCTTGACCAGGATCAAAGCCCTGGCTGGGCAGCTTGTCAGTGTTCAGTGGCATCAGTTTGAACTTCTTCCCATCAGCTTCATTTAGCGAGACTCATTCCAGGTCAAATTTCAACGTTCCGACGATGGCAAAGACAGTGACAATCTCCAGCGATGTGACAAAGGCATCTGTGGCTGGGATGGCATAATTACGTCCAGTGAAGTTTCTGTTGCAGGAAGTCACAATGGTGTTCTTTTCACCTTTCTTAACGTCCAATCTGTCTCATGTCCAATGCAGGGCCCACACGCATTAGCGAGGACAATCCCACCGCTCTCTTTCAGGGTTTTGGCATATCCATCTCTCTTGATGGTAGCACGGATCTGTTCGGAGCCTGGTGTTACAGTAAACTGCAACTTACACTTCAGACCGTGGTCAAGTGCCTTCAGTGCCAGGGCAGCTGAACAGCCCATGTCTTCATAACTGCTGTTGGTACAGCTGCCAATCAGATCAACTCGGATATTAAGAGGCCAATGTTCTTCTCTATTGCTGTGCCGACTTCCAACATAGGGTGTGCAAGGTCAGGGGTAAAAGGTCCATTGATGTATGGTTTAAGATCACTGAGGCTAATTTCAATCAGCTGATCATATTCACAGCCTTTGTCAGGAACCAGCAAGTCTTGGAACTCATCAGCACGAGCAACAATCTATTTTCTGCCAGTCTTGTCCATCTATGCCTTCATCCTGGAATTGTAGGGGAAAGCTGAAGTGGTCGTAACAATCTCACCCATGTTACAGATAGTACCCATGCCTGTGCAGGATGTGGGCTCCACGCCTGGCCTGTGATATTCTACTATTGCACAGTTCCCCCTTTAACTGTCAAAATTCCATCCTTGGGTGACGTCCAGCCTGACAGATGTCCCATCAGCTTTACTCTGATAACCTTTTAGACACTTCAGCTCCCAAGGGATCCCTGCCATCACATTTACTGCATTTACATGCTCCTCCAACTCCAATATACACACCACCCAGACCACCACTGTTAGGAGTATGGGAGTCTGTGCCAATCAGTAGGACGCCAGATTAAGCATAGTTCTCCAAAACAATTTGGTGGATGATACCAGAGCCTGGTTTCCAAAAGCCAACTCCATTTTTCGCTGCTGCCGTCGCCAAGAAATCATAAACTTTTGTTAATTCTCTTGCTCTAGCTAAATCTTTGTCTCTGCGAATCTGAGCTTCAATCAAGTGATCACAATGGATTGTAGATGGCTCGGCCACTCGAGGCAACCCACTGCTGATCAGTTGAAGCATAGCCATCTCAACTGTGGCGTTCTGCATGGCCACCCTATCGGTGGGAGGCGCAGGTATGTCTCCCACAACCTATTTCCTGGTTAACAGGGTCATCGAGGTGACTGTACACAATCATATCTGACAAAGTCATGGGTTTGTCCAGTTTTTTGCAAATTATGTCAAGGTTCTACTGCAGTGTCTTATAATCAATGTACACCTGGGGCTCAAAGCGACATGGCTATTTTGGCTTGCCTGCACATTATGGAGAGATGGGACCTCCAAGCACCACAGCCCAGGGTTAGCTGGAGCATGAACAGGATGCACACTGCCATTTTGTCTCAAAGCGCTTTATATCAAAGTACTTAGTCACTGCTATAATGTTGGAGAGGAAGTGTGAAAATCTATGGGGAAATTAGATACTTTGAGGAATAGATTGAGGTGCATTGATCATGGGATCAGCAAAATGGATGGCAGACAATAGGGTTGACAGCCAAGTTGAAGCCCACAGAATAAAAGGGATAGTGGCAGCATGGAGTCAAAGTTGGTTAAGTGAAAAGAAGCAGCAATTAGTGCTGAATATTTTTCTCAGATAGGAGAAAGGTATGCAGTGAAGCTCCACAGGGGTACTATATTTCTTGATTAATATTAATGACTTGAACTTGGGGCACAATTTCAATATTTGCAGATGATACTGAACTTGGAAGCGTAATGGGGAAGTTAGTGACAGATTTCAAAATTAATGGAGTGGGCAGACATGTGACTTAATTCGGGGAGGTGAAAGAGAAATATAATGCACAGATTGAGGACATTCAGCCCACTGATTCTACATCAACTCTCCATGCGACAATTCAGTCAGTCTCATTACACTGCCCTATCCCCTTTGTCCTGTAAGTTTATTTCTTTCAAGTGCCTATCCAATTTCCTTTTGAAAAAGTTCATCAGCTCTCCTTCCACCATTTTTGTGGACAGTGAATTCCAAGTTATTACCACTCCCTGCATAAAAAATGTTGTTTCTTACATTCCCCTGCATTTCTTGTTCAAAACCTTAATTTTGCGACCACTAGTAATTGTACCATCAGCTAATGGGAGAAGCTTTTCCTTGCCTACTTTATTCAAAACAGTTATAACTTTGTACACATCTGTTAAATCTCCCTTCAATCCATTTATTCCAAGGACAGCAACTGCAGCTTATCCAACCTAACTGCGGATCTAAAATCCTCCATCCTTAGAATTATTCTGGTAATTTTCCTCGGCACCCTCTCAAGAACTGCTAAATCCTTCCTCAAGTTGGTAGCCAGACTTGGATGCAAGACTTTGGTTGTGGCATACCCAATACTTTATAATGGTTCAGTATAACTTCCCAGCTTTTGTTCTACGTCTCTATTTATGATGCTCTAGATCCCATATGCTTTGTTATGCATTCTCTCACTATGTCCTGTCACCTTTAGTGATCTATGCACATGCACCCTCAGGTCCTTCTGCTCCTGCACACTCTTTAGAACTGTGCCATTAAATCTATATTGTCTCCCCCTATCCCTTCTGCTAAAATCCATCAGTTCACTCTTTACGTTAAATTCTATCTGCCACTTGTCTGCCTATTAAGTTGGTTGGTCTATGTTCTGTTGCAGTTGATCAGTATCCGCCTGACTGTTCATGCCTCTAAATCTGAAATCATTGTAATTTTAAAAATTTGATTCTGTATTCAAATATCCAAGTCATTTAAACATATATTAAGAAAAGTGGCCCTAGCACTGACCCTTAGGGAACACCACTGTCAACCTTCATCCAGCCTGAAAAAAAAGCCATTTAACATAATTCACGGATTTCTGTCCTTAAGCCCATTTAAAAAAAATCCAACTTGGCACTTATCCTCTTATTCTATAAACCTAATCTGTTAACCAGCCTTCGTGGTCTTTTGTCACTCTCTTAAAATCCATTTGGACAACATCTATTGCATCCCCTTCTTGGCTACTTACCAAAATATTCAATTAGATTAATCAAGCACACTTTGCCTTTTCCAAATTTCTAAGTGGTACATTTTGGTAGGAAGAACAAGGCGCAACAATTTAAATAGTGGGTACAATTCTAAAGGGAATGCAGGAACAGGGACACCTGTAGCTATATATGCACAAACTGGAGAAGGTGGAAGAGTCTGTTAAGAAAGTAGTTGAAAACCATATTGCTTCCTGGATTTCTAAACAGAGGGATAGCATACAAAAGCAAAGGAAGTTATGCTGAAGCTTTACATAACACTGGTTTGTTCTCACCTGGAGCATTGATCTGGGTCTGTGAACGTTTCAGAGAGAAAAAAAGGAGAATGGTTCCAGGGATGAGGGACTTGAGTTATGAGGATCGGCTGGAGATCTTCTTAAAGAAAGAAGGTTGAATAGAGGTGTTCAAACTCATGAAAAATCTATATAGAGTAGATAGGGAAAAACCGCTCTCATGGCAGAAGGCTTGAGAACTAGGAGACACCAATTTAAATGTAAGGTGATTGGCAAAAGAACCAACACTGACAGGAGGAAAAATCTTTTCATGCAGCAGATGGTTAGGATCCAGAATGTACTGCATGAGAACTTGGTGAAGGCTTATTCAATCATGACTTTCAAAAGGAAATTGGATTAATATCTGAAGAGAAAAGAAAAACAATTGTAGGGATACAGTGCAAGGCCGGGGGCATGGGGCTTGCTGGGCTGCTCTTGCAGACAGCTGGAATGAGCATGGTGGGCCAAATAGCCCCTTTCTGTGCTATAATCATTCTATGATTCTACCAGTGCCTTTGCAATCCTGTATTTACTTCTGTTCCTTATTTTAATTTTCCTACGCTGAGAAGTTGTACATGGTGAAATGGTGAAGGAGAATAAAATACAATTAATTTCTCACTTTCATTTAACTGATATTTGTCTTATGGTTTTAATATCTGTGGAAAATGCAAAGGACTACTATTTCCTTTTAAAGGGCAGTGGAAACTCAGGTCTTATTATATATTCCTTAAAGGTGAATTTTCTACAGATTTCCTTCAGTTTCATGCTGGATGATTTCCAACACACATGCAGAGTCTACTTTCAGAGCCAATTTGAACATCAGACTCAAAACATTTCAGACTCAAGTTTGGAGCGCTTGCATATTATCATATTTTTGCCTTTTAGTTGCTAGCATGCAGTTTTCAGAAACTTATATCTAACTCCATACACTTACAGCACATAATTTAACAGAACATTATTTCAAATAAAATCTGCAGTATTTCTTTACCAGCTACTGTATTGAGGAACATGAGGTACTCAAAATTGGAAATTTCTCTCCGCTGCCAACGCTGCATCATATTGGACGCTTTGAAAAGTTGTCGGGGGCTAGCCAGAGTGATCCGTCTGCAAATCAGAGAGAAAATCAAAAACTATTAAAAATTGTGGGGTTTTTCTATTCCTGAATTACAGTAAATATATATATTACATTATTTATTCATGTTACAAAACATCTTTTACAGTTTCATGTACTTAAATAGAAAAATATAATTTAATTTTCCAACTATATTAGTACAACCAACGCGCTCCTTTACCAGGTGAGTTAATTCCAATCATAGTAAACATATAAAATGGATTAAAGCAGCTAAATTTCCATTTTCAGTTTGAATGAGGATGATTCCAAGTTGAGCAATATTCTCACTCAATTCAATCCAGATTAATTTCATGCAATATTGAAATACTACCCCACAGTACTCTTTACAGTAAAAATAAAATTGCACTCACCTATGTAAAGATAATTAAAATCTAATTCATAGTTTCTTTAAATTTAATATTGGTGGTCGTTGAGTCTCAACTCAGCTCAGACAGCAATCTGACCTGGTTTCTTGATGATTCACTCACAACCAGTTGCAATTTCACAACTAATGTGATTTAATGGCCATAATGTAAATGAATGTAATGAAAGAATACCACTAGGAAAATAGTTGAACTTTTCATAGTTTTAATCATTCTGTTTAACTTTCCCCAGCACAAATTTAAAAGCCCCTCACTCTCATGGCATCTGAAAACATTCAACACAAACAGAATGAAGCCTGACAAAAATTACAGTTGACAGCAACTGGATATTGTCATATGGCATGATTCGCATTCTTCGTTACTTTTGAAAAGCAGTTTGCTCAGTTTCACAGCTGCGCTCAGTTCAATTAGTTCAACAAGGCCAAGTTGACACAATGCAGTGCCATTTTAGCACTGATTTATGTATTTGGCATTACTATAGTACATGACAACATTTTTAATGAATGAAACTTTTTTTAAGCAATAAAACAATTCCAATTTTGGTTTTGAGTTCTTGGTTCATCTTTGGTTATGTTAACAGACACAGTATCGTGGGACATGTACTTCTATAAACCAAAACCATTGAACACAGAACTGAATTTCTTTCTGCAACAATAAAACGAGTAAAGATCCAGTGCATTCTTCTAGTTAAACATATTTTTGATCAGGAAGTACAAAAAGACAAGGAAATATGAAAAAATGCACTTTTAAGAATACTTTGTAATGATAATATAATGAAAAATAAAGGTGCATTTTGAATAATATACCTGGTTTGGGGTAGCCCGAAACCTGTACCAACTCCAACACGGGGCAAACAGTGAACCACTTTCTTCACTGTAGCTTGGTCTGGGAAGTTGAACATGACAGCAGCTGCCAAAGAAACAAACAATAAAGAAACATTTTTTAGCATGACATCACCTCCTGTGATTTATATTGTATTTTTGTTTAATAGAACATCTCTTTACAATCAGATATATAACAGATGCAGAATTGCAAGTCCCTTTGTCTATACATAAATCACAGTTTTCAATGGGCAACGGGTTATTTCCGTTTCTTTGCTGAAATCCATTCCCAAAAAAGATTTCCTGCTGCAAACATGACTATGGATTTAAACAAACTTTGCTGCATGGACATCATCACAAAATTTGAGTTGTCTACTTTGGTGATTTTGTGGAAAAATGTGAGACAATTCTAACTCGTGCAAGGTCAACAGATCAATTAACTATTTCACAGAAAGAGTTTAGTTGCAATACTATATATTTTTTTGGAGATGTTCCAACAGGTATGTTTATGATGAAATCTCTACAGTCCAGAGGCTCACTTTTGGCTTTAATTTTGGAAATGTGAATTAATTTTGAATTTTGAAGAACATTTTGATTATCTGTCAAATGACTATATTTTTAAATCGGATAATTTAAGTATCAAAATTAATGGTAGCTTGTCTGTACCAGTGATTTTTACTAATCCAAACAGCTTAATATGAAGATATACAAAAATATTAATTTGACAATCTTTATATTACGATTATTGGTTCAGGAATTATTATTATGGGTCAAAAAAATCTGATTACGTTTATTGGGGATAATTGCAAGAATCATTAGAATGGCAATCTCCAAAGTGAAAAATATTACATGAAATCATAACTTTTGTAGCTCTAAATGTTGCTCTTTCAGTAAAACAACTTGAATGCTTTAGGTGAATTTTAAAATAGTGTTTACTAAATAGAACTCTATTTTTGTTCTTTCGTCAGGCTGGAAATTGTTTCACATACAAATCTCTCCCTAATCTCTCTGTTTAAACTCAATTTAAAAGAAATAAATGTAATAACATCAGGTAATTCAAATAGTTAAATAGAAATATACCAACTAAGAGAATTAATGATCATGGACTATTTTAAGAGTAAGACTTACTTCTATTGGCAATAAAAACTTCCAGTGCAGTATTCTGCAGCAGATAACGCCTGGAGAAAATAGCACGGATTTCGGTGAACAGCCATTTTCCATGAAGTCCTTCAGTATAAGCCAAAATCTAGGGAAAAAGATATAAACAAATTGATAGCCATGCAGAGAGAATAGATATATGAACTGATTCTAATAAGCTTCTATTTTATTAATAAAAGGATATAAAAGTTTAACTGAAGAGTTGAAATGAATTGTATTGTATCTTCTAAATGTGACTGAGGTCACAGAAACATGTTGTATTATTATTTATTAAACAGCTCAGTATGTTGATGTACAAAAAAGAACCCTGATGAAAATATACGCACTACTAATGATATGTCATTGTAACATATGTTGCACCTGAAGGGTGCCATATTAAATTTAAAATGCTTGTGAACAAATACATTATGCGCACACACCTTAAAATAGAAATACCTTCCGAGTCCTCAGCAGTATATTTACACCAAATTTACTAGTATTAACACTTCTTAAACAATTAATAACTAAAGTTTACTAATGCAACTGATGTAAAATAAAAAGACAAGTAGAACCAAATCACAGTAAGCTTAATATGTAAGGCAGATAGGAAGGCAGACTTAATGTTTCCAGCTAAACTGATGGTGGAATGACTTGCAATGATGCGTTTAGATTACCATAAATATGCTGAATTATTTATTTCTCAAAGAAACATTAGTTTAATACCTCATATTTTAATGTGTTAGCTTTTAGAAACAAATCCTTTCTTTTTCAACAAGAATAAGTGCAGTTTCGAAAATGAATTTTCACAAAATCACTTTTGGAAGAATGAATGGCAATGGGTTCTTATACTGATCGAAACCTTTTAATCCCATATACAGAAACGTTCAAAGCAATACGCTGCCTATGTAAAAGGTTAAGTATCATTTTGTCAGCTAAACCTAAACAAAAAACTGCAAATGAACTCGGCATAATCTCTCCATGGAATTAGTGGTTGTCAGAGTAACTCGTTACAATGCCTGTCATCTCAGCTGACACACACAGATGCTTAGTCTGCCTGCACAATTCAAACTAATCCTATCCTTAGCCTGAAACCACTTTGTGTCTTTGTTGCTCCAGTTTTGCCTTTTATTTTAAAGCCTAATTATGAAGGTGTTAAGGGACAACCGGATTGGGCCACTTTTCTGCCACTGTGTAGAAGAGAGCATTAATCAAAAATATTCAAATAGGGCTAACAGGCGAAGAAGGCTCATGATAAGAGTTTCTTAAAGTACTCATTAAAACAAGGTGACAGTAGTGAGGAACAGCTGAGGCCTAGCTAAGCAAGTCTGATTCCTCCCTGGAATAGTATCTGCCTGATCTGCAGCTTCACATCAAAGTCTCTGGAGTTCAATTAAAACTGGATTAGGTGCAAACAGCCCATCTTTGGGACTTTTAGGTCTCTGGCACTCTCTCACTGACAGTACCCCAGATGACGGCCTCTGCCTCGACTGAACCAGTTGCCATAGAAACTGCATCACTGCCTTTTCTGTGCAATGGCATGCACAAGATAACCATTTGAAAGATGCAGTAAAGAAAAGAAATGATACAACTTTAAGCGTTTGAGTGGGTGATGCTTTGCTTTTTACTGACAATTAGCTTGTTGAGTTGACTGAATGCTCGCATCCCATTTTACACAACTAAAACAGTTACATTTAAGATGCAATGTGCATACTACCTAAAATACAAGAAATGCATTGGTAAATAAAGTTCAGTGGTTTGCGTACTACCTACAAATCCAGCTTTGAGAGCTGTTTAATTCAATGTACTTCCCACCCCACCCCCAACAACTCAAAAGGGCAGTTTGCGATTTCAGTATTTGTTTGCTCCTTTTGTTAAAACAGCATGTTGGGACAGATGGCATGGAATCAGGTGAATGGAAAATATGGATTGTTACTAAGAAAAAACATTTCCATGGGCCAAACTGTTTCCTTATTGGACCATGCTAATGGGTTACATGAAAAAAAATCAAAGAAATGACAAGTATAACCAAAAGATATCTACTCAACTGCATTTTCCAAGTGATTGATTTTTTTTTGGTAAATGGTTTGCAGTAAATATCCATGTCAGTAATGCAACAAAGATATATGTCAAGTAATAAACTATTTAACTCCAAGTTATGTGCTTTGTGTCTTCTCTTTAGCGTTCTATCAACTACAATAGGGAACTAACTGCCAGAAAGCAGGACTAGCATACTCGGAGCATGTCCAATCCTATTTGGCTTGTTCAGCTCCCTCTTTCTAAAAAAATTACTCCAGAACTACTCATGAACAACAGCTATTATTCCTGTGAAATCAGCTTGCCATTTCATTTAAATAAAATGCTAGGAATTTTTAATGATATAAATGATCAATTACTGGATACACAGCACATAATAAAAATAGCAAGTGGTTCAATGTCGAGAAAATCAGCATCAGCAATATTTCCAACATTTTCAAAATTATCTTGCATTTTCAGCTTTCATTTAAAGTAAGGTACTAAAATATCTTTGGCATTGTGAGTTAGAAAACAGGATTGTGGAAAAATGAATAGATTCCTCCCTGGGCACAGCTTAAGGGCTAAATATTCACAGCAAATTTATAATTAGGCTACAAACTCAATTTATCAGAGTAATTATTTCAATTTACTCTCATTGTTCCAGGCAGTTCAATGTCAGAATTTAAAAAAAATTAAAAAGCAATGTGACCCATTTCCTCATTACTCAATCTTTTTTTAAAATCTTGTGTTTCTCTTTCAATTACTGGTGAAGATGATAAACCAGCAACAAATGATATATCAAGTCATTTTATCTTATCGCTTAGAGGCTCAGTGACAATGAAGTTCATATTTCACTGGTTTCATTGAAGATTGTGAAAATTACTTGCCCCTTTGACCTCAAATTTCACTCTAAGACAGAAATTTCTCTTCTGCAAAGTAATGCAATTTTTCAGGTGTCAACCTTTAGCCCAGCTTTAAAAATTAATTTCATTTATATTAACCATGATATTGATATTTTCATGGGTTCCCTTAAGAACACCCTTTGATACATGAAGCACTGACTGGCAAATTGATGTCTCTAGGACAACCAAAACTATTTTATTCAATTCTGCCACATCAGACAGATTTATGACAGTCTGAAATTCTTATTTTGTAATATAATATTTGTGCTGGACGGATGCACCTCAGAGCCCCTTGCCTGTAAATAATTTAGAATGCCACTAGCTGGGACTTCCCCTTTTGCTCTCTGCTTCCATTTAAAATCATGCTTCGAGAAAAATCACCTCACGATGTGACTGCCACAACAGCTACACTTTATTTGTATTTCTACGAGTAAATGAAACTGATAAGGTTCATCAGACAAGGTACTGTGGCCTCTTTGAATGAAGTTTAGGTAAGTATGTGGGTCACTTCAGATCTACCTCACAAGAATCTCCCTAAATCTAAAATACTGTCATCTCACCTCCCTGTTGGATTTTGATTGATTGCACCTCTTCCTTATGTTCATTAATCTCATCACCTTATCTTTTATACCACTTCATTTTACCAGAAAGGTAATAATAAAACCCTCATCCATTATCCTTTTACTGATCTATTCATGTGGAAATGGTTAATAACATGTTACAAATTGAGCTTCAATCACCTAATTTTCTCTTTTGTCAAAGGCACATTAGCCCAAAACGAAAAAAAGAATTGTTTCATGAAGATTATCTGTGGTGACAATTGAAATCAGCATTCCCGGGGTTTTTAACAAAATCATCCAAGTAATATAGTTGCTGTTGATATCCAAACACAAATTTGAATTCATCAGTTTGTTGCAATACAACAATCTTCCATCTCACCAAAACTTCAGTAACACCGAACAAGTAGAAATGTAGAATGAACTGTGTGCCCTTTGTCAATTTATGGCGCATGTTAAATGATCAACAAATAGGTGAAAATAGTATCCATTCACCAATATTTCATGCCCAGGAAAATAGAAAATCTTCCAATTATGAATAAAAGTAAATATGGAGAGGTATTCCTAGCTTAATTTTAAAGCATTATCCAGTATTTTCATTTACAAATCAATTTGTATTGTAAACACGTCTCTCAATATTTTCCTATACAATCAAGATGAAATAAACAACCATCGCTTATTCTGTAAATAAGGGAAGTAGAGCTGAATGTACAGTTTTATTATTCTGTAAACTGTTACAGAGAATTGATCTGAATATATACAGTTCATCTGGTTCAGAGTGGTCAATAGATTGCAAATATAACAAGTGTTGGGGATTTAGAAAAGCCTCTGATTGTTGAATATTTGCATTTTGAACAGTTCAGTGCCCTTTTGAGCTGCTCTACAAAAAACATCAGTACATACTGTGAAACCTCAGGAGACTTTGCTGTGCTAGAAATGAAATGCACAAGGCAAAATGTTTTTGCAACTTGCCATCCACAGAGCACTGATCAGGTAATTTGGTCAGAAGGTTAAACAGTATTGGTGCATGCTGCTTCATTAGATGCAACAGTCTTTCACTCATTATGCTACATTTTTATAAAGCAAAGAACTCCAGTGTTACAGATCATTGGTCTGGTGCTGAAATAACTGCATCTTTATCTGGTGCTACTGACTGGCTTCTCTGCGCTCCATATGCATTTCTTTACAATCAGACATGCCATTTCCCATCAGTAAATGAGTTCATCAAATTAATGAGCATTCACACAAATCTGGCTTTTAATGAAAGCACGTACCCATTGTGGCATGGGCTCTGCCCCAGTGCTGCCAAAATGCAGTTGATGAAACCATGACACAAATTCCACAATACACTTTGCATGTCTCCTTCGTCCAATTAATTCATTACAAAATGGTCCTCCACCCATGTTGTTTCTGTGCAATAGCTTAGAAATAGTAATACAGCAGTATTCTCATTAAAAAAAGACATCACTAGGTTGCTATGTTAAGCTAAATATAAAATTAAGTCATAATGCATATCAGGGATTAAATTACTATTAAACTGTAAAATAGATTCATAAACCCGAAGTGTGAGATAATTGACAGATAATTTTAGTGACAGAACAAACTTGCGATTCCATTTCAAATGTCTGTGAACATCAACAATTGCTGATCTCCCCTACTCTACATCTGTTTGCTTGAATATATTTGGATATATGTAAATATAAATACCATTTTTGTGTGTATGTATATCTACACACACATGCATGCACAAAATATAAAATGGAGAATATATTACACCAAGGGCAGTAGGTAGGCCGTGCAGAAAAGGCAATCGTATATAAAAGAACAAAAGTAAAATCCTTCAAATGTGGAAAACTGGAATAAAAACAGAAAATGCTGGAAATAATAAAAATAATCACTTATTGTCACAAGTAGGCTTCAATGAAGTTACTGGGAAAAGCCCCTAGTCGCCACATTCTGGTGCCTGTTTGGAGAGGCCGGTACAGGAATTGAACCCGTGTTGCTGGCCTTGTTCTGCATTACAAGCCAGCTGTTTAGCCCACTGTGCTAAACCAGCCCCTTATTCAGGTCTGGCAGCATCTGTGGGGAGTGAAATATCATCAGAACTGTTCTCCCCATCTCTTTTGAATGCAGTCTCTTCCTGGCTGACACCCCTTTGTTAATCTCCTTGTTGTCATTCTTTATACGCAAACCTGGACGGTGAATGTCAAAAGGCAACTGGACCAGAGAGGATGGCTGAGCATAATTCTTATCGCACCTGACACCTAAACCTACAAGCACACACACTTTCCAATTGCTCAGTCATGGGACCAAGGGTGCTGGGGCCAATACTTGCCAAGCTAGGATTTTGTAGAACCATGGAATAGTGTAGGTCAGATAGGCTTCAGATGATTTCACGGGTTGGCGCAAAATCGAGGGCCAAAGGGCCCGTACTGCGCTGTAATGTTCTATGTTTATGGCACACAAGGAGGCAATTCAGCCCATAGCATCTCTGCCAAGAGAAAATGAGAGATCTACTTTCCAGCTCTTGAGCCTTGAAGATAATTGTACATAATTCTTAAATGTCTGTTCTGGCACACTTTCAAGCACTGAGTTCCAGATCCCCACTACCCAGGAAATAATTCTCAATTCCCCTCCAATCCTTCTATCACTTTCCTTATATTTATATTTTTAAAAAGATATTTTATTTCAAACATATTCACCATACTAACAGTCTTATAGGGGCTGGTTTAACACGGGGCTAAATCACTAGCTTTGAAAGCAGACCAAGGCAGGCCAGCAGCATGGTTCAATTCCCGTACAAGCCTCCCCGAACAGGTGCCGGAATGTGGCGACTAGGGGCTTTTCACAGTAACTTCATTTGAAGACTACTTGTGACAATAAGCGATTTTCTTTTCATTTTTTTTAACATCCAACAGAGAATACAGTTTGTATATTTTTTCCCCATTCCCCAGGTAACAAACAGCTCCTCAAATATAGCCATGAGAATGGCTTCCACCGTACCTCAAAGCCCTCCTCCGACTCCCTAAAGGCAAACTTGATTTTCTCCAACCAAGAAACTCATCCAAATTTCCCCAACCATGGCGTGGCCGATCTCCAATTCAATAGTATCCATTGCCTGGCAATCAGAGAGGTGAAGACCACGACATCGGCCCCCTTTCCCTCCAGCAGCACCAGCACTTTCGACACCCCAAAGATCGCCACCATATGGTCTGGTTTCACCTCAATCTTTACAATCCTAGATAGATTCCCGAACACCGCCTCCCAAAAGCTCTCCAATTCCTCACAACCCCAGAACATAAGGGCAAGATTCACCGGGAAACAGGAATCTTGGTAGTGTGTTCACCTTCATCACCTGCACCCTTCCCGCCAATGTCAGGTGCAGTGTATCCCACCTTTTAAGGCTCCCCTTAAACTCCTCCATCACCTATGCATCATGGTCCATTCATGTGGGAACGCTTCCTTGCCACCTTAAATTGCAGAGTCCCCGATTCGCCTCCCCTCCCACAGCATCTACCAGAACACCTTGCTTTTCCCGACATTCAATTTATAGCCAAAAATGCCCCAAACCGCTCCAGTAAGCCCATGATTCCGCCCATGCTTTATAATGGGTTCATCACAAACATCAACAGGTCGTCGGCATACAACAATGCCCGATGCTCCCTGCAGCCCCCTCTCAATATCACACCACTCAGCCGGGGCAGGGAGTGCCATCAACAAGGGCTGAATTGTTAACGCGAACAACAGTGGGGAGAATGGTCACCCCTGCCTTGTTCCCCTGTACAACCCAAAATACCCAAGAGTTTGTCTCATTCAGTCGCGCACTTGCCATGGGGTCAGCACACAGCAACCTAACCCACACCACAAACCTTGGGCCGAACCCACACCTCCCAGTATTTGTAACAAATATATCCACTCTGCCCAGTCAAAGGCCTTCTCTGCATCTGTCGACATCTCTGGCCGTCACCCCCCACCCCCCCAAACAGGGTCAGAATTAAGTTTAACAACCTCCTAATGTTACGAGAGAGCTGCCTCCCCTTCACAAATCCCGTTTGGTCTTCCAAGACCACCTCTGGCACACATCCCTCCAACCTTCTCGCCAATACCTTTGCCAGGACTTTCAAGCCCGTATTCAGCAGTGAGATGGGTCTATAGGGCCCACACTCCAATGGATTCTTACCCTTTTTGGGATCAGCGAAATTGACGTCTGCGTCAGCGTAGTCGGTAATTCCCCCTTCTCCACAGCTTCATTAAATATGCCCAAAACGTGGGGGGCCAACTCCGTCACAAACTGCTTAGAAAATTCTTCCGGAAAGCCATCTGTCCCTGGCGCCTTCCTGACTGCATCATGCCATTGCACCCCATCACCTCCTTTAGCCCTAGCTCCTCCAGCGCTTACCTCTTCCCCCTCCTCCAACTTTGGGTGCCCAACCCCTCCATAAACCCTCCACTCTCGCGCCATTCTTGACCTACCATTTGCCTTAGGACTTGGCTCCAATACACAAATAAAATTGCCCCCTCCCGCCATGATCAGCTGGTGAGTCCTTAATAACCTCTTCATGATCCGGCATCGTCCCAATTAGGCGCATACACATTTACAAACACTACTGGAGCCGCCACTAGCACCCCACTCACCAACACAAACCTTACTCCCCACCCCGCAGGTCCCGCACCTCCCTAGCGCCCATAAACCCAGTTTCCTTGTTCAACAGTATAGCGACCCACCTCAACTTCGAGTCAAACCCCGAGTGGAACACTTGCCCCACTCACCCATTCCTCAACCTCATCTGATCTTTCACCCGGGGATACATCTCCTGCAGAAAAGTCATCTCTGCTCTCAAACTTTCCAAGAGTGTGAACAACCGGGACCTCTTAACCGCCATTTTGGTCCACGGACATTTCATGTCACAATTCTCACCGGAGACGTCCACCATCATCATTCTTCGGCTCCACCCCCATCCCCACTCTGAAATCAGGCCCACCCAAAATGGCCCCCCCGCCCTGTCCATGATCAAACTCACCCTCCATAACTGCCACGTTGACTCCGCCCCCTCACACTGGCTAACCACCGCAGCTCCCCTCCCCCCCCCCCCCCACCCAACTTCACTTCAGTTCACGAGCGTGGCGACTCCCACCAAAAGCCCCCCCCACCTTTACCCATCCCACCTCTATCTTCTGTCAAGTTTGGTAACCCGCATACATGCCCATCCGGGGAGAACTAATCTCACTCCACTCTCTGCACAACTTTTCCGCCGAAATTCCCCAAAGTTCAGGTAAAAGGGGCCAAAACTAACACCTTCAAGCGGGATCTACCCTGTGTGCGCCAACTCACTCCATAGCCACCACCGGAAGTCTTGACACTTTCCTTATGTTTATGCCCACTGATTATTAACCTCTCTTCTAACAGAAATAGGTCTTTCCTAATCACGGTATCCAGGTCCCTCATAATTTTAAGCACATCAACTCACCTTCACCCTCCACTGTTCCAAAAAAACCAATCCAAACCTATCTAACCTTTCCTCACAGCTAAAATTCTCCATTCCTGGCAACATCCTTGTAAATTTCCTCTGTACTCTCTCCAGTGCAATCACATCCTTCCTGTAATATGATGGCCAGACTTTTTAGTTCTCCGGGGAGAACTAAACCCGCTCCACTGACAGGAGCGGCCCCTAGTGCATATGGAAACAGCCAGCTCCATGGGGTTGGCCTCCCTGTGGTTGTCCAGGGGGCGGGAATTGGCTGGAGCCCTAGATGCCGGGATCCTCAGCAAGGAAAGGTAGCCACCTGAAAGGGTGGTGTCAGCTTAGCTGCTGAATTCTTATTTTAAACCTAACCATCCAAAGGCACTTTCAAGTTGAGCTGCCTCCTTGACCTGCCTCAGCAGTGCCCACTTCTCCGAGTGGGGCTGCTAACGTTTTAGAGCTGCTGGCCCTCGAATTACACTGTTGAAATCGGGAACAAACCTACCATCGTTAACTGGTCCCAATATAAGGATCCAGAAGCCTGTGGGAAAATTTAGCACAAGGAATAAGGAGAAAGACTGAGCAGGAAATACCATCCAAGATAAGTATACTGGTTCACAAAGGGATGTCTAGAGGCATGAGGTTGCGTTGACAAAACCAGGGCAAGCAAGTATTTTTCAGTGCATGATACAAAATAATAAATTTTTGGGGGGGGGGGGGGGGGGGGGGGGGGGGGAGAGAATAAAGTGCAATTTAACATTACCTGAAATTCTATTATTAATTGTAAGAGGAATTGAATACAAGGCTAGGGAGTGTCATGGGAGTGTCGCTTTAAGACATTTTTGGTCTTATCACATGGCTGCAGTGATGTCATTGTTTGGGTGCAGCTGGGCTGTGGCTCTGTGTGCTTTACTTTCACTTTGAGTTTGGACTGGTTTCAACTGCACAGGTTGAAAGAAGTGTCTATCTCCATTTTAAAAGCTGTTTCCAGACTGCTTGGTAACTTAAAAGAGATCATTGCTTTCTGGAAGGAATTCAAACCTGCTGTTTGAAAAGGGGTACAGAGTACCCCTAACAAGTCTTATACCAGTAAGAATGTCATGTGCTGGGCCATGCCTTTGAAAAGGGGTTTCTGGTTTTACTTGGATTTTGTTATTGAATTGGAACAGTTACGGGGGAATTCATTAAGCGATATACATAGATCACTATAGCTGTGTGTGGTCTTTATGTTTGTAGTTGATAAAAACTCTTACTGTGTGTGCGTATACAAATGTTAACTGAATTCGTAAAATAAAGCTTGTTTTTTTTGATTAAAAGCGCCCAACAACTCTGTTGAATAACACCTGAAAGGCAGGCTCTTGTGATCATCGTAACCAAAATCAATAAACAGTTATAGGTCAGGTGAACGCCATAATATACTTTGGTATTTTCTAAACCCTGCCGCATAACAAGAGATTATGCCTCAGTTAAACAGTGCATGGGTGAGACCACATTTGGAGTAGTGTGTACATACAATACTGGTCTCCTGATCTAAATGCATTGGAAGCAGTTCAGAGAACATTTACAAGATCAATATCTGAAATGGGCAGGTTATTTTATGAGGAAAGGTTGGACAGACTAGGCTTGTATCCGCTGGAGTTTAGAAGAGTAAGAGATGACATGATTAAAACATAGACGATCCTGAGGGGACTGGATAGGGTGGATGTAGAGAGGATGTTTCCTCTTGTGGGAGAATCTAGAACTAGGGATGACTGTTTAAAAAATAAGGGGCAAAGACAGAGATGAGAAAAAAATTCTTTCAGAGGGTTGTGAGATTTTGGAACTCTTCCTCAAAAATTAGTTGAGGCAATCTTCAAATATCTTTAAGGCAGAAGGAGATAGATTCTTGATTAGTAAGAGGGTAAAAGGTTATCAGGGATAGATAGGGATGTGAAGCTGAGGTTAAACTTTAATCAGCCATGATCTTATTGAATGGCGGAGCAGGCTTGATAGGCCGAATGTCATACTCCTCCTAATTTGTATATAACAGGATAAACGCGAAGGTGCTCGAGGAACCTGTGGCCGGTCTAAAACCAGTGAAAGCCATAGCTGTTGTTTTGTAACAAGGGGCTAAAGGCATCTAACCGTGTGGCATTATTGTTTATTAGATATTTTCTTTTTACAGACTTCTTTTTATGTGGTGTGGGAATCAAAAAAAGAACATGCAACATGGGCAGCACGGTAGCACAAGTGGATAGCACTGTGGCTTCACAGCGCCAGGGTCCCAGGTTCGATTCCCCGCTGGGTCACTGGCTGTGCGTTGTCTTTACGTTCTCCCCGTGTCTGCGTGGGTTTCCTCCGGGTGCTCCGGTTTCCTCCCACAGTCCAAAGACATGCAGGTTAGGTAGATTGGCCGTGATAAATTGCCCTTAGTGACCAAAAAGCTTAGGAGGGGTTATTTGGGTTGCGGGGATAGGGTGGAAGTGAGGGCTTAAGTGGGTCGGTGCAGACTCGATGGGCCGGGTGGCCTCCTTCTGCATTGTATGTTCTATGTTCTAACATCTTTGACAATGGCAAAATGCTGCAGATGCAGAAAATCTGAAATGAAAACAGATAATGCTGGAAATACTCAGCAGATCAGACAGCATTTGTGGAGAGAAAAACAGTTAATGTTTCAGGTCGATGACCTTTCACCCCAGCCTGAAACTCTAGAATGTTGTTTCTCTGTCAACAGATGCTGCTTGACATGTTAATTACTTACAGCATTTTCTGATTTTATGCAAGACCACTGACTTCTCCAGATTAAGTATAAAGATCAAATTATAGCCAAAGTTAGATGGGAAACATCAGGCATTTTACACACGACCACCTTGGATGTCTTAACACAGCCTGAAAAGATAATTCAGGCAGAAGCATCAAATGATGACATGAAAACAACAAAATAAAAAAGTAATGAATAGTATGGCTAAAGTACAACAGGAGGTCAAGTGGCTCACACAAACAGTGCATGTAGACACGAGTCTTATTCTAGATAAATAATTATTTCACCCAAAACAGCCTTTGAATTGTCAATTTGTTATTATGAGACCACTGTTGGATGATTTAATTAATTTATACTAAACCTCAGTGCAAAATTGGTGGCATGTGATGCAACTTGAAGAGACAGTTATACTGCTCGCCTGCATCCCGTACCAGCCTCCCCGAACAGGCGCCGGAATGTGGCGACTAGGGGCTTTTCACAGTAACTTCATTTGAAGCCTACTCGTGACAATAAGCGATTTCATTTCATTACTGAAGATAGAACTGGCAGTACATTGGATCTTAAGTAAGAGGCACACAGTCAGTGAGGGGAGGCATTGGCCTGAGTGAGACAGACTGAATGAGTAAATCTGAGAATTTGGTTCTAAGTGGGAATTAAGTGCACAAGGAGAAATAGATGTTTTTAAGGTTTATTACAAGAAATACAAATTAGAATAGTGTGCTTGATGTTGGGCAATTAAGGGAGTAAGGGAAGGAAATGGGGTGCTTGTAATGATATGCAGTAACAGTGTATATGAAAAATGTAGTGGCCTCTGACCACTACATGCCATGCAAGAGGATCAGGACACTGGAACCAGACATAAGCAGTCTTGCTCAGAGTTACAGGAGCTGTTAGTAGCATGTTTAGAAGCTCCACAATTTGGTTAGCAATAGTTTAGTCTACCCACAGTTTATTCACTATTAAACTAGTCTTGAACTAGATGTTCTGTCGTACACTGATTCATCTATTATCATAGCACACGAACATAACATGGTACCAGGTGTGATTTGAACAGCTCAGTCATCAAACAAAGAAGAAACATCGCTACAAGGAAAATGTGGTTCTTCAAATGGAAAGTCTGAAAGCTCCAGAACAGCTTCAACTTAATGGTAATGTGGATGGAAATTGGCAAGCGTTTGTTTAAGCAGCACTTCACACTGTATGTCTCAGCTATCGGCTTGCAGACACAGCTGGATGAGAAAACAATTGCATTATTGCTCATGGTAGCAGGCCCACATGTGATTGAAATATATAATACATTTGCTTATGAGCAAGAGGAAGACAGTAAGAAATTTGATGTGACCAAAACTTTGACGAGCATTGTGCACCTAAGAAAAATGAAACATAAATGGTTTGTTTTTCAAATGTGCACACAGAAGACTAGCGAATCATTCAATAGTTTTCTTACTGATCTTAAGCTGAAAGCACAGGTGTGCAACGTCACAACTCTGAAATCCTCCATGATTAGAGATCAAATTGTTTTTGGATTGTGAGACACGAAGGTGCGAGAGCACCTTTTACGAGAAACTGAGCTCCAATTAGAAGATGCCATAAGAATTTGCCATGCCAGCGAACTAGCTGCACAACATGTTAATATGTTTAATGCAAGATGTTTTGCCGTGAATATTGCAAGCGATTCAGTCGTCATTGGTGTTTTGATGCATTTCAAAAAGGTATGTGGTCTCTGCAGCCATTCTAAACGGTCTGAACCTACAGCCATTGCATGTAAACGACTTGGTTACAAGCATCTTCCAAGGCAACGTCCAGCTTTTGGCAAAGTGTAAAGGGAAGAATCACATTGCGAAACACTGTTTCTTAAATAAGAAAATTAATGCAGGGCAGTTGATTAGTGTAATTGATGACACTAATTTAAGTGGTACATATTTTTGTTGGCCTGGTGTCCGATGAAGACCCAGCAAATGAAGCCATATCGAATAAAATGCCGCCCACGAATATAAAGAGTGCTGAAAGAGATATTGCAGCAGTAACAAGGGGCAAATATACTGTAGCTTTGATTATCAATCGATCCCTAATTTCTATTAAATTAGATACTGGTGCGAAGGCAAAACTAATCAGTATAAGTGATGTTAAGATCATGCAGCTAAAGCCAAGAATTCAAAATAAGCCGGTCTTACTTAAAGACTATAATGGTAAGAAGATTGACACTTTGGGTATTTGCGAATTAGATGTGCAAGTAAAAACAAAGTGTACAAATTGAAGTTCTCAATTGTTGCTAAAGGTTGTGAATCATCATTGGGTGATGAAGCATGTAAGGCACTGGAATTGGTGTGAAGAGACTATAGCATTGACTTTGCACTGAGTACACACAGTGGCTCAGTGGAGTCCATTGTACAGGCTTTTCTGGAAATATTCAAGGTTTTGGTGTCCTGCCTTTCACATATAAAATACAATTAAGCGAGGATGCTCAATCGGTAATACACGCTCCTCGAAGAGTTCCAGCACCATTGCGTGGCCGTCTCAAGGCACAGTTAGATAGCACGACACAACTTGGCGTCCTAAGGAAAATAGAAGAGCCAACACATTGGGTCAGCTGAATGGTCTGTGTGAAAAAGGAGAATAGCGATCTCAGGATTTGTATGGATCCCAAGGATTTTAACGCAAACATTAAAAGGGAACATTATCAAATTTCAAGGAGGGAAGAAATCACAAATGAGATGTCTGGTGCAAAATCTTTTACCAAACTTGATGCATCGCAGGTATTCTGGCAGCTCAAGCTTGATGAAGAAAGTACCAAGCACTGCACATGCAATACTCCTTTTTGCAGAAATTACTTTCTTCGCATGCCGATTGGCACTATATTCGTGTCCGAGATATTCCACAAGAGCTATGGAACATATCATGAGGGCATTGAGGAAGTCCGGGTCCATGCAGATGACATAATTGAACGGGGTTCCACCTTAGCACATTGAGCATAATGACAGACTGATCAAGGTCTTAGAAACCATCAGGTGGAACGGGCTGAGGCTCAATAAGGCCAAATGTCAGTTTGGAGTACAGGAGATTACATGAAAAATGAAATGAAATGAAAATCGCTTATTGTCACGAGTAGGCTTCAATGAAGTTACTGTGAAAAGCCCCTAGTCGCCACATTCCGGCGGCTGTCCGGGGAGGCTGGGTGACAAGCTTTCTGTTCATGGAATAGAGCCAGATGAAATGAAGATTAATGCCATACTAAACATGGCCCGACCCACGGATAAAAAAGGAGTACTATGAATAACAGGCACAATCAAATTCATAGGGAAGTTTATTCCCAATCTCTCAGCCAAAACAGCATGTCTCAGAGACATCCTACGGAAAGTGAATGATTTCACTTGGGCAGAGTAGCATGAGCAGGAGTGGATCCAGTTAAAGAAAGCTCTTACAACCACGCCCATGCTGACCTTTTTTGACCCATCCAATAAGGAACACAAAAATATCTACTGATGTATCAAAAATGGTATAGGACCAGTATTGCTGCAACAAGAAGATGGAAGCAACTGCAAACTTGTGGCATATGCTGCATGGTGAATGATTTGAGTCGGAGTGCAGATATGCACAGATTGAAAAAGAATGTTTAGGACTGCCAGTCGGCTTGGAAAATTTACATATATATATGTGGCCGACCCACATTTACCGTTGAGATGGATCACGACCACTGGCCGCAATCATTAAAAAGAATCTCAATGAAATGTCTCCACGAATACAGCATCTCATGATGAAGCTTCAAAGATATAACTTTGAGTTGATACACATGCCTGGCAAACATATAGTGGTTGCAAATGCGTTATACAGAGCTCCAACAGCACACAATGTCAGCTCTACAGGAGAAGATGTACAGGCTTACAGAGACATGATCACTGATGCACTGCCAGGATCAGAAGCAAAGTCAAAACAAATTGTCGAAGAGCCAGCCAAAGATGAGCTGTTGCAGATGGTAATACAAAACCTTAACAATGGTTGATTTAAAGGTTCATGCACAAAATATCATGAAATCAGATCTGAGTTAAGTGTAGTAAATGGGCTACTATTAAAGCAAAAAAGAATTGTGATTCCGCAATCTCTACGCAGCGATATGTTAAAACAAATTCATGAGGTCACCTCGGGATTGAGTAGTGCAAACGCAAACGGAGAGCCAGAGATTCTGTGTATTGGCCTGGAATAAACAAGGATATACAAGCTATGATAGAGAAATGTGAAACATGTGAAAAGTATCAGCACCTGCAAGCAAAAGAACCAATGAACACAGCTGAAATACCATCAGCTCCATGGGGAAAAAGTTGGAATGGATTTATTCTACCTCAATGGCAAGGAATATCTGATATCCGTTGACTGTTATTCGAATTTTCCAGAAATAGCCCATCTCGTCAAGCTCTTCGGCAAGTTGTGTGATAATGCCTACGAGATCGACGTTTGCAAGACATGGCATACCTAAAACTGTGGTGAGTGACAATGGTCCATGTTTTAATTGCAAAAAAATGGCAAGAGTTCGTAATGCAATATGATTTTGAACACATTACTTCGAGTCCTTTTTCCCCACAATTGAATGGCAAAGCGGAGGAGAGATCAAATAATGAAGCAGCTACTAAAAAAGGCTAAGGACAGCAAAACTGATCCGTATCTAGCTCTACTGAGTTATAGAACTTCACCTTTAAGCTGTGGGTTGTCGCCTGCAGAGTTACTGATGAATCACAAGCCATGTACCACACTGCCATTCCACACAAAGACAAGGCAAAACGAAAAGTTAAGACGCAAGTTGGAATCTCAGAAGCAAAAACTGAAGACATACTATGATAGAACAACCAGGAGTCTTAAATCTTTGTTCCCAATCCCATGTTCAAAGGATTGAGGATCCTGATGAATGGTCTGGAAAAGCTACTGTACGACATGAGGCAGGTCCAAAATCATACACGGTAATGACAGAACAAGGACAGAATTTGCGAAGAAATCGTAGGGCACTATTGAAAACAAAAGAACCTGCTCAAGAACAGCAAGACAATGGTGTTAGTGAAGACTTCTATCAACCTGAACCACACAAACTTTGGAAGAGTCCGACTTGTATATATAGAACAACGTTCAAAACAGTGACATAACTTTATCAGATACACCGATAGATGTTCAAAGTAGCAACTCGGGTTCACCAAGCATACCAAGGTTGAGAAGATCGACAAGGAAGATAAAGAAACCAGAGTGGCTGAATCTGTGATTGTACAATAAAATTTGTGAATTGTGTAAAGTACATTGTTACTCATTATCATGTGTATTGTTTACAGAAATAGTGTGTAGTATGTTTTAAAAATCTCAAAGAAAGGGGATGTAATGATATGGAGTAACAGTTTATCCGATCACTAGGGGCCATGCAAGAGGAACAGGACACTGGAACCGGACAAAAGCAGTCTTGATCAGAGTTACAGGAGCTGTTAGTAGCATGATTAAAAACGCCACAGTTTGGTCAGGAATAGTTTAGTCTATCCACAATTTATTTGACATTTAATAACTAGTCTTGAACTAGATGTTCTGGCATACTCTTTGTTTTCCAACTTTGTCAGCCTTCTGGATGTGATCTTACTTTGCTACAGGTGAAGAAGCTAGTTATTTGGTGAATATCTGGTCAGTGATTACTGTTTACTCAATTCCTAAAGTTCAGAATAGCCTTGCAACGGGTGGTAAATTTATTAAAATATATAAAATCAAAAGTAAAATATATAATCTAATAAAATAATTAAGTAGTTAATTAGAACACATTAAGGGAAGACAGGTGATGTTTCACAGCTGCAGTATGTGGAAGCTCCTGGATGTCAGTTTGATGCAGGGAAAACACTGCAGTATATGTTTGAAGTCTGAGCAACTTCGACCCAGAGTTTATGAGCTGGAGGCTGAACTGGAGACATTTACGCATCTTTGGACCAGGAGGCAGTCACACCACTTCGGACAGGGTATTTTTATTTGGGTAGTGGTCAGGAACAAGACAGTGTGACTGCAAGTGAAACAGGCAATGGAACAGGGCTGGGGCACAGGAGCCTTAGCCGACAATTGTCCAACAGGTTTGAGGTCTTTTCAGCTTTGGATGAAAGTGGGGCTGCAGGATGGATGAGCTAACCTGCCATGGCACTGTGGTACAGGAAGCCATTCATGTGGGGAGCAAAAAGGAGTGTAGTGGTAGAATGGGATAGTACAGTGAGAGACTGACACCATTCTTTGTAACAAACAGCGCAAGTCCAGATGGTGTGTTGCCTGTCGGGTGCCAGTGTTCAGAGCATCTGCTCAGGGCTGGAGAGGAACTTGCAGTGGGAAGGGTGGGACCCAATTGTCATGATCAATGGAGGTACCAATGACATAGGCAGGACAAAGATTCTACATAGCCAGTATGAGGAACTAGGCATAAAATTAAGCAGAACCTCAAGGTCATAATCTCTGGATTATCTCAGCCGCGTGCAAATTGGCATTGAACAAATCAGATCAGAACGATGAATGCGTGACTCCAAGGCATGGGTGGGAAAAGTGTAATATGGGTGATGGTCTGTACAGTTGGTTATCCTGATTTGGCAAGTTCATATCATGTTGAGATGAATGATGAATATGAGATTTATGCAGATTCAATCCTAAATGTAATGAGTCTTATAATGTCTGATAATCCTTGTGATGGAGGGAAGGTGGCGTGTTCCTGGTTGTTTCTCCGATCTTGTTTAGAGGGAAGATGAGTAGAGCCAGAGCGGGGAGATGGGTGAGAGGTTAGGTTTTGTAGGGTTAGTCTGTCCTCGCTGTAATTGAGAATCGCAGCCCCTCCACGCGTGGCAAGTTAGAGCTAGTCAGTTCCAGGCTTTTTGTTCAGTTAGTTTAGGGTCTGAGAATCCATGCTTTTATCCTTCTTTGGTCCAGGCAGATTTCTTGTTAACCTGGGGAGGACTGGGTTCTGTTTGACTCTTCCTTCAGATTGAGTTTGTCTTTTATCCCAGTAAGGGTCTCTCTTTGGATGTTTTTGATATGTTTGGAAGTAATAGAGTGTCTGCTCTGTTTTTGGAACAGGCCAGAGTGGAGATGGCACCCGTGGTCGGTGTCTGGAGAGGAGGGTGGCCTTGTGTACCCATTGTACAGTGGTGGTTTCCTTGCTTAGGTTGGGTGTCCCCTTCCTGGCGGGTGATTCTTCTTTTTTCTTCTCTCACGTGGGTGAGCGTGGTGCTAGTCCTGATTTTGGCCTGATCTGTTGGGGGAGGACCGGCCCTCCCTCACAGGATATCCAATTTGTGGGTATCTTGACGGTTCTTCTTCCTCTGGTTTGAGGTTCCCTATCAGCTAAAACTAGAGTGTTTATTCTTTCTCCTCTTGTTTACTTGGGAGCAATACCTTGCCCTGGTTGGGACTAGTTAAATGTAGTCTTGGCAAGGTGTAGGTGTTGGGGTTGTGTTGAAGATCTAAGGGTCATATTCTCTTGAGGTAGTTTATTTTGGTTCAATGTGCTTTAGACCTGGAATCCAGTGGGTTAGCTTTACTCTGGTCTTTACTTTTGCCTTTTTTGGGGGAAATTCTGAGAATAACACAGATCTTTCGCTGCTGGTCCTCTCTTCATTGTAGTCATATGACTTGTCTGTTTGGTCCTACGTCAGACCTGGCGCTGTAGTCAGTGTCCTGTTATCCCTATGGATCAGGGACCTGTCGGGCGGGCGGGCGGGGGGGGGGGGGGGGGGGGGGGGGGGGGGGGCTCGGAGGCACTGTTTGGCTTACAGGTAGCTGGAGATTTTGGGATGAGCTGAGCATTATGCCGAGTAGATATCCTGCTTCTTATTCTCTGGAGTAGGAGTGATGTCCCCTCATTGTTTGAATGGATGGCTCTCCTCTTTGTTGACACGTGTCGGGGCAGTTGCTCAAGATGTTGGAGGTGGGGCTGGTTTCTGATTTCCTGTCACCTGTGCGATTAGTTCCAATGGTTCCAGTTATTTCTCTCTTTTCTGAGTGACTCCGGACGTGATTCTTCCGTTGTATCTCTCACTTAGCACTTGCTTTTTGCCCAAGTTACTTGAGGTGCAGTTTTGCCTCAGCGTAGGTGGTAGATGGTTGAGTCTCCGTGTTCTGGCTGATTAGGGTTAAATCCACCATGAGCGTTCATTTAATGCTGGCACTGGCTTTTTTCCTGGGTGGTCTTGGTTGCTGGGATGGGCTCCCTGGTTGGCCCTTCCTTCCAGGATGCCCCTTTGGGGACTGGGGGGTGTGTGTCTTGATGGCTTCTCTCTCCTCGGGGTGGGGCTCCCACTTTTAACTAGGGCTGAGGTTATCCCTACTTAAATTTGTGGCCTCATGGTTATCCTGTCATACCCTTTTGGGGGAGGGGGTTATTTTCATGGTGGTTGGGTAGCTTATTATCTTTTGGTTGCTGGGCACTTCACATGTGCTTTAGAACTGGAATCCAGTGGGTTAGCTTTCTCCGGTCTTTAATTTTTCCTTTTTTGGGGGAAATTCCGAGAATAACACAGAACTTTCGCTGCTGGTCCTCTCTTCATTGTAGTCATATGACTTGTCTGTTTGGTCCTGGTCGGGGTTTGGATTGCATTGTGGGGTACAAGAGTAATGTAATTCCCTCTTAATGCTGGGGTACACGTGAATTGGGACAATGTGGACTTTATGAGGCAGGTCCTGGACCTGGACAGGTAACGGCTGACAATGGGGGGCAATTTTAACACAGTTTTGGATCCGAGGATTAACTGCTCCAGTATTAAATCATTGAAAGTATCAGCAGTTGGTTGGGAGCTGAGGGGGTTCATGGATTGTTGCGGGGCCGGGGGGAATAGATGGACCCGTGGATATTTTGGAAGCCAAGGGTGAAGGCGTTTTCGTACTTTTCACATGTGCACAGGATGCACTCCCAGACTGATTTGTTTGTGATGGATAAGGCGCTACTGGCGGGGGTGGGCGACCACATACTGCACAGGTAGATTTGCGGGTGGTCCAGGGGGAGGCCCAGTGGAGTTGGCAGATGAGAGCAGCCATCTGGGAGTATGTGCAGTTGAATGACACGCGGGAGGTTATGGCCTCCATATTATGGAAGCCATTTCAGGCGGTAGTTAGGGGCAAATTTATTTTGGTCCGGGTGCATAGGGAGAGGATAGAACAAAAGGAGAGAGCAAGGCTAGCAGATGAGATTCTGAGGGTGGATTGGAGGTACACGGTGGCGCCAGAGAAGGGTTTGTTAAATGAGAGGCAGAGCCTCCAGATGGAGTTCGGGTTGGTGTCCATGGGGTAGTTGGTAGGGCAGTTGCGGAGGGCCAGAGGGGCGGTGCAAGAGTATGGGGAAAAGGCAAGTAGGATGCTGGCCCACCAGCTGAGGAAACAGGCAGTGACGTGGGAGATTGGTAGGGTGAGGAATGAGAGGGGCAAGGTGGTGTCAGACCCAGAGGGGTGAATAAGGTATTTGAGGCCTTCTACAGAAGGCTGTATGAGTTAGAGCCTCCACCCAGGGAGGATGGGATGAGTCGGTTTCTGGATGGATTGGAGTTCCCTTGGATGGAGGAGAGGGTGCTGGGATTGGGGCCGGATGGGTTCTCAGTGGAGTTTTACAAAACGTTCGCTGCCAAGTTGGAGCCTCTGCTAGTGAGGATGTACAATGAGGTAAGGGGTAGGGGGAATCTCCCCCCCCCCCCCCCCCCCCCCCCCCCCCCCCCCCCCCCACATTGTCACGGGCATCCATTTCCCTGATTTTGAAGAAATCTAAGAACCCAGAGCGGTGTGGATTGTACACCCCGATATGATTGCTTAATGTTGACGCAAAGTTCTTAGCGAAGATGTTAGTGGCGTAGATAGAGGATTGTGTGCCGGGGGGTGATACGGGAGGACCAGGCGGGATTCATGAAGGGGCGGCAGCTGTCGATGAATGTACATAGGTTGCTTAATGTTATTATGATGCCCTCGGAGGGACAGGAGGTAGAAGTAGCAGAGGCAATGGATGTGGAGAAGGACTTCGATCAGGTGGATTGTGCGCATTTGCTGGAGGTGCTCAGTCGGTTCGGCTTTGTCCAGGGGTTGGTGGAGTGGGTTCGGCTGCTGCACAGGGCGCTTATGGCGAGTGTCCGGATGAACAGGAGGAGTTCAGGATAATTCAGGCTATATCGGGGACAAGGGAGGGGTGCCTGCTCTCGCCATTGTTTTTTGCCTGGCGATAGAACTGCTGGCAAGGGAGTGATGGGGCGGGTGTGCGGAACATAGAGTCTCATTGTATGCGGATGATCTGCGATCAATTGTTATATATTTCGGACCCGGTGGGCAGCTTCGAAAGGATCATGGAGACCTTGAAGGCAGTTACACAAATTGAACTTGGCGCGGCTGGTGGAGGGGATGAGGGTGGATTTCAAGAGGTGGGATGTATTGTCGCTGTCACTGGCTGTGTGTGTGCAGACGGTTAAAATGACAGTGGTGTCCAGGTTCTTGCTCGTGTTCCAGAACCCCCCCCCATCTTTGTTCCCAAGTTCTCTTTTAGGAAGGTGAACGGGATAATTTGGGGATTTGTGTGGGCGGGGAAGACGCCACAGGTGAGGAGGGTGTTTTTGAAGAGGGAGCGGGGGAGAAGAGGGGTATTGGCACAGCAAAGTTTGATGAATTATGATTGGGCGGAAAACATAGCAATGGTGAGGAAATGGGCGGTGGAGGAGGGGTCAGTGTGGGGGCAGATGGAGGCAGCGCGTGTAGAGGACGAGTCTGAGGGCACTGTTGGTGGCAGCCCATCCATTCTCGCCGGCCCGGTTCGCCATGAGCCCAGTGGTGGGTTTGGTGTTTAAGGTGTGGAGCTAGTATCGGCAACATTTCGTGTCAGAGGGCATGTCGTTGTGGGCGACGATGTGTGATAATCACAGGTTTGTGCCAGCGGGACTGGACGAGAGGTTCCGATGGGGACCTGTTCATAGGGGGCAAGTTTGCAGGTCTGGAGGAATTGGACGAAACGTATGGGTTGCCCAAAGGGAATGGTTTCAGGCACCTAAGGCGAGGGGTTTTGAGGAGAGATGTGCCATACCTTCCTGGAGCTGCCGACTCCGGTGTTGCAGGACAAGCTATTATCAGAGGATAATATTGGAAGGGGATGATGTCAGACATGTACAGTGAGTTGATGGAGAGGAAGGACGCTCGGGTGGAGGAGGTTAAGTATAAACGGGAGGACGAGTTGGATGAGGAAGTTCGGGTCGGGCGTGGAAAGAGGTCCTGCGGAGGGTGAACGTGTCCTCGTCGTGTGCGAGATGAAGTCTCATCGAGTTTAAGATGGTGCATTGGACCCACATGACGGTTGCAAGGATGAGCCGGTTCTTTCCAGGGATGGAGGATAAATGTGGGCAGTGTTCAGGGGGCCCGCAAATCACGTCCACATGTTCTGGGTGTGTCTGAGGTTGAGGGGGCTCTGGCGGGGATTCTCAGACGTGGTGTCCGTGATTCTGGATGTAGGGATGGCCCCCGAGTCTGGAGGTGGCTATATATTCGGTGTGTCGGAAGATCAGGGAGTCCAGGTGGGGAGAGACGCCGTCGTATTGGCCTTTGCCTTCCTGATAGCCCGGAGAGGGATCTTGTTGTGCTGGTGGAACCCGGAGCCACCGAGAGCAGGAGTATGGGCGAGTGACCTAGCAGAATTCCTGTGGTTGTAGAAGATCGTTCACTTTGTGCGGGTCGGAGGAGGGGTTGAAACTATTCATTAATTTCTTCAAGGTTGATTGAGGGGTCAGCAGGGTGGAGGGGGGGTGGGGGGGGGAATAAGGGGAAACATAAGGCAGGCGGGGTGTGGTTGGGTGTTGTTATCAGGGGAGGTTGGGGATTGGTGGTTTCTGTACATGTGAATGTTTGGTCTTCTGATATTTTCATGTATACATGTGAAATGCCTTTCAAACAAAAATAAAAATATATTAAAAATAAGAAAAGCAAGAGGTGACTTGAATGAAACATGCAAGAACCTGAGAGGTCTTGACAGAATCCACGTGCTACTATTTAAAAATAAGGGGTCTTCCATTTAAAAAGGAGATGAGGTTAAATGTTTTCACTCAAGGTGGTTAAGAATCTTTGGAACGGTCTTCCTGAAAAGGTTGTAAAGGCAGAGTCTTCAGATATCTTTAAGGCAGACGTGGGATGATAGGTTATTAGGAGTAAGCGGAGTGCATATTTGAGGTTGTATCAGATCAGCCATGATCTTATTAAATAGTGGTGCAGTAGTGAAGGACAGAATGGCCTATTTCTGTTCCTTGTTCATTTGTCATTTTAATATGCAAGTTTTGATAATAACACTCGCGACGTGCCTTAGAATGTTTGCTACATTGAAGGTATTACAGAAATGCAAGTTGTTGTTATTTATGTGGAAATGCATTCATGCAATAATTAATAGATTGAATCCCCAGTTTTTCCTGAACATGAAAAGCTTGGGCAAATAATTCATGCCGGACTAAACTGAGGTTTTTTTTGAAAAGGTGACAGGCATGGTTGATAAGAGTGACGATCTATGTTGACTCGGTGGATTTCCAGAGGCACTTATGAGGTTCCACACGATATTTAATCCAAAAATGAAAGTGCACGGAATTAAAAATAATCTTGTAACATAGCAATTAGTTAGAAGATAGGAGACAGAGTAGGAATAAAGGGAGGATTCCTTAACTGGAAGGATTTGACAAGTGTTCAGATCAGTTTTAGAGACTAAGCTTTTTGCCATATATTTAAGTTGATTGAATGAAGGAATAGGGAGTTGTTTCTCCGAGTTTGCGATGATACTAAGTTCTGTAGATAGGAAAAGAAAGTTACAAAAGAAGCTAAACAGACAAAGTGAATGGGCAAACATATTTTAGATGGAAGTTTAATTGTGAGGAGCTGTGAAGCCATCTACATGGGATATGAGAAAGACAAATTCAAATAATTATTATTTGCAAGTGACTAGAAACAGTGACAGGGCAAAAGGGATTTAGGTATCCACAAACCCACATCAGTAAAAGCAGAGCTACAAAAAGTAATCAAGGAGGCAAATGGTGTTTACCTTTATTCCCCCTCCCATTATTTATATTGATCTCTTCATCTAATTTTGTTTCTTTCTCCTTCACATTTGTGTTTTCCAGCTATTCCTTTGCTTCTGTTTTCGTCTCTGCAATTCCTGGTTCTTATGCGTCCTCACCTATTTCTCCTTTAGACTCTGTCTTATACTCTTCACTTTTCTCCCAATTCCAATGAATAGGCTACTGAAAAATGATCAGAGAGAACAGGAGGGAGTGCTGCTGCTCGGCTTTGGAATTAATGTCACAGTTTTGACAATTTGGTGTTTACATCGGGGATTTTACTGTAGGATTCTGAATGTGGGCATCAGCTGCAGGACAAGGATCATTAAATATGGAAATGAAAAGAAAGAAAAGGTGCACTTAGAGTTCAAGATGTTCAGAGGCTTGGCAGAATGTGTTGTGCTACTTGTGAAAGAAAAAAGCTGTACCAGTCAAGGTGATGGAAACATTTGCAAATTATCTGTATCAAAAAACATTGGGGATCTGGAGTCAGACAATTGAGAGACGGTCACAAAGGCTATATCTCAGAATGCAATTGATATCATTTATTTTCTTGATGTACATGCAATTAGGGTGAAAATTTGGAATGAGAGTGTACGGTTTGTAAAATAATTAACAAAAAGGTAAATAAAAACTAACCAACATAACCAATAATACAAATATAATGGTTGAGTAGGGAAGAAAATTATTAAAATTGATGGTCAGGAGAGATTGAAGAAATGTTATCAAGATAAATAAATGCAGTGCACAGAGACAGATATGAGTCAAATATGTACAACTGAAAGATAAAACTCTCTGTCACCTATTATGTTCCTAGATATTAGTCACTACCTTACACTGTATGTAGTCTGGCCAGAAGGTTTCATAGAATACTTCTGATTTTTTTAATGCCTCAGTGAGTTTGGAGTTAATTGGAACAGAAGCCAAGCCTTTAATGCACTAACTCATTAAGCCCAGTACACTATATTCTTAGAAAAAGACACAAATGGTTCACGAGACCTCAAAGCAACGACAAAGTAGCAAATCACTTAAAGCAATGATTCTAAGAATTGACTTACAAACCAGATAGATCATCATTCCTCCGATTAAAATCTTAATAGGGGACCACAAAGTAGCCAAATCTGTTAGGTTACCTCAACTAAGCAAACCTTTTTAATTGGACAAAGGACGAATTTAAAAAACACATTTCCCACATACACTGATCATGTTTCATGGGAGGGTTTTCCGTGAGGTCAGTGTTTACAATTCTAGCTTTACATTCAAACAGTTTTAACCTTCGGAGCTGTGGGCAACATTGGTCAATTATGCATAAATCAGAATAAAAGAGGGATAAAGATAACGTAAATGAGGAGATGATGACCATGAAATTTGAGAGACATACGCAAATTGGGTTATCTTTCCTGGCCTTAACCTTGTGATCTATGCATAATCGCTACTTTGTAGGGTGATGAAATTTACTCGTACTAAGCGCCCCTACTTCTTAAGTACTTGCAGTAGAAATTAATTTCTAAATTGTCCTGTTATCAATCATTATCTTATTTTTCTCTGCTTTTGTTCACATTCACCCTCGTTCGAGAGGTGCATTCCCCTGGAGTTCCACAATTGCTAATAAGTAAATGTGTTCTAATCCTTGTATTATTGAGGCTTTAATTGGATTGGGGTCGGGGTAGGGAAAAATAGCCTCTATTCAGTAAATAGGACTGTAGCCTTAGAGACGGGAATTAGAAAAGTATTCCTGAAAGAAAATCCACAGGGATTCAAAGATTAAAAGACTCAGCTGAACCCACCAGATCTCCAACTTGTAACAAATTGTTTCCTTAAACAGGTAACTTCTAGAAAAATGACCTTTGCAGTCAACATTAACCTGAGCTACAGAATTCTAAGTAATTCGAAGAAAGGGAAAGTGGCTTATTAAGAGAACGGCTCAAAGAAGGAACTAAACAAAAGCTATAGCACTTATGCCCCAATTAGTATCATCTATGTTATTCAGCTAAAAGATCACTACAGTGAATTTTTTCCTTTACTAATTAGGAATCTCAGCTAATGCAGAAAAGACGTTTAAATGGCTCTTAAATGGAAGAAAGGAAAAGACAAATAAATAGCTGTAATCAGGCAGCTTTGCACATGCAAAGTTTAAAGTCTAGTCATGATGCAAGACACGGATCCATAAACCCAGTATCATGCAAGGTTAAATTTCATCAGCAGTTTAACAAGAGGCATCATTCAGCATTGCTCTCAAGATTTGAAACAAGTACCATGAGCAACTCTCATATTGGCCCCTACAGACAGTGGCCAGAGGTTTGCAGCACATGTGTTTTTATTACTTTTAAGAACCAATCGCAAGACGTGAGCATGCAGTTGTCCCCCTATTAATTCAAGCTCAGTACTTTCTATTATTCAAAGACAACTGTGAAGATCAAAGAAAAACCTCCAGTGTCAAAACCATAGTCAAATCTATACAATGGTAATAGAAACATATGCAATCAAAAGGGGCCAGATTGTACTGGGACGTTACTACTTTCGAAGGCTTAGTCAACAAAGTCTGTTTGCAGAAGAGTCCATACTAAATCCATTTCAAAAGAACTTTATGCTGTAAATGAGATGGCAAAGTTAATCGATACTGATAGCTGCTAAATGTTGCCTATGGAAACCCAAGTTTTTTTTACTGAAATCAGTTTTTGGTCTTTCTCCTCATGCTGAAAATATCTAAAATCCTTTATTTAAATTAAACATGAATTTGAGGGCAGCATGGTGGTGCAGTGGTTAGTACTGCTGCCACACGGCGCTGAGGATTTGGGTTCGATCCCGGCCCTGGGTCATTGTCCGTGTTTGCGTGGGTCTCACCCTAACAACCCAAACGATGTGCAGGGTGGGTGGATTGGCCACGCTAAATTGCCCCTTAATTGGAAAAAAGAACTGGGTACTCTAAAGTTGAAAAATAAATTAAAATAAATTTGTGCACAATACATAATTTACCCAGGTCGTCAGTAATTCTTCTCAAGCGTCTACAGTTAGTACTATCCAACAATCTAAAGTGAACAATTACATTATAAGAGCTTGGTTCAATTTACCCTGTAATTTCACGGAAATATTAATCCTTGGACAACTGCTATTAAGTAGACAAAAGCAATTTCTAATTTTTACCTTTCTCTCTATATAACATTTAAAATTTACAGCCATAAAGCACAAGAGATTTTGATTTAATTGAGGATGATAGTCACTATTAACTTGATATGATACTGAGGCAGAAGAGCATGTTTAAAGGTGATTTTAAATATTCCGATCCAAGTTCGTCTTCGCAGTTTGACACAATAATGTGCAGACTGTTCTCTGTTCGGTGATCCTGAGCCACTCTTCAATATCTCAGTGACCAATCACACAGGATAAACTCATGATTAGGTGTCCTATCCATTTGTGGTATATTACATTGGAAGAAGGCTTGAAGGCAGGGAAGGAGGAAAAATATCTTAAAAATGAGAAGATGTATCTATACTATTATTCCTATATAACTTCAATACAGACAATAATTTTATCCGCATGGTCCCAACTACTAATAGTATTAATGCTCAGAAGTAACAAGCTTGAATCATACAAGCATTAAAACTCAAGTCTTTCAGCAAAATTGTGCTTTGCTAAATAATTTTAGAGTTTCTACACAATGTAATACTGCACGTTTTTTGAGTTATCACAATGAAGAACAAAACATGAGTGATCATACCCACTGTCACTGTAAGATGACAAATGTCAAAGAATTTTGTTGGCTGATTAAAGTGCGCAACAGGAATGCTACATGTATTTGATTGAATTTCCGCAAGATCGTGTAATCTATTTGTGAATTATTTCTTTGTGATAAGAAAAATAATATAATGCAGAGATGTTAAGGTAAAGTAAAATGCCTGTTCAACATTGTTGGAAAGTGATCCATTACAGAGTAATTTGGCTATTACCTCTTGTTCTCCTTTTAGGTTGTGAATTCCCTGTGATGATAATTATAGCTGCTACGAGAACTCTGATTATGTAATAATATATACATCATAGTGTTAACAACTGCCAGACTGTGAGTTTTCAAAGATTAGACTGATGACCTCTGTTTGCTGGTTACAAGATTTGTGTTGCTTATTTGAAGCATATTAACTATTTAAGTACTTGAAACAAATAGGGTAGTTTGTGAAGGGAGTTTGTTGGGAAAGAGGTGAAAGGGAAGGACCATCATTCCTAAATTCCTTTTACATTTTGATATATAGTCAGGTAATCCTCTTTATTCCTAGATTATACCATTTTCAGTTTGTTGTTCACTGCAGTTGATTTTATAGGGACTTCCTTGAAGAATTCAATTGTCCCAACACCCCAGCCCCTTTCCCTAGCAACTTTCCATGCAGCAGCTCCCAATTCACCTCCTCCAGGTGAAATAGCAATTTACTTGAATTTCTGCCAAATCGTTACACTGTATTTGCTGCTCATGATGCAGTTTCCTCTTTATTGATCTTGGAGAGGCAAAATACAGATTCAGCGATTGTTTTGTTAAACACCTCTGCACAGTCTCTTTGTGACTCTGAGCTAATGGTCACTTCCCATTTAATTCTGCATCCCACTCCAGTATTGGTCTCCTATACTGTTCCAATGAAGGTCAACACAAGCACAAGGAACAACACCTCAATTTTTGATAAGGCACTTTACAATCTTTGATTGTAAACACTGTAGATCACGACTGTTCCCATCTTTTCAGACAGCAGGAGCTGGTAACGATTAGAGGATAGACGGCACAGAAACCAGCCCATGCCGGTGTTTATACTTCACTTGAGCCGTCTCCCAACCTTTCTCACCTAAATCTTACCATGGAAATCATCTTTTCACTTTCCCTTCATATGCTTGTCTAGCTTCCCCTTAAATACTATTTGCTTTAACTTCTCCTCGTGGTAGCGAGTTCCATCTTCTTAGTAATCTTTAGGTAAATAGGTTTATTCAGAATCTCCTATTGGATTTCTTGCTGGAGTATATAATGATAGCCGATAGTTATGCCCTTCCTCAGAAGTGGAAATATGCTCTCTGAGGGTTTGGCTGTCATCAATTATACCCTATCTGCAATAATCTTTTGTTTCTTTATGTTTTCCATTCCATTCCATTTTGCCTTGCATCATCAACCATTTAATCCAGGAGTTCACAAACTGGGTTCTGTGGAACCCTGGAGTTTTACGGGAGCCTCCCAGGGATTCCACGGCAGGCCAGGATGGTTGAGACAATTTGAAAAAAGTTAAAAGCTGCTTTTCCAATCAGAAGCTTGCTTTTCCAGAGTCCAGCCTCTGATCGGATCAGCAGGGCCTCGGAGACGGGCCTCAGAGAGAGGTGTTTGTACATGTGCAAGGTGTGTGTGAGAGAGGCAAGTGTGTGTGAGGTGTGTGAAAGATGGGAATAAGAGTGTGTGAGACTTGAGCGTGAGATGTGTGTTTGCGTGTGTGAGAGGAGTGTGTTTGTGTGCGTGAGATGATGAGTGTGCAAGAGATGTGTGTGTGTGCGCACGCATGTGTGCGAGAGATGAGTCTGTGCGTGTGAGAGAGATGTGTGTGTGACGAGTGTGTGTGAAAGATGAGAGTGAGTGTGAGAGTGAGTGTGAAAGATGAGATTGAGTGTATGTGTGTGTCTGTGTATGTATGTGAGAGAGCGAGAGACAGAGAGGAGAGTGTATATATGTATGTGTGTGTGAATCTGTGTGTGAGAGAGGGGAGTGTATATGTATCTGTGAGTGTGTCAGCGTGTATCTGAGAGAGGTGAGAGTGTGTGAGAGAGAGGTGGGTTCAATGTGAGAAGCTAGCATTCTAGCAGTACTCTCCTCCCTTTAAAAATGACAAAAAGGAAAGACCCAGTACATTTTTTAATAAGAGGACATTTTAATTTTTTTAAGTTCATTTTTACAGGATGTGGGTTTCGCTGACTAGGCCAGCATTTGTTGTCCATCCCTAATTGCCCTTGAGAAGGTAGTGGTGAGATGCCTTCTTGAGCTGTTGCAGTCCATGTGATATAGGTACACCCACCATGCTTTTTGGGAGGAAGTTCCAGGATTTTGACCCAGTGACAGTGAAAGGATGGCAATATATTTCCAAGTCAGGATGGTGAACGATTTGAGTGGGACGTCCAGGTGGTGGCATTCCATGTATCTGCTACCCTGGTCCTTCTAGATCTCAGTGGTCGTGGGTTTGGAAGGTGTTACCTAAGGAGCCTTGGTGAGTTCCTACAGTGCATCTTGCAGATGGTACACATTGCTTCTACTTTTGCTATTGGTGGAGGGAGTGAATGTTTGTGGAAGGGGTGCCAATCAAGCGGCTGCTTTGTCCTGGATGTTATTGAGCTTCCTGAGTGCTGTTGAAACTGCACTCATCCAGACTAGTAGTGAGTATTCCGTCACACTCCTGACGTATCTTGAAGGTGGTGGACAAGCTTTGGGGAGTCGGGTGAATTACACATCACAGGATTCCAAGCCTTTGATCTGCTCTTGTAGCCACATTATTTAAATGACTACTCTATTCAGCGTCTGGTCAATGATAACCCCCAGGATGTAGAAAGCGGGGAATTCAGCAATGGCAATGCCATTGAATGTCAAGAGGTGAAGGTTTGATTTTCTCTCATTGGAGGTGCCTGGCACTTGCGTTGTGAAATGTTACTTGCTACTTGTCAGCCCCATCCTGAATGTTGTCTTGTCGGATGCGTGTAGGGATTGCAAGAGTGTCTGAGGAGTCGTGAATGATGCTGAACACTGTGCAAACATCAGCAAACATTCCCACATCTGACCCTATGTTGGAAGGAAGGTCAACGATGAAGCGGCTGAAGGTGGTTGGGCCGAGGACACTACCCTGAGGAACTCCTGCAGTGATGTCCCGGGACTGACCAACAATGACAACCATCTTCCTTTGTGCTAGGTATGACTCCAAACAATGGAGAGTTTTTCCCATGATCCCCATTGACTCAAGTTTTGTAAGGGCTCCTTGATGCTATATTTGGTCAAATGCTGCTCTGACGTCGATGACAATCACTCTCACCTCTGGCATTCAGCTCCTTTGTCCAAGGCTGTAATGAGGTCAGGAGCTGAGTGATCCTGACGGAACCCAAACTAAGTATCAGTGAGCAAGTTATTGCTGAGTAAGTGCTGCTTGATAGCAATGTCGATGGCCCCTTGCATTGCTTTACTGATGTTTGAGAGTAGGCTAGTAGGGCAGTAATTGGTTGGATTTGTCGTGCTTTTTGCGGTAAACATATTATGGTAAACGTATTCATATATGTAATATAAAAGACTTCTATCAATTAGATTTTTTTTTGCATCTACAGTATTAGGTGAAAACAATCATTTTATTGTTGTATGGCTTTTGAACACAATAAGGATGTTTCTTGGGAGGCCAAAAGGGTTCTGTGGCTGTACAAATTTAGGAAACCTTGATTTAGTGATTTAATCACTCCTTCCCTCCACCTATCAAATACCTTAGAACATAGAACATAGAACAGTACAGCACAGAACAGGCCCTTCGGCCCTCAATGTTGTGCCGAGCCATGATCACCCTACTCAAACCCACGTATCCACCCTATACCCGTAACCCAACAACCCCCCCCCCTTAACCTTACTTTTATTAGGACACGACGGGCAATTTAGCATGGCCAATCCACCTAACCCGCACATCTTTGGACTGTGGGAGGAAACCGGAGCACCCGGAGGAAACCCACGCACACAGGGGGAGGACGTGCAGACTCCACACAGACAGTGACCCAGCCGGGAATCGAACCTGGGACCCTGGAGCTGTGAAGCATTTATGCTAACCACCATGCTACCCTGCTGCCCAAGACCTTCTGTCTTGTTCCTCCTGCTCACTTTATTCTCCGACTCTGCTCTTGCTTTTAACTGTTAAATCTCTAACGTTTTTCAATTTTGATGTACAGGCATCACACCAAAATATCAACTTTCTTTCTCTCATCACAGATAGTGCCTGACTTGCTAAATGTTTCCAACATTTTTTTTCTTTATTTAACACTTTGCTCAAGATATGTAACAAAATTTAAAATAATTAAAATTAATCAGAAGAATGGATAATCATAAAAGGGTGCTTAAAATAACTCAAGTGCAGTAACTAAGTCACAACACAGAGCCTAGCCTGGGGGGGGGGGAATACCGGGTTGCTGCTGGCAGGGTCAGGAAGGAGCTGGTGTGGGCCGGGGGGGACAGAGGTGAGGTGTTGTCGCCGTGGGGACTGGGTCGGGTGGGAGTGCTGGCCTGGGGCGGGCAGTCGACGGGCTATGGCTAGTCGACGTGGGAGGGGGGCGGGACGCCCTCTGATCCGGTTGGTCACCTGGAATGCGAGAGGACTGAATGGGCCGGTGAAGCGGTCTAGGGTACTTGCTCATCTGAGGGGGTTAAAGGCAGATGTGGCAATGCTTCAGGAGACCCACCTGAAGGTGGCGGGCCAGGTCCGTCTGAGGAAGGGGTGGGTGGGGCAGGTTTTCCACTCCGGGTTGGATGTGAAGAACCGGGGAGTGGCGATTCTGGTGGGGAAAAATGTGTCGTTTAAGGCATCTGAGGTGGTGGCGGATAAGGGGGGTAGGTATGTTATGGTAAGGGGCAGGCTACAGGGAGAGAAGGTGGTACTTGTTAGTGTATATGCCCCAAATTGGGATGATGCGGGCTTTATGAAGCATATGCTGGGACGTGTCCCGGATCTAGAGGCGGGAGGTCTGATTATGGGGGGGGGACTTCAATACGGTGTTGGATCCTTCACTGGATCGGTCCAGTTCAAGAACGGGTAGGAGGCTGGTGGCGGCCAAGGTGCTGAGGGGGTTTATGGACCAGATGGGAGGGGTGGACCCATGGAGGTTTGTGAGGCCGAGGGCACGGGAGTACTCTTTCTTCTCCCATGTACATAGGGTTTATTCTCGGATAGACTTCTTCGTGGTGAGTAGGGGACTGATTCCGAGAGTGGAGGAGGCCGAATATTCGGCCATTGCAATCTCCGACCACGCTCCGCATTGGATGGAGTTGGAGATGGGGGAGGTGCGGGACCAGCGCCCGTTGTGGCGGTTGGATGTGGGGTTGTTGGCGGAGGAGGAAGTGTGCAGGAGGGTCCGGGCAAGTATTGAGGGGTACCTCGAGGTGAATGATACGGGGGAGGTCCGGGTGGGGATGGTCTGGGAAGCCCTGAAGGCAGTGATTCGTGGGGAGCTGATATCCATCCGGGCACACAGTGAGAGGAGTGAGAGGAGTGAGAGGGATAGACTGGTGGGGAAGATCCTGGAGGTAGATAGGAGGTACGCGGAGGCACCAGAGGAGGGATTGTTGGGGGAGAGGCGCAGCCTACAGGCTAAATTTGACTTGTTGACCACTAGAAAGGCGGAGGCACAGTGGAGGAAGGCACTAGGGGCAGTGTATGAACATGGTGAAAAGGCGAGTAGGATGCTGGCTCATCAGCTCCGCAAGCGGGATGCGGCTAGGGAAATTGCTGGAGTGAGAGATAAGAGTGGGAATGTGGTGCGGAAAGGGGTAGAGGTGAATGAGGTCTTCAAGGACTTTTACGGGGAACTGTACCGGTCGGAGCCAACGGTGGAGAGAGGGGAATGGAGAGTTTTCTTGACGGGCTATCTTTCCCGAAGGTGCAGGAGGAGCAGGTGGAGGGGTTGGGGGCGCCAATTGAGCTGGAGGAGCTGGTTAAGGGGATCGGGCAGATGCAGTCAGGGAAGGCGCCGGGGCCGGATGGGCCCCCTGCTGGTGCGGACACTTAATGAGGCGCGGGAAGGGGGGACTTTGCCCCCGATGATGTCGCAGGTGCTGATTTCTTTAATCTTAAAGAGGGACAAGGACCCCCAGCAGTGTGGTTCATACAGGCCCATATCTCTCCTTAATGTGGATACCAAGGTGCTGGCAAAGATCCTGGCTACCAGGATAGAGGACTGCGTGCCAGGGGTTGTACACGAGGACCTGACAGGTTTTGTTAAGGGAAGGCAGCTGAACACGAATGTGCGGAGGTTGAGGGGGAGGCTGAGATGGTGGTGGCGCTGGATGCGAAGGCCTTCGATAGAGTGGAGTGGGGGTACTTATGGGAGGTGTTGGGGAGGTTTGGATTTGGTGAAGGGTTTATTAGATTGGTGAAGGGTTTATTAGATGGGTGAGGCTGCTATATGAGGCCCCGATGGCGTGCGTGGCCACGAATAGGAGGAGGTCGGAGTACTTCCGGCTTTACCGAGGGACCAGGCAGGGTTTCCCCGTCCCCCTTGTTGTTTGCATTGGCAATCAAACCATTGGCGATGGCGTTGAGGGATTCAGGGAGGTGGAGAGGTTTGGTGCAGGGTGGGGAGGAACATAGGGTGTCGTTGTATGCCGATGACCTGCTACTGTATGTGGCAGACCCTGTGGGAGGGATGCCGGGGGTGATGGAGCTGCTAGCTGAGTTTGGGACCTTTTCAGGCTATAAACTAAATCTAGGCAAGAGTGAGGTGTTTGTGGTGCACCCTGGGGACCAGGAGGGAATTGGTAGGCTCCCGCTTAGGAGGGCAGGGGAGAGTTTTAGGTACCTGGGGCTGCAGGTGGCCAGGGACGGGGGGACTCTTCACAAGCATAATTTCACCAGGCTTGTGGATCAGATGGAGGAGGAGTTCAAGAGGTGGGACATGCTGCCATTGTCGTTGGCGGGGAGGGTGCAGTCCGTCAAAATGACGGTGCTTCCGAGGTTCTTGTTCCTCTTTCAGTGCCTGCCCATCTTCATCCCCAGGGCCTTCTTTAGGAGGGTGACTAGCAGTATTTTGAGCTGTGTGTGGGCACATGGGACTCCGAGGGTGAAGAGGGTTTTCCTGGAGCGAGGGAGGGATAGAGGCGGGCTGGCGCTGCCCAGCCTTTTGGGGTACTATTGGGCGGCCAATGTGTCAATGGTGCGTAAATGAGTGATGGGGGGGGGCCGTGGAAAAGAGTGGAGATGGCGTCTTGCAGAGGTACGAGCCTGGGTGCCTTGGTAACGGCGCCGTTGCCGCTCTCTCCTAAGAGGTATACCACGAGCCCGGTGATGGCGGCGACCCTAAGAATCTGGGGACAGTGGAGACGGCATAGGGGGGGAAACAGGGGGCTCGATGGAGGCTCCATTAGGTGGAAATCATCGGTTCATCCCGGGGAACACTGATGGGGGATTTAGGGGGTGGCATAGGGTGGGCATCAGTAAATTGAGGGACCTGTTTATTGGCGGGAGGTTTGCGGGCCTGGGGGAACTGGAAGATAAATTTGGGCTCCCCCAAGGGAACATGTTCAGATACTTGCAGGTAAAGGCGTTTGCTAGGCGACAGGTGGAGGAATTTCCTTTGTTGCCCTCGCGGGGGGCGATGGACAGAGTGCTTTCGGGGGTGTGGGTTGGAGAGGGGAAGGTGTCTGACATTTATAAGGTAATGCAGGAGGTGGAGGAGTCGTCAGTGGAGGAGCTGAAGGCTAAATGGGAGGGGGAACTAGGGGAGCAGATAGAGGATGGGACTTGGGCGGATGCCTTGGAGCGAGTCAACTCTTCCTCTTCATGTGCGAGGCTTAGTCTCATCTAATTTAAGGTGCTGCATCGGGCCCATATGTCTGTGCCTCGGATGAGTAGGTTCTTTGGGGGTGAGGACAGGTGCACAGGTGTTCGGGGAGTCCAGCGAATCATGCCCATATGTTCTGGGCATGCCCGGCACTGGAAGAATTCTGGAAGGGGGTGGCGGGGACGGTGCCGAGGGTGGTTGGATCCAGGGTCAAACCAGGTTGGGGACTCGCGATTTTTGGAGTTGCGGCAGAGCCGGGAGTGCAGGAGGCGAAAGAGGCCGGTGTTCTGGCCTTCGCATCCCTAGCAGCCCGGCAGAGGATCTTGATGCAGTGGAAAGATGCGAGGCCCCCAAGTGTGGAGACCTGGATCAGTGACATGGCGGGGTTTATAAAATTGGAGAGGATCAGTACAAGGGTTCTGTAAACGGTGGCAGCCTTTTCTGGACTTTCTGGCTCAAAGAGAGGTATCTTGGTCAATAGCAGCAGGGGGGGTTGGGGGGGGGGGGGTGGAGGGTGTTTGGTGTTCTTTATTGTTTCTAATTTTTTTTCTATGGTTATTTAACTTAATATTGTGTTAATTTAAGTTGTTGTTGTTAATATGTTTTGTTGTTCATTAAGGATGGGCGAATGTTTATGACTGTTATCATTATTGTTATTGTTGGTATTTTATTGTGGTTCGTTGTTGTTGTATAAATACAAAATTTTTCAATAAAAATTTTTTTTTTTTTTTAAAAGTCACAACACAGTCAGAGATACAAGAGGATTGTTCGAGATCAGAGGCTGAAGACTGAATGCTATTCAAAGATTTAGGAACACCCTACCAAAGGAAGAAAAGGGAAGTAATCTATAGTTCTTGCTTCTCTATTTAATCTTGACATATGATTAGTAAGTTAGCAAAATAGTGAAATTTTATTTCTAGTAACTATACCCTCGTGCCTGTTTCAAAGAGTACCATAGCAAAATCATTTGTCCTCCTGAATGGAAAGCCCAGGGAAATCATGCTTTTAAAACATGAAAGCTGTGCTAATTAGCCACTGAACAGGTAGCCTCTGGTGACATCAAAACAATATCCACCCACACACATCCTTTCCCATGCAGGGGATATAATATCTGCCCTTTTACCTCGTCACTTGCCAAATTCCAAGGATATGGGTGGCACGGCAGCACAGCTTTTAGCACTGTTGTTTCACAGCACCAAGGACCCGGTTTCGATTCCCAGTTTGGGTCACTGTCTGTGCAGAGTCTGCACGCTCTCCCCGTGTCTGCATAGGTTTCCTCCAAGTGCTCGGTTTCCTCCCACATGTCCCGAAAGACATGCTTCAGAGGAAGTGGACATTCTGAATTCTCCCTCAGTGTACCCGAACAGGCGCTGTAGTGTGGCAACTAGGGGATTTTCACAGTAACTTCATTGCAGTGTTCATGTTAGCCTACTTGTGACACTAATAAAGATTATGCTTATCCAGGCGAAACAGCAATTTAATTGTATTTTTTTCAATTCAGTACACTATTCACTACTTCCACTGGTTTCTTGTATAATGGGGAGACCAAATATAGAATGGTGACTGCTTTGCTGAATATCTCCTTTCAGTCTACAAGGATGACCCTATTCTAATGGTCACTTGTCACTTTAATTCTCAATCCCACTCCCATTTTTCTGTCCTCTGTATCTTACACGATTTAAAAGCTCAGGGAAAAGCACCTCACCTTTTGATTAGGTACTTTACAGCCTTCCTAACTCATCATTGTGTTCAATGGGTCTGAAGTAAAAAGACCCATCTTTTTTTTCTTTATTTTTCTCATCATCCTTCCATTTTTGCACAATCATCCTTTTTGTTATTCAATCAATTCTACTTTCCACTCTATCACAGACCTACCTTCCCTTTGTTTTCTTTTTTTCCCTTTGGATGCCTTGTGGTTGCTTAAAAAACTTATTCACCACCATTTTACAATTCTGATAAAAGGTTATTAATTTTAAACATTAAACTATATTTCCCAGTCTACCCACACTGCCTGACCTGCAGAGTATTTCCACCATATTCTATTTCTATTTCAGATACCCAACAGCGGAGGTGTTTTGCTTATTTTATAGAAATGAATTAACTTATAATTACTGGGTGATTTTCATGATCCCAGAATGTCCCAAACAACTTTACAGCTAATGCAATACTTTAGTGCTGCAGTCATTGTTTCAAAATAGGAAAACGCAGTAGGCAACTTGTGCACAGCAAGGTCCCACAGACAGAAGTTACCAAATACCAGATAATCTGTTTTCCAGAAACATGTGTTGAGGTAAAAGTATTTCCCAGGATCCCGGAAAACTCCCCTGTTCTTTTTCAAACAATCAGGGGATTTTACATCCACTTGATAGGGTACGAATATGGATTTAATGGGAAGCATCATTTGAGCTTAAGATACATTTAAAATCTTAAAAACTTCTTCGCCTTGGTCAAACTTTGAAAGTGGATATCAACGTTTCCAATTCAGTAGTCTGAAAAATCATAGCTTGCACCCTTCAGCTCAGATTATTTTTGCCACAAGGGAACTGCGTTGTGAGCAGATAATGGCCCAGCAAGGGAAACAGGCTTTGTGGGACCCTCAAAAACAATGGAACTCTGTTTTTCTGTAATTAAAGTTTGGGTGAATTCTATGAAAAACTAGGTACAGAAAGAGAAACAAAGAGAAAAAAATAAATGTTGGATTGAGAGAGACACAGAGACAGAAGGAAATGAATGAAAATATAAACACATTTTAAAATTGACATTTTAAAAATTGCCAACAATAATTTACAACTTGAAGAAATGGGACTCCATTGCTTAGAATTGTTCACTACCGTTGCCAGGAATGTTGATCAACAGTCAGTAGTAATAATCAACATTAAAAGGGTGCTTACGTGGTTAATTACAACTTTCTGAATAGTTTTATAGGCAATTAAAATGCAAATTCATGAAAATCACAGAAAGGTTAAGAGTGAGATGCCATTTTCTTAAAGCTATCAGCAGCTTGTGGTGATTAGGAATTCACGTGCCATCTCTTTGCCATGGGTTTCTGGCTGTCCAGGACATTAAAATGACATGCATCATTTTTTTCAGCAATTTCTGGGCTTCTGTTATATTTAAAGCATCATTATAAATGAAAAGATCAATAGTTTTGGCAAAGTTAGGGGAATAATATTAACTGTGAAGGTTACAAGATCTGATGCTGAAGGCATTTAAAATCTATTCAAATGTCACTGACAAAAATTCAATCAATAGTAATTAAAGATTTACCTCCTATATTTGCTTTTTAAACCCTTCTTTCATTCATTTTCTTTTACTTATTTAAGCTTTGAAAAGGGTATATTTGCTTAATTGTTTTGTGCCAGATCCATAAAGTGAGAGACAGACCTAGGAATAAACAGCAGGCCTGAGCCTGAAATCAATGTTGAATGGAAAGAAGCAGGACCGAGAGCTGGGAGCAGAGCAGGCAGAAAGTACATCAAGTTGAGTAACAATTACTAATTTTTGTGTCTAATTTTTTATTTCTAAACCTACACCAGGATGGAAATATAGTTGCTCTCCAAAAGCACCTAAATGCTCAATGAGCGGCGATGGGAGAGGTAACTTCATTCTATTGTTACTATTCCATTTTGTGCGATGGTTATTCACCACTGTAATAAACATTGTGGGTGGTATTTAGCCACCAACCTGCCGTGTGTTTTTCGGCGGTGGAGGTGGCTTGCTAGCGGATTCTACCAGTCCCGCCACTGTCAACAGACTGCACCCCTTGTCCCCAAGAAACCAGTGCACCGATGTGGGACCAAAATATCCCACCAGTATGAGTAGCCAGTAAATCGCACCCTTAAACTTAGAGAAAACATTACTGCATTTTGAATCAGAAAAAAATCAACAAAAAAAATTCTTATACAAAATAATTGGGCCGGGTAGGGGGAGGAAATCACCAGAAAACTAAATTAAGATTTAGGTTCAGTTTTCACTAATAAAAGACAATTAAATTATCTAGATGTAATGTATCCCTTCATTAAGAAATTCTTCACAATTGTCCACTAAAACATGGTCAATATTCGGTGCGAGTTAACAGACTTATTTCAGGAGGTTAAGTAGAATTACAATCTGAAATCGGACACATACATCTTTTTCCCCAGAAATAAATCATTCGCCAATTTTCAACAAAATATCTATCTAAAATACAAGATTAGGGAGAGGAGACACATACTTTTAAAGAAGTGTAATAATGATTGGATGGACAATTCCAAACTGATTCAGTGGTTTAACAAGTCACTGTTCAGTAACCCCCACCCCTACCGGTCTTTCACTTTCTTTCACTTCAATCAAACTAGATGGCTCAATAGACGTAATTACTCCAGACTATGGTACATAGAGAATGCTGTGTTTCGTCTGATCACTTTTTCCAGTTCTGAAGGATGACTTCTCGAGTTATGCATCCTTATTTTATAAGGGGATAGCTCAAAGCCTTCTTTGATTTCTGGCACAGCATGTACAACATAGCTACAAAAATGCAATTGACAGCTCCCACTACTACTTAAATTATGGGTTATATAATTATATGCTATTATTCTTAGTGAGTAAATCTGCAACTGGATCTGTGCAATCCAATATAAATAACAGCAGGAAATTTAGATTGAAATCTATTATCATCCGCATAATTGACTGCTACCCCTTAGGATACAAAACAGATGCCTATATGCTGACATCTGATAATGAAAGTTATATCAATTCTTGTTCATTTAGCCAGTCTGATTTCACTATCATATCACTAAACAAACCCCATTTACACACTATATGTGAAATGTTATAGAGGCAGAATATTTTGAGTAAGAGATTTGGTGACCTGCAACTTGCCACAGTTGATGTTTTACAGGATTTCAATAAAATAAATTTGGCTGCATTATCTTTCATGTAACATGTTATATAATTACTGTGTTGCAAATATCTCATGGACACATACAACAATGACACAATGAATCAGGTTATCAGGTGTGATAAAATACTTTCTACAACTGGCTACTAATTGATACAAGAACAGATCGTCAAAGTTTTGACATCCCAAAGCATAAGCATACAATCTGTGCATAATAACTGGAAGATTTACTTCTCCATAATTCAGGGCTGGAGCAGAACAAATATGTTCATCATGGCTTTCTTTCCACAAAGTATGTGCAACGTTGCCACATACTCTTCACCCAACTCATTTTATTTCCTAAAGATAGATTAGCCTAAACTACACAAATTTCTCTTCATAAAACAAACCCCTCACCTCAGGAATCAATCTAGTGAAACTCCGCCAAACTGCTTCTAATGCACCTACATCCTCCTCAAGTAAGGAGACCAGAACTGTACACAGTACTCCAGGTGCAGTCTCACCAATGCCTTGTACAGTTGCAACAACACTTCGCTACTTTTACACTCTAATCCTTTCACTAAAAAAGGCCAAAATTCCATTTGCCTTCCTTATCAACTGCTGTACATGCATACTAGTTTCCTGCGATTCATGCTCAAGGACTTCCAGATACCTCTGCATCAAAGCATTCTGAAGTTTCTCCCCATTTAGATTATAAGGTGCCTTTCCATTTTTCTGAGAAAAATGGTGGGAATATTAGAGCTATGAAAAACGAAGATGTGCCAAAATTAAACCAAGTCTGAGAACATGCGTTTGGAGAAACTGGTCTTTTTTCACGATAGCAGATAAAAGTTATGAAGGATTTAATTAAGTTTTCAAAATTGTCAAAGTTTTTGCGAGAGTACATAATGAAATAATGTTTACAACGATTGGTAAGAAGGAAACAAAATCTCAAGATTATCAGTAGAATAATGAATGGGAAAGTAGGAAAGTATTTTCCACAATAATTTACAGTTATATTTGCAATACAAGAGAGTTATCAAACATAATTTGACATCAATACAGAGTAAGAAGTCTTACAACACCAGGTTAAAGTCCAGCATGTTTGTTTCAAACACTAGCTTTCGGAGCACTGCTCCTTCCTCAGGTGAGGAGCCTGAGGAAGGAGCAGTGCTCCGAAAACTAGTGTTTGAAACAAACATGTTGACTTTAACCTGATGTTGTAAGACTTCTTACTGTGCTCACCCCAGTCCAACGCCGGCATCTCCACATCATCAACACAGAGATATTAGGACAGAGCAGAAAAGCTTGACTTCTATAAGTATATGAAAGGGAAGAGAGTTGCTAAAGTGAATGTTGGTCCCTTGGAAGATGAAACCAGAGAACTAATAGTAGAGAACACAGAAATGGCAGAGTTGCTAAACCAATATTTTGCCTCAATTTTCACAGTGGAGGACACTAGAACCATCCCTATGGCAATTGGTAATTCAGCGGTAATAGAAAGGATGGAACTTAGAACAATTAGCATCAAAGGGAAACAGTACTCAACTATTGGGATTTAAGGCAATCGGGTTCCCAGGGCCTGATGGCCTACATCCTCGGGTGTTAAAGGAATTAGCAGCGGAGATAGTGGATCCATTGGTTATAAAATGTCCAAAATTCCTGAACATGGGTAAAGTTCCAATGGATTGAAAAATGTGAATGCATTCCCTTATTCAAAAAGGGAGGCAGGCAGAATGTGGGAAATTACAGACCAGTTAGTTTAACCTCTGTTGCTGGGAAATTTTTAGAATCCATTATTAAGGAAGTAATATCAGGACATTTGGAAAGTCAAAATGCAATCCATCAGAGTCAGCACAGCTTTATGAAGGGAAAATTATGTTTGACTAATTTGCTAGAGTTCTTCGAAGATGTAACATGGCAACTGGATTGTGGGGATCCTGCAGATGTAGTATATCTGGACTTCAGGAAGGAATTTGATAAGATGCCGCACAGACATGGTTAGATCACATGGGGTTAGGTGTAATTTATTAGCTTGGATAGAAGACTGGCTGACGGACAGAAGACAGAGATTCGGGATAAATTTGCTGGATGGCAAGACGTAACTAGTGGGGTACCACAGAGTTCTGTCCTTGGGCCCCAACTATTTCTAATCTATATCAACGACTTTGATACAGGGATAGAAGGTTCTATAGCCAAATTTGCAGACAACACAAAAATAGGTGAGACAGTAAGTTGCAATGAGGAAATAAGAAACTTACAAATGGATGTAGATAGGTTAGGTGAGTGGGCCAAAATGTGGCAGATGGAGTTTAATGTGGATAAGTGTGAGGTCATCCATTTTGGTCGGAAATAATGGAAAAGCAATTTTTCATCTAATAGCGAGAGACTTCGGGTCCAATGCAGAGGGATCTGGGTGTCTTTGTGCATGAGTTGCAGAAAAATACCATGCAGGTACAGCAGGTAATAAAGAAAGCGAATGAAATGTTTTTATTTATAGCTAAAAGAATTGAATATCAAGGTAACGAAGTCTTGTTGCAACTGCACAAGGCATTGGTGAGACCGCACCTGGAGTATTGCGCACAGTTTGGTCCCTTTATTTGAGGAAAGATGTAGTGGCATTGGAGGCAGTTCAGAGGCGGTTCACTAGATTGATTCCAGAGATGAGAGATTTGTTTTATGAAGAGAGATTGAGCACTTTAAGCCTAGGCTCTCTAGATTTTAGAAGAATGAGTGGAGATCAAATTGAGGTACATAAGATGATAAAAGGTATGGATAAAGTGACATGGAGTGGATGTGGGGCATTCTAGAATGAGAGGTCATAGTCACAGGATAAGGGATAGAAAATTTAAGCAAAGATGAGGAGAAACTACTTCCAAAAGGTTGTCAATCTGTGGAATTCGCAACCCTATAGTGCGGTGGATGCTGGGACAGCGAGTAAATTTAAGGAGGAGTTAGACAGATTTTTAATTGGTAATGAGTTGAAAGGTTATGGAGAATGGGCAGGATGGAGGGGGTGAGGCCATAATGAGATGAGCCATGATCATATTGAATGGTGGAGCAGGCTGAGAGGCTAAATTGCCTACTCCTGCTACTAGTTCTTATGTTCGAAGAAATAATTATTCTGTCCAGTTCCACCTTTCAGCTCTTGGTCTGTAGCCCTGAAGGTACAGCACCTCAAGCATAAGTCTGGTGCTCTTGATTAATAAACTGACTTTTTGATTAATAAGAGGATCAGGGGTTAAGGGGAAAAGGCAGGAGAACGGGAATAAGGAACATATCAGCCATGATCAATATGGCGGAGCAGGCTCGATGGGCTGAGTAGCCTAATTCTGCTCCTATGTCTTATGGTTAAAGACTTATATTTTTTTAAATGCCTAAAATGGGCAGGGAGGCAGAATTTTAGGGAGGGAATTCCAAAAGCTAGGCAGTTATGGTCGAGTGATGGAAATGAGGGGTGTGCAGGAGGTCAGAATTGGAGTAGCACTGAGATCTGCAGTGGGGGAAGGACTAGAAGAAGTTACAGAGAAGGGGAGGAGCCGGTTTAGCTCAGTTGGCTGTACAGTTGGTTCATGATGTAGAGTGAGGCACAGTGTGGGTTCAGTTCCTGTGCTGGCTGAGGTTATTCATGAAGGTCCATCTTCACAACCTTGCTCCTTGCCTGATGTTTGGTGATCCTCAGGTTGAATCAGCTAAAAGGTAAAGCATTCTATGGTCATCTAGGGCTATGGCAATTTTACAGAGATAGGGAGGGGAGAGGGTCTGGCGAATTTACTTTACAGAGATAGGGAAGGGAGAGGCTCTGGAATTTAAAATTCAAGGCGTTGTTGGACTAATAGCCAGTGTACGCCAACAGGCATGGGTGATACGTCAATGGGACTTGGTGAGTTAGGATACTGACAGCAAAGCTTTGGATGAGCTGAAGTTCACAAAGGGTAGAAAGTGAGTGGCCAGCCAAGAGAGCACTGGAATAGCCCAGTCTGGGGTAACAAAGCATTGCTGAGGGTTACAGCAGCTGATGAATCGAGGGATTGGGGAGATGGGAAATATCACACACATGAAATAGGCAACCTTGTGATGGAGAAGGAATGGGTTTGGAACAAAATAGAAAAAGCTGGAAAATCTCAGCAGGCCTAACAGCATCTGTGGAGAGAGAACAGAGCTAATGTTTCAAGTCTGGATGACTCTTCGGGATTGGAAACTCAGCTCAGGATAAAATGGGATGGCTAAACCAATCTGATTCAGCCTCAGGGAGGGGATAGAAAGAATGAGTAAGGAACAGAGTTGTGAGAGGGAGTAAAAACAAGGGTTTCTGTCTTCCTGATGCTTAATTGCCTGAGGTTATTTATCTCAAGCATCGTTAAAACAGAGAACTCGTCGCACCAGTGAGATAGAGATCTGAGTATTTAATTTAGAGCTAGATAAGCATTTAGAAAAAATATAAAATACAATTATAACTTGCAAACTTCATGACAAACAAACTTAATGACACTCATCATGGTGAACATAGATAACAATATAAATAACAGACGTTTGAAGGCAGTGATCGGAGGCTGATTACAATTCCTCTTTTATGGGGCCTCACGGTAGCATGGTGGTTAGCATCAATGCTTCACAGCTCCAGGGTCCCAGGTTCGATTCCCGGCTGGGTCACTGTCTGTGTGGAGTCTGCACGTCCTCCGGGTGCTCCGGTTTCCTCCCACAGTCCAAAGATGTGCAGGTTAGGTGGATTGGCCATGCTAAATTGCCCGTAGTGTAAGGTTAATGGGGGGATTGTTGGGATACGGGTTACGTGGGTTTAAGTAGGGTGATCATTGCTCGGCACAACATCGAGGGCTGAAGGGCCTGTTCTGTGCTGTACTGTTCTATGTTCTATGTTCTATACATTGTTTTTTTTCTCTCGTGCACACAAATACACATTGGAATCTAATTACATGTAATGGATTTGTTTGATAATGTGCAAATTAACACAATGGCAAATAACAGGACAGCAGTATTCTTCGAGAACACACAAAACAGGGATGAATTAACAAACTAAATTTATGAATGTAGTTTATGAATGCTTTGAATTTGGTTATTTTTGTGAGGGCCACGAAGAATCCAGCACGAGTTGAAGGATAGAAAGAAATAACATTTATTTACAATAACATATATAATATACACACACACACACACACACACACACACAAACAGCAGCAGCAACTTCCCTTGCTGCTCACTCTCCTCTAGCCGGTTCCAAACTGGCCAGCTTTATTTATGCAGGGAATCTGCTAATGATTTATCCGCCCCCCCCTCATTGGGGAAGCTCATACTCCCTAAGGATTGTGGGATTGCCATTAGTCCCCAGCCAGTGGTAAGCAGGCAGGTTATAACATCTCTCCCCCCCAAAGTACAAGGAATCCACCGAAGACCCTGGCGAAGGAGGGCGTCGGACTCGTTTCACGCAGGCCGGACACCATTTGCACGAGGCACTGAATCGGGCGGCGTGTAACGAGACGGAGAACGGGGCTTCCATGATGAAATGCGTAACGGTTGTACATCCACGGCCCATGGCCCGAGGACTCCCTCTCTGAGACGTCCTGTGTCTTAATCTCAGAGTCGCAGTCTGCTGCCTCCATCATCTCGGCGTCTCTATCCCTACGCGGAACTGCAACGACCTGCGCAGGCTTTGAGTGCGGCACCAAAGGAAGATTGTGAGGAATACTTTCCACTGTGTCTGGTCTTGGTGGCTGTAGAAATTAGCTCCAGGGGCGGGGAATCTTTGGAAGGGATGGTCTTCTGGACCGAACGTGGTCTACATGCTTGCGCTGGAGGCGACCCGGGCTTGCACCTGGTAAGAGATAGGGCCCGTTTGGCGAAAGATTACGCCAGGGACCCACAGGGCACCACCAGCAAAATTCCGAACGAACACTGGGTCACCGGGCGCAAACTGCCGAATTGGCCAATGCTGAGAAAAACCATGTCCCTGTCGTTCTTGTGTGTGCCATACTTCTGCGCCAATGTCCGGGAAAACCATGCTAAGGCACGTGCGAAGTCTCCGGCCCATTAGGAGTTCTGCGGGAGCTACCCCAGTCACCGCATGTGGGGTGGTCTTATATGAAAACATAAAAACGAGCCAGTCTCGTGTCCATTGACCCGGAAGACTGTTTCTTTAGGCCTCGTTTGAATGTCTGCACTGCACGCTCCGCCAACCCATTTGAAGCCGGGTGGTATGGGGCAGTGCGGATATGGCGTATGCCGTTCATCTTCATGAACCTCGCAAACTCCTCACTTGTGAACGGAGTGCCTGTGTCCGTGACCAGCACCTCAGGGAGGCCATGCGTACTGAAAGACAAACGCATCTTCTCGATTGTTGCGCAGGTCATTGTGCCTACCATCTCATGCACCTCTAGCCATTTAGACTGGGCATCGATTAATAGAAGGAACATGGATCCTTGAAAAGGGTCGGCGAAATCCACATGCAAGCGCGCCCAAGGCTGCCCGGGCCATTCCCAGTGATGTAGGGGTGCAGCCAGCCGTAGCTTCTGATGCTCCTGGCAAATGGAGCACTTTTGGGCCACCTTCTCAATGTCAAGGCCTGGCCACTAGACATAACTCCGGACCAACATTTTTATTTTGGTCACACCTGCTAACCCATTATGCTATGCACGCGTGGGTTTAAATTCCATCCTCATCGCCAGTTTTGTGAGGGCCACGAAGGATCCAGCAGGATTTGAAGAATAGAAAGAGATAACATTTATTTACAACATATATATATATATATATATATATACACATACACAACAGCAGCAGCAACTTCCCTTGCTGCTCACTCTCCTCTACCTGTTCCAAACTGGCCAGCTTTATTTATGCAGGGAATCTGCTAATGATTTCTCCATCCCCCTTATTGGGGAAGCTCATACTCCCAAAGGATTGTGGGATTGCCATTAGTCCCCAGCCAATGGTAAGCAGGCAGGCTATAACAGTTATATTAAGATTACATAGACAACAATAACGAGGGTGGCATGGTGGCACAGTGAATAGCACTGCTGCCTCATAACACCAGGGACCGGGTTTGATTCTGACCTTGCGTGATTGTCTGTTGGAGTTTGCACTTTCTCCCTGTATCTGTGTGGGTTTTCCCCGGCTGCTCAAGTTTCCTCCCACAGTTTAAACATGTGCAGAATAGATGGATTGGCCAAACTGAAATTGCCCGTTAGTGTCCAAAGATGTGCAGGTTGGGTGAGGTTACGGAGTTAGAAGGATAGGGTGGAGGAGTGGGCCTTTCAGAGGGTCGGTGCAGACTTGATGGGCCCAAAGGCCTCCTTCTGCACTGTAGGAATTCTAACCACATATGACATTATGAATGCAAAATGTGCCATGATTTCAAAATCTATCATTGTGATTCTATTTTGTTCAAAATATTATTATGCTTGCAAAACTAGATTTACATTCTCAAACTTGTTTAATTAAAGTTTACTAAGTGCAACGTCCTCCAAGACTACAGAAATAAAAAAATCCAAACATGAGAGAATAAATGAATTAAGCCTTCATTTTTAACATACCAGTTCTTGTCTCCAATTACATCACCGTGCATCAATAGGAAATCACAGCAATCATTCTAAAAGTCCTTGGTAAATGCACCCGACACTTTAGTTGAACAAAACTGAAAGTTTAAAGACCTTTCAGCTCATTCGCAATGCTAATTTAAATAGTGTCAAGTGCCAAGGAGTTACATTTTACAAAGCATCTCATCATGTCTCAAATGTGCAACAACTCAGATGCAACATTTAAAGCTTAGTCATTGTTATATAGGCAAATGCAGCAGATATTTTGAACATTGCAAGGCAAAGCTTAATGGCTAGTTAATCAGATTATTACAGTGTCATTTTAAAATCATTGGTGTTATTTTTAACACCTTACATTGCTGAGGAAGGAAAAATAGTTGTAGAGAACTTTTGTTTTCGAGCACGTGAACTGGAAGTAACAAGGAATTTCACTACAAATGAAATAGTTACAGATCTGGGGTCTGATGTGTTGGGTACTCTGGATCTGTGAAGACTGCGTTTACCCAAGCAGTAACAGACAGGCTACCAACACTTGTAGAAGTACAACTCTATTTTAACTACGAGCTGTTAAACATACTTGCACTGTGGGTTGACACTATGTTAAGTTGACTGAAGACTGGGCAGCACGGTGGACTAGTGGTTAGCACAGCTGCTTCATAGCGCTGAGGTCCCAGGTTCGATCCCGACTCTGGGAGTTTGCACATTCTCCCCGTGTCTGTGTGGGTTTGCCCCCATAAACCAAAAGATGTGCAGAGTAGGTGGATTGGCCACGCTAAATTGCCCCTTAATTGGAAAAAATAATTGGGTAATCTAAATTTATTTTTTAAAAAGTTGACTGAAGACCTATGTCTAACCTGACCAGCCTATACTGCTAGCACATGGTAGAGGTTTGGGCTACTAACTGTGGGCTCTGTCTGTCTCAGAGGCTGCACCCCGAATGAGTGGGAAAACTAGGGCCCTCTGGCTTTATAGTGACCGTGCCCTATCTGGTGATTGGCTGCTGTGTTGTGTGTGTTGATTAGTCTTGCAGTGTGTCAGTCAGTGTGTGTCTGTGCACCATCATATACTTATGTGTATATTATGACAGGGTCTTCATGATCTCAACCACCTTCATTGAATTAGCTATTTAGCAGTAATGCATTGTGTAATATTCCAATTAACCGGTGTATGTAATTGTGCCAGCAAATATAAACTGTTTCAAATTAAGGGGAAAACTCAGTTACACCTGATCTGGAGGGCACCAATATCCTGGCTGGGAGGTTTTGCTTGTATGGATTGGGTGCGTTTAAACTAATTTAGCGGGGAGCGGGGGGGGGGGGGGGGGGGGAGTGGGGGGAATCAGGACAGTAAGCCAGCAACTGAGGTGACTGGGGATGAGCATGGTACCAGGGTCAGGCTGGCTAAGAGGAAGGGTACGCTGGGGGAGGTCGAACTCAGTGGGACTGGAGGTCTGGGGTGTACCTTCTTCAATGCACTGAGTATAACAGGTAAGACAGATGAACTTAAAGCCTTGATTCACGCATGGAACTTGGATGCGGTTGCTGTAACGGAGACTTGGTTAAAAAGGGGACAGGACTGGCAGTTAAATATTCCAGGATGCAGGTGTTTTAGGCGAGACAGGGAGGAAGGTAAAAGAGGTGGAGGAGTTGCAATACTGATTAGGGAACATATTACAGCTGTACAGAGGGTGGACACCATGGAAGAATCAAGTAACGAGGCACTGTGGGTAGAGCTCAGAAACAGGAAGGGTCAGTCACTATGATGGGGGTGTACTATAGGCCTCCCAACAGCCCACGGGAAGTTGAGGAGCAGATATGAAACCAGATTCTGGATAGATGTAGAAATAATAGAGTTGCTGTAGTGGGAGACTTTAATTTTCCTCATAGTGACTGGAAATTCCTAAGGGCTAGGGGTCTGGATGGTGAGGAATTTGTGAAGTGTGTCCAAGAAGGTTTTTGGAACAATGTGGGTAGTCCGACCAGAGAGGGGGCTATATTGAACCTAGTACTAGGGAACAAGCCTGGCCAGGTCATCAACATTGTAGAGGGAGAACATGTGGTGAACAGTGACCACAATGCAGTAGCCTTCGGATACTCCTGGAAAAGGATGAGTGTTGTCCTAGGGTTAAGGTGCTTAATTGGGGGAAGGTAAACTGCCACCAGATTAGGCATGAATTGGAGGCTGTTGTTCGGGAGAGGGTGTTTGAGGGTAAATCCACATTCGGCATGTGGGAGTCTTTTAAGGAGGAGTTGATGGGAATGCAGGACAGGCATGTGCCGGTAAAAGGGAAGGACAATAAAAGGCAGGAATCAGGAACAGTGGATGACCAGGGAAATTAAGTATATTGTCAAAAAGAAAAAAGATGCACATGTGAGGTACAAGCAACTAAAAACAGATAAAACACTTGAGGAATACAAGGAAAGTAGAAAAGAGCTCAAACAGGGGGTTAGGAGGACAAAAGGGGTCACAAAATGTCCTTGGCAGACAGGATTAAGGAGAATCCCAAGGCATTTTATACATATATTAGAAACAAAAAGGTTATCTAGAGAAAGAGTTGGCCCACTCAAGGACAAATGAGGGAAATTAGGTATAGAACCAGAGGAAGCAGGTGAGATCCTTAATGAGTATTTTGCATCGGTATTCACAAAGGAGGGACATGTTGATTGGTTGTGTCTCAGAGGGATGTATAAACACTTTAGAACAGGTCGTTATTACCAGGGAGGAAGTGGTTACGTGTGTTAAAAAGTATTAAGGTAGACCAAACCCCAAGGCCAGATGGCATCTATCCCAGATTACCGAGGGAGGCAAGAGATGAAATCGCTGGGCCTCTGTCAGAAATCTTTATGTCCTTATTGGCCACAGGCGAGATCACAGAGGATTGGAGCATGGGCATTGTTGTACCGTTATTTATGAAGGATTGCAAGGATAATTGGGGTAATTATAGGCCAGTGAGCTTGACGTCAGTGACAGTGAAATTGTTGGAAAAGATTCTCAGAGATAGGGGGCGGGATTCTCTCAGCCTGGGGTCTCCCCCCGCTGATTCTCGGCTCGGGATGGGCCAAGCGGCCGTCGTAAAAAAGCCAAGTCCCGCCGGCACCGTCCACACCGCTCTCAGCTGGCAGAAACTCAGCTTGGAAGGGTCGAGGGGAAGGGGGGGGGGGGGGGCTCCAATATGGCCTGGCCCACGATCAGGGCCAACCAACCGGTGGGCCGGCCAATCTGGTTGGGACCTCCTTTCTTCCGCGCCGGCCCCTGTAGGCCTTGTGTTGGGGCCGGCGTGTCCAAGGGAAAGTGGCAGCACGAGTGGAAATGGTGGTGAAGAAAGCATATGGCATGCTTGCCTTCATAGGACGGAGTATCGGGTATAAAAGCTCAAAGATTATGTTACAATTATATCGAACATTGGTTAGGCCACATTTGGAATACTGTGTCCAATTCTGGTCACCGCATTACCAGAAGGCTCTGCAGGCTTTGGAGAGTACAGAAAAGGTTTACCAGGATGTTGCCTGGTATGGAGGGTATTAGTTATGAGGAAAGATTTTATAAACTAGGATTGCTCTCCTTAGAGAGAGACGGAAGCTGAGGGGCGACCTGATAGAAGTTTACAAAATTATTAGGGGTATAGATAGGATGAACAGTTGAAGGCTTTTTCCCAGGGCAGAAATGACAATTACAAGGGGGCACAGGTTCAAGTTGAGGGGGGAAAGGTTCAGTGGAGATGTGCGGGGGAGGTTTTTTTTTTACACAGAGGGTGGTGGTGGCCTGGAATGCACTGCCAAGTGAGGTGGTTGAGGCAGATACATTAGCGACCTTTAAGACCTATCTGGATAGGCACATGAACAGACGGGGTATAGGATACAGGCGGCTGGTTTAATTGGATACGTGGTCGGTGTAAGCTCGGAGGGCCGAAGGGCCTGTTCCTGTGCTGTATTGTTCTTTGTTGTTTAATCAATTTTTAAAGACTTTTTAAGAAATACAATGTATATCAATTTTAAAACAAATGACAAATTATTTTCCACCAGCTATCAAATGAGAAACAGCGACATTCTATCTGGAAAATTAGCAAGTAAATTTAAAGTCAATGGAAGGTCTTGACAGGAAACTTGTGTAACTTGTCTCAATCTGTGTAACCCATTTTCTTTAAACATTAGAACAAAAATACGAACAATACCTTTCTTGCTACACAACTCTTTCTGCTTCCTAAAATTCAAGACAATTACACATCATGAACAACAGTGTTCTAATTTTTATGCTACATTACTTTCAAAGGACAGGTTCAGCCAGTGCAAGTGCTGCAAATGTCCCACATTAATAAATGATGCCCGTTTGCGACAACATTCATGTTTGCAAGGACTGTCAAGTCAGTGAGATGGTCTGCACAACAGAATGAAGGCACACTGTCCATAACTGCTCTCTTGGCTGGCCTTCATCTTGGAAGGTCATAAACAGAAAAGGCAGTTATAAGCCTGGATTTAATTTATGAATTTTAAGAAGCAAAAGTTGAAATTCACGAAATCTGAACAGATTCTCATTGATAATTGAAAACTATCGCTTTGTCTAGTTGTTGTCCCTTAACATCAAATCATTTTTCTTTGGATCAAAGAAGTTTTTTGAAATAATTATGGAAATTTATAGCAATGGCAACATGTTCCCAGAAGAATTTATGCCTTGGTTTCAAATGCTACAATAGGCCTGGACTTCCACAAAGTGACAAAGTCGGATCGTCACTGCACTCCTAGTGTTTTATAACCTCAAAATCCTTTCAATCTTTTTCACCTGATCTTGTGACTTACGTTGGGTGAGAACTGTGCAGTGCAACACGCTCCTGAGGCCTTCTGCCGAGGGCTACAGTGTTAGGTGCAAGGAGGCCACAGCCCTTTTTTGTGACACCATCTGCCCTAAGTCAGATAAGTTTAAAGGTCTAGCTACTTGCAAGTCAAGGGGAAGATAGATTGGCAAGATAAGTGCGCATGATTTCATACAGGCACATATCACAACATCCCCCTCCTTTTCTTAGAATTTTTATTTGCTATCCCTGCTCCCCACCTCAATCTCTGAGTTTATAAATTCATAGTCTTGAGCCTTGAAAGTTCTTCCACATCAGTCTGTCACATGCAGAGGAATGGTAGTCGCATTCTGTGTTGCTGGCACTCAGCTATCTCCATTTGATTTGCTTTTTACACTCCTTCCAGTCGAATCTCTTTATTAATAACTTGTCTGTGTTTGTCCTATTTCTTCTGAGGGGATTGTGCATTCCATTAATTCCTAATGGACTCAGATTTTCTTTTTCCACGGTGTCTGTCATGTTCTTGCTAGATGTATACATTTCACAAATGGACCTTCATTTCCATCAGTTTGACAATTTCAACCAAACATTTCTTTGCTATTTCATTTTCAAGTTGCTATATAAGCTAAGGAATTTTTTAGTTCAGGTCAACTTTTTCTTCTTCCAGTTCCTTCTGCTTCAGTGTTGGATTTACATTTTCTATCTTAATCCTGTCTCTTCTTTCTCCGTCAGCAACAGAAGTTTGGTTGTGTCCTTCATTTTGGATCCACTGTTGTTCAGGTCTTTTTCTGGTGAAGCTTTAACTTGTTTCAGTTCTGTAATTGTGCTACTGATGGCTTCATTATCCACTTGCAACTCATAAAATTCTGCAGCTTTTCCTTTCAACAGCTCTCTTTCATTTAACTGTTTCTGCAGCTCAGTATGTTTTGCGTAGTTTTTTTCTTCCTTCTGGAATATAAAACTGATAACAATGAAGCTGGAAAGTTTCATATGTCTTCATGTTTATTTGTCAAAGTCCATTCAAGCTATTCCGCTTATCAAAGTGATGCGGGGGGGGGCGGGGCGTGGGGGATTTCACAGGGGAAACACAGCCGAAGTTCACGGGGAAGAAAATAATGGGGGGGGGAAGAGAACACCCCCCACCCCCCAAAAGCGACCAAGGGGGACACAAGAGGAGGGTGGTGGGAGAGGAGATCACACGCCGAGCCAGAGGGCATCAGAATGTAAATAGGGGAAATTAAGAGAAGGAAAAAAACAAACCTTTCTGTATTGTACAGTGAATAAACACGGCCAACAATGTACATAACTGTTTATAACTTTGAAAATGCCAATAAAAAGATTTAAAAAAAAATGAAAACAGTTTGGTTTGACTTAATTTTTTTCAGTCTCATTCTATGTTTATAACTTCTGCACACATTTTTTCATTATGATTTCATGAGTTACATTTATAATATACCTATTCAGCACAGAATAAGTTCCTACGCAAAAAGAAATATGTAAATGAAAGTTGTTGTTGAAACTTCTCAATTCAAACGTCCTCATTTCTGCTCCTTTGTTTCAGCATTCCCCTGCAAGCTCGCCAAGTGCGCTGGTATGTTTTTATCAATATTAAAGGTGTTATATAAATACAATTCCGCACTCCATAATAACCAATAATATTACTTTGTTATGCTTTTATATGTTGCCTTTAATGTAGAGAAATATCCCAAAGCTCTTCACAGATGGGTAATCAAAAATAGATGTGGAATGAATGGAGCAGTTAAAAATGATCAAAAACTGAAGTGAAAATGGTATGGAGGGTCTCACAATGGAAATGAAAATGGATAGCTCGAGAGATTTACGAGTGTAATATTGAGACAGAAACTTGCTCATGACCTTGATTAGGGCTAATCTAATGCTGGTGGTGGGGTGCCTGATTAATAGTGAATAGATTCAAACAAGAGAGGGACATGAATTTGGCAAGTAATACTATATTGATAAATTTCAAGAGGAAAGGAAGTTTGGTGATGGTTTAATAGATTGCAACATATGCAATTGATGGACATAAAATTGCTTGCTGGTCCATCAAGCCTGCAGAGGGCTTTCTTCTCTTGATAAGGGGGAAATGATGCTGAGTCAGTAGCTGACAAGGAACCATTTATAATATCAGATAACATAGATGTACGGGAATATTGAGCAAGCAGCAGTTTTGGGGGATGGGATGAAGGGACCAGGAATTAGGTCACATGGACCTCAAAAGGTGATAAAGGTGAAATGGGATAGGAACTAGAGAAAGATGGGAATTCAGAGCTAGGAGCGGTAAAGAAATCCGGGAAGGTTTGGTTTGGTGGGAAAGTCAAAAATGGGAAGAAACAGACCGAGCAGAATAGATGGTGTACTTTGATGAAAAAGAAGTCCATGAACTCCTCACACTTGCAGGAGGTAAGAGTGGAAAGGATAGAAGAGTATTTTAAAAATACAGTTGGTTGTAGCCAATGTTTCTTCTTTTTTTGCCACGTGGCCTATTCATTTAAGTGTGCAGCAGCGTTCAAATTTTTGTATGCAGTCACATACATGCACCATCTTAAAAGGAATAACTTGTGTGCGGCTTATGCAGTAACCTCTGGGATTCTACATGTCCTTGCAGCTTTCAGGGAACAATGGTGGTGACGAAAAGCTGGTGATTGCTTTTGATTGAGGGTGATTCTGGAATGGTGGACGGTTTTAGAAGAAGAGATTGAGGTACAATAGAGTGTGTAATTAATAATTGAAAAATGTAATTGTAGACATCGAGGAAAAATTAAGGAAGGTTCACTGTAGCATTCCCATTGATAATCTCCATGAGAGAAAAAATGGACAATATTTAAACCTGTGATGGACAAAGAAACATTCTAAATCTCTAGAGCAGAAAGAAAGTAATCAATTTGGTAGATCACAGTAATCCTATTGGTGACATATGCTTTGATTTCTAAAGAAGACTTAAATAAAGTACTCCAAATAAAATGTTTAGAATTAGTATGTTGGATTGAGAAAATATTTAAATGTAATTGAAAGTCATCAATAATGGAAATATTTTGAATGGTGCCAGACCATGATTAATGTGAGCAGGCTATATGGATAGAAAATAGGGTTTTAGGTTCGGTTAGCAGGAGCGGTTAATATAAAACCGAAAAAACTATACTTAAACGAGATAAGACTCTGCTACATCCAGAGTTGAACAATTATGAGATATAATGAGGACTACGGAGGCTTTTCAGAAAGTGTACTGGAAGGTGACAAAACAATAACTAGGCCGTAGGCTCTTAATCATGGAGACAGGTTTCAAGTGTTAGGGCCGTGCACTTTGGATAAATGTAGGTTTAGCTGCAATACGATTGACATTTTAAAACAAAAGACTGCATTTCGATGAATATCAATAATAGGACGAGAGGGCATGTATACAAAATCTGCGCGTGAAGTACAAAGATATCACAAATATCAGCCGCTGGAACAGACTGTCAAAATGATATGAATTTGCTAGCCCTTTAAAACAGAACTATGCAAGTTTTTGCGAAGGCAGACTACTTCCTGTTAAAAGGGGATGCAGTCCTAGATTGTGGATTATGAGAAATTATGGACTACGTTTTATTTTTCTTTATTCGTTCATGGGATCTGGTCAGCATTTATTGTCTATCCCTCATTGTCCTTGAAATGAGTGGCTTGTTAGGCCATTTCAGAGCGCTTTTTAAAAGTTAACCACATTACTTGTGCTTCTGGAGTCACATGGAGGCCAGACCCTCGCAAAGACAGCATATTTCCTTCCCTAAAGAATGTTAGTGAACAACAATCGACAATGGTTTCATGGTTATCATTCGACCTTTAATTCCAGATTCATCTAGATTCAAATTTCACCATTTGGCACGGTGGAATTTGAACCCAGATTCCCCAGGGCATTACCTTGGGTTTCTGGATTATTAGTCCAGTATCAGCGCCTCCTTTTCATGGGATGTGATATCAAAGGACAGTTTTATGGCCCCGAGAAGTTGGTGGTGAGTCTTGGATAACTGCAGTTCATGGGGACTTTGTACTTTCTACCGGGGAAGGAGATCCAGAATTTTGTTCCAAGAAATAGTGGTGGAACCTGATATATTTCCAAGTTAGTTGTGTGGGTATTGGAAAGGAATTTACAGGTGATGATGTTTCCATTTGCCACTGATTGTTCTTCCAGGTAGTAGAGTTCACAGGTTTGGAAAATGCTGTTGAAGGAGCCTTGGCAGGTAGCTGCGGTAGATCTTGATGATGGTACACTGCACAGCAATGGTGGAGGAAGTGAATGGTTAAGGTGGTGAATGGGGTGCCAATCAAGCGGGCAGCTTTGACCTGCTGGTGTCGAGCATCTTGCAGATTATTGGAGCTACACTCATCCAGGCAAGTGGAGAGTATTTCATCACACTCATGACTTGTGCCTTCAAGATGATGGACAGGTATTTGGAAGTCAACAAGCACGTTACTCATTGCAGGATTCCCAGCCTCTGACTTGCTCTTGTATCCACAGTGTTTCAGGGCAATAGTAACTCCCTTTGATTGATTCCCAGGTGAGTCCTGATAGCCAGTTGGTGAAGAATGAGATTCAAGCCAATCTTTATTCAGCTGAGATTTAATTAGAGTGAAATATTACAAATATATGACTTAACCCTCATCCTTGTGTCAGTATCTCTTTAATTTGGATTGGTGCTCAAGCAACAATCCAATCAATGCCCTCTACCTGCATATGGTCAGCACAACTGATATGCAATTAACAGCCAGGATATTGATGGTAAGAGATTCTGTGATGGTAATGCCATTGAATGTCAATGAGATGACTCTTGTAGCTTTCTTGATTGCTTTAGGAACTCTTTTGGATTTTTTTTTCTTTTTGCATTTTCAGGATAATTACATTGCTAAGGTATGGGGTGAATTGATTTCTTACCCTTCTTTTTGTATGTTTCTTTTTCAATATAGGCTATAGTTTGAAGCAGGCATGAGATATTTAAGCATCTATTTATTGCATTAAGATTGGGTTCATTTCTGTGACATGCAAGGCAAAGTTTCTAACACGAAGAAGTGCAAAATGGCACACAAAGAAAGGTTCACAATAGGCAAGAGAAAATTACGAGTTTAATTTCTTATTTTCAGGTTTGATAGCACATTATCATTGTATTTCTGTACCCACTACTATTTAATGCAACATAAGACTTAACACATCTTTATCAGGTATTCAGAAAAATCATATTACAACTCATTAAATACAGCAGTGATCCCAAAATAATTAGGCTCCATTGCATAAGTATAATCATAAACATTCAAAACAGAGTTGCCTATTTTGACTAGACATGACCATTCATTTTCTCAATCTTCAACATCATATTGTCTGTTCTTACTACACTGCAGCAAGTATATTTGAGCATGTGTTTGATCCAAGAAAAACATTAGTCCTCATTAGCTGAAGCATTGACAGCAAGTCTAAGTGCTTCTCCATTATGACCAAGTGGCAATCATCTTTCTCCATCCTGTCACTGCTGATAAGGCCTTTCTTTCCAGAAAATTTAATTTATCTTTTATCCACGGCAACCTTTTCAAGGCCTGTTTCACAAATCTGTGAAATTAACTAAGCTTTCTTTAAAAAATAATCAAGACTTTGACTTTCGGATCAAAATCCAGATGAGTGCAAACTAAAATAGTACAGCATATTGGTCAACAAAATCTCTCACAAACTAAATCTAAACTCAGCATGGAAGAATACAACAAAATTCAAACTTAAACCTGGGTGCAATTTGTGTCTGTGCCATCACTTCAACTGCAAAGCAATTCATCATAAACTTTCTCAGCACATAAACACTATTAACAGGACAATAGTTTTAGAACTTTTTTAATGCAGCAAATAATATTGGCCTATAACCTGCTGCCTACGAGGGTGGTAGAACAGTGATGGTGATTTCAAAAGGAAAATGGGTGGGCACTTGAGGGAAATAAACTTGCAGGATAGAAACAGGGAATGTGATTGAGTGGACTTTTCTATACACAGCCTCCATGGATTTGATGGACCAAATATCCTCCAACTGAGCCATATTTATTTTATTGCTCTATGAACAGGATTTTCTCTGAAAGTTCTGAACACCACCCTCATGCTCAAATATGAGTCACAAGCCTACATTTGTGTGCGAAATAGTCAGTCGATGTAATTTCCATCAGAATGGCTTATTAATGACCAGTGGGCAAGCTCACCAACTATTTAAGAACGTTGGACTCTCGAAGTTGCAGGGACAATCATAGGATTCCAAGACAGGTAAATAAGGGAGGGGCTTTGCAGAATCCAGATGTCCTCTCTCCAACCTTTTCAATATTTAAAATATAAAAAAGCTTTGTTTCCACAGTGGTGGCAAGGGTGCTGAACAATTCCACAGGGAGGCCTGAACAATTCCACAGGGAAGTTGCTGTGCCCAGGCAGGTAGAGTTGCCTTGAAGTCTGCTTTGAGCACCACAGGTCCCCCAGTCTGTTTGCTGGGAGGATGCCTCCAGGCAGTTTAACTGTCCGCCGCTGCGTCCAGGATTCTGGAGGCCAACCATAAAATCCCAGCTTGTGGGTGGTTGCCCTGTCAGCTCTGACCCCGCACCTCCAACATCCTGCCTCCATGAAAATGGCCAGGGAACAGGATGGAACCAGGGAACCGACATATAGGGTGACAAAAATTACATCCACACCCCCATCTATTTACAGCCGCAATAGTGGCTAAATTCATGCCCATAGGCTCTATCTTCCAAATCGTTGAAACTAGTGAGTGTGTGGTGTTGGAAATAAAATCAACTTTCCAAATAAAAACAGGGCATACTTACCAGCAACAATAAACTTCTTGGTGTTGTTTAAAATTTTAAACAGAGGTGTTACTTATCGACAACAACAATTTGAATTTATGTAACACCTTTACGGGGATAGGGTGGAAGTGAGGGCTTAAGTGGGTCGGTGCAGACTCGATGGGCCGAATGGCCTCATTCTGCACTCTCTGTTCTATGTTCTTTAACAAAATAAAACATCTCATGGTGCTTTACAGGAGCATTATCAAAATGATTTGGCATTAAGCCATATAAGGAGATGTGAAGCAGAAGCTTGGTTAAAGAGGTAGGTTTTATATCTTATCGGAGGGGAAAAAAAGGTATTAAAGGTTGAGGGAGGGAATTACACAGCTTGGGGCCGAGGCAGCTGGAGTGACAAACAAAAAAATGATATTTTCCCCGGTGGGGGGGATGCCGGAGGTGATGAGGATTCTTAGTAAATTCGGGGGTTTCTCTGGGCATAAGTTGAACCTGGGCAAGAGTGAGGTGTTTGTGGTGCATCCGGGGGATCAAGAGGAGGGGATTGGTAGGCTCCCATTGAAGCAGGCAGGGAAGAGCTTCAGGTACCTAGGGGTCCAGGTGGCTGGGAGCTGGGGGGCCCTGCACAAGCTCAACCTCACAAGGTTGGTGGAGCAGATGGAAGAGGAGTTTAAGAGGTGGGATATGTTACCGCTGTCACTGGCGGGGAGGGTGCAGTCCGTTAAGGTGACGGTGCTGCCGAGGTTTTTGTTCCTGTTCCAGTGCCTCCCCATCCTTATCCCAAAGGCCTTTTTTAGGAGGGTCAACAGGAGTATCACGGGATTTGTGTGGCGCATGGGACTCCGAGGACGAGAAGGGTGTTCCTGGAACGAGGCAGGGATGGGGGGGGGGGGGGGGGGGGGGGGGGGGGCTGGCGTTGCCCAACCTCTGTGGGTACTATTGGACTGCCAACGCAGCGATGGTGCGTAAGTGGGTAATGGACGAGGAAGCATGGAAGAGGATGGAGGCGGCGTCATGTGTGGGCACGAACCTGGAGGCGCTGGTAACGGCGCCGTTGCCGCTCCCTCCAACGAGGTATACCACGAGCCCGGTGGTGGCGGCTACCCTCAAAATTTGGGTGCAATGGAGACGGCATAGGGGAGAAGTGGGGGGCTCGATGGAGGCCCCGATACGGGGGAACCATCGGTTTGTCCCAGGGAGCATTGATGGCGGATTCCTGGGCTGGCACAGGGCAGGGGTTAGGAGGTTGAGGGACCTGTTTGTGGAGGGGAGGTTCGCGAGCTTGGGGGAGTTAGAGGGGAAGTTTGGGCTCCCCCGGGGAACATGTTTAGGTACATGCAGGTGAGGGCGTTTGCCAGGCAGCAGGTGGAAGGGTTCCCCTTGCTGGGGTGCGGGATAGGGTGCTCTCGGGGGTGTGGGTCGGAGGAGGGAGGATCTCGGACATATACCGGGTAATGCAGGAGGTAGACGAGGCCTCGGTGGAGGAACTGAAGGGGAAGTGGGAAGAGGAGCTGGGGGAGGAGATTGAGGAGGGGACGTGGGCGGATGCCCTGGAGAGAGTGAATTCCTCCTCTTCCTGTGCGAGGCTTAGCCTCATACAGTTAAAGGTGCTGCATAGGGCCCACATGACTGGGACGAGGATGAGTAGGTTTTTCGGGGGCGAGGACAGGTGTGGTAGGTGCTCGGGGAGCCCAGCGAATCACGCCCATATGTTTTGGGCGTGCTCAGCATTGGGGGAGTTTTGGAAGGGGGTAGCAAGGACGGTGTCGAGGGTGGTGGGATCCAGGGTCAAGCCAGGCTGGGGACTCGCAATTTTTGGGGTTGCAGTGGAGCCGGGAGTGCAGGAGGTGAAAGAGGCCGGTGTTCTGGCCTTTGCGTCCCTAGTAGCCCGGCGGAGGATCTTGCTGCAATGGAAGGACGCGAAGCCCCCAAGCGTGGAGGCCTGGATCAATGATATGGCGGGGTTCATTAAATTGGAGAAGGTGAAATTTGCCCTGAGGGGATCGGTACAAGGGTTCTTTAGGGGCGGTGGCAGCCTTTCCTTGACTTCCTGGCGGAACGGTAGGGAAATAAGCCGGCAGCGGCAGCAACCGGGGGGGGGGGGGGGGGGGGGGGGGGTGGGGGGGGGGGTGTGTTTAGATCGGGGGGAGGGAGAACTGTGTACATGGGTTTGTGGGATGTGGCGGGTGTTATCTCTTTCCCTTTTGTTGTTGGGTGTTCTTTTGTTTTTTTTTCTTTTGTTTGTAGTTGCTTTTGAAGTTGGGTGGGAATCGTTCTTGGGGTGTTACCATGGATGGCTTGTTAATAGAGGTGAGTTGTTTATATTTTGTAAAAATTTCAATAAAAATTATTTTAAAAAAAAAAATGATATTTGCAAGAAGCCAGAATTGGAGGAATGCAGAGAACAAGGTGGCTGTAGGGCTAGAGGAAATTTTACTGATAGGGACGGATAAGGCCATGGAGGGAATTGAGGTGTATAAGACGATAAAGGTATTGACAGACAAGGCATAGAGTGGATGTTTCCTCTTGTGGGGCAATCTAGAATGAGATGTCATAATATTAGGGTAAGGGTAGCAGATTTAACACAGAGATTAGATTTCTCTCAAAGGGTCGTGAATGTGTGGAATTCACTACCCAGAGTATGGTGGATGCCAAGTCATTGAGTAAATTTGAGGAGCAGTACAAAGATTTTAAATTAGTAATGGATTGAAGGGTTATGGAGAATGGGCAGGAAAGTGGAGTTGAGGTCGACATGAGATCAGCCGGATCTTAATGAATGGCGGAGCTGGCTTGAGGGGCTGAATTGCCTACTCCTGCTCCTAGTTCTTATATCCTTATGAATACAAAGATGAGAATTTTAAAATTGAGGGTCCTCAATGCAGATGATAAATGAAATCTAAAACTAAATTATAAAAGATAATATGTTCAGCATATATGAATAAGGCTGACTAAGTGTATATACAGTTTCTTCTTTCTTGGTGTTGAGGATTAGGATTTCTCTTTGTAGAAGATAATTTATTCCCTTTTGTCTGCCACATGTGCTCCAGTTTGTCCAGATCTCTGCCAATGCCACTAAAATTAGTTGGGAGGAAGTGTACAACAACCTGGGAACATGTTCCCTTCATCTGAAGAAACACCTACATCAGTTTGACACTTCCATATGACAGTGTCATGAAAGATCAGTAAATTATTGTGTGGGAAATCATATCATTCTATAGCATCTTGACCATCCCTTCAAAAATGAAATTGCCTCAAAACTTAATGTTTGAACTGCAAAACATAATTAGTCATCAATTGCTCCAACTGAAACATTCAGCTACAAGGTGCGAAACCTTCGACAGCATGCACCGACAAAAGAATTCAGTGTTAACAGTAGCAGCTTTGCAGTAAAAGATTTAACTTTGATGCACTCTATTGAAGTCTGTATGCTGACAATTTCCTGTTTGAGATAGCTATCGTGGAATATGTTGCTTCATAAACACTTTTTTAATGTCACCTTTGAGCAAAATCTGTTTGTAAATTTCTTAAATACAAGTGTGGTAGAGATGGAATGGATTATCCATATTATCATGTTCATTTGCCCCTCTTCTAAAACCACAAAAAACTAAAATGCAAGTGATAATAAGATAATTTCACTCCACTACAGTGTTCTACGGGAAAGATTCAAGATAATGCGTAATACACATTTCAATAAATCTGCTTCAAAATAGGCTGCGTTTTGAAGTTATCATTTCTGTTATTTCCTTATAACCGATTACATTACTCATGAAGATATTGTAATACTTAAATCTGGATTTACAGAAGATGATTTGGGCAGCATTGTGGATAGCACAATTGCTTCACAGCTCCAGGGTCCCAGGTTCGATTCCGGCTTGGGTCACTGTCTGTGCGGAATCTGCACATCCTCCCAGTGTGTGCGTGGGTTTCCTCCGGGTGCTCCGGTTTCCTCCCACAGTTCAAAGATGTGCAGGTTAGGTGGATTGGCCATGATAAATTTCCCTTAGTGTCCAAAATTGCCCTTAGTGTTGGGTGGGGTTACTGGGTTATGGAGATAGGGTGGAGGTGTTGACCTTGGATAGGGTGCTCTTTCCAAGAGCCGGTGCAGACTTGATGGGCCGAATGGCCTGCTTCTGCACTGTAAATTCTATGATAACCTATGATTTCAACTAAAGATAAAAATGATAAAAATCAACATTTTTGGAAGACAGTTTATACGAGGATCTGGACTTCAGAAACAAATGACAATAGGTAAAGAGTGAGAATTTAAGACTTTATATGCAACCTATATTAAAATATTTCAATTTAAAAAGGCAACATTTAAATCGCTTTCGTTTTCAGTCTCGCTCTCCTCTGCTTCTATTAACACAAAAATCAATACGATTGGAGATACAAATACATGTTGAAAACTTAAGTAAACTTAAAATAAACTCATAGCAGCAAGGTGTGGCAAAGAAACATCTCCACTCTGTGGACTACAGAAGGTAATTGATCTTCAAAAGGATATCATGACAGCATTCAATGATTTTTGAAAGCAATGAGCGAGTTAAATCCGCCACTTACCCAGCTGAACCCCAATATCCAAATTAGGATTTAATTTTTGTTATAAAGTGGTTTTATTTAGTTTTGCACGAAATGCAATTAGCATTTCTCTAACAGTTTATAACATAAAACTTCTATAAGATAAGAACACTGCAAATTCAATTCTGTAGAATTGACATGGGGAGGGTGTTTGAGATGAACCATCACATATATCTGATATGCAATATTTAAAATCTAGCATATAATGGTGAATAACAAATTGAGAGTTTCTTTCGAACTGATGCAGCGGGGTCACCTCCTCACTGATATGTTTTTAATCCCAGCTCCAACTAAAAATAAAGCTCAAGTACTGGTTTTCTGCCGAAATGAAACACAAGCTTTGCATGACACTCCAGGTCTTAAGCACAGTAGCACACAAAGTGCCTCTGAACTATAAACAGTAGACATGGATACCAGGGTTAGAAAGGAGTCAAGTCCCCACCTTTTTATATCATATAATAATTTAAAGAGACAATGTTTTAGCAAGCCAGTCATTCGGAGTAAATAACACCATTAATGTTGACAAGTCACATTGTATGAAACTGGGTACTGCATAAACTGAAACATTGTTCTTTCACCTCTCAGCTCAAATCTGGCTGGCTAGTGGAGTAACAGTCCTTTGCTGGTTTTAAGAGTCCTACGTGAAATGAGCATGGGGCTCGGCTCAGTTGCAAATGTGAAAGATTTGATTTAGCACAAAGGTGACAATATTTGATTGCAAATTCTAAAGATGGGTGATGTGCAAAAGGAAATATCACATCAGTGCAACAGCAAATGTTCTTCTGAGGTGGAATTTAAAGCAAATTTCTGAGGTAAAGTAGGCCAAGCTTCATTTTGTCTTTAACCTGCCTAGTTGAAGAACACAATACAAAAGGTGTAGGAAAGTGGAGACGGGCTCCTTTGCCCTGCAAAATAAGACACGTTTCATTCTGAGGAGCAAAAATACATCCCCAACAATATTTAAACTAATTGTTAAAAGAAACTACTGATCCGCAGTGGCAGCCTTCCGTCTCCTAAGATGACGGCTTGTGCTGCAGTAGTCAATTATGTATTAAATATCACCTGGTGAGCTCAGGAGCCTCACTCTGGGGTGGCAGCCTCTGCTGCATTTGAAGAGGCTGAGAAGATGCATGATTTACTAGCCTTCTTCTCGGCCGCTGAGCTTTGCACTTCTGTTTGCGTCTTTCAATGCCCTTCCAAACAGTCAGCATTCAGAGGTCACGGCCATCATCTCCCAGTTGTGAGTGCCATTGCCCACCATTTGCCTATCTCACTTGCAGATGCAGCGAAGGAATAGAAACCCAGGAGGTCGTGACCCAGCAGCCAGTTCACCGTGTAGAGGTTCTTTGGGTATAAGTCATGAATTGACCGACTAATTAATTGTCAATTACCTTTGTTCTCACAAGGCTGGCAAGCACAACGCCCAAACCTGCTTGGATATCTTGGATAATTTCAACACCGAAAATGATATCTGACCCCTTAAGCTAGACTTTATCCCTTATTTTAAAGCTGTCAAATGAATGACACACCCAACCTAATATGCTGAAAAATCTAACATAATTTCCTGTGCCAGTGGAGCAAAACAAGCAGCTGTAAATGCATGAATCAATCAAAAGTCTAATGAAACGTGTTGCACAGCACTGAGTGACCTGTCCCAATTGTCCTTTACCCACATAGAATTTTCACATGCATTCTCCGTTCTTTCTTGAGTTTCTAAAACTGTTTTCCACCAGTAACTGATAATTAGGAAAATTACATTCAAGTGGAACCATGAGACAAAGAAAATTATGTGGGCCTCGGTATTGAAGATAAAGAGAAAAGATTTGCATTTATTTATATAGCACCCCTCATGATCACCAGACATATCATAGCACTTCACAGCCAATGAAGTACTTTTGAAGCATATTGAAGGAAACAGAGTAGCAAATTTGTGCACAGTAAGCTCCTACAAAGAGCAACGTGATAATTAAAGTCCAAACTTTCTAGTCCAACAGGCACATTTATGGTGACCAAATCATAGTTACAACAAAAATATTCAATATGACCAGCTGTCTTGTTTGCATGATGCTGATTGAGGGATATATACTGGTCAGAACACCAGGGATCACTCCCTTCCTCCTCTTCAAAACAATGCCATGGGATATTTTACATACACCTGAAAGGACAGACATGGTCTCGGTTTAACGTCTCACTGGAAAGATGTCAGCTCCAACAGTGCAGCAGTGAAATCTCAGCCTTGATTTTCAGATATAAAATATCAACATAGACCTGTGTGCACAGCATGGGAGTGGAAAGCATGTGTCAGGAGAAAGAACTTGTGCCAATATGCAGATAGTCAATCTTGGTAGGAATCCAATCAAGAAATGTGTAAGTCGCCAAAAACTGGAGTGTTGAGCTATATAAGCATATTTCTGATGGAATTCGGTGTGAACCATGAAAAACATTGGCAATTGTTGAGAGAATGCTATATTACTTGATAAACATCTCATCTTACATGCAACTAGCTACTTTTTAATAGCCAGAAAATATGCATTTGACAAATGTGGTCTGAATATTATATCATCACTGTATATCATTGTTATTTTTGTACTGAGGCTAAAGATACACAAGAAAGAAATAGCATTTATCACAAATTTATTCAAGTCGCATTGTCTTTGTTTCTTAGCAGTAAAGTCGTGACCCAACATCAGACTTCTGTTCTGTATCACATCAAAAGAAAAGTTAAACAAGAAACTGCAGCAATCGGTTATTTCAGGAAGTTTTTCAAAACATTTACACTTCTGTTTCATTTCAGTCTGTTTAAGTTTTAAAATTGTCAGCCTGTTTCTAAAGCCGTAGACTAAGCACATGATTCGGCAGTTGGTGTAACGTTCGATAGTTCAATCCTACAATTCCTAGCCCAACAACATGCATATTCTAAAAAGCAGTGATTTTAATACCTCACAATTATTTAGTTGAACTAGAGTTTCTAACTTTATTGTCTGAACACATCCAACAATTGATTCTACGCTCTCGCCATCAAATGGTCTCCTTCCATGCTATAAATGATTCTATGATTCCTCCAAATCTGCATTGTCCAATCAGCAGGAGTCAAATTTGCAAAATCTTCCTTGGGCATCATTAAGGCCCAAATTTTAGTTTTACCCACACACAGGCACCAATTGAGTGTGTATGCAGACGCTTATAAGTCTCAATTCACAAATTTGTTTTTGGCTACATACCTTTCTTGGTAACTGAGGGAGATTTTATGCAGTCCATTGAGCACAAAGCTGGTTCAAAAATGGCTGCACAGGTACATTGAAATGCTTGACTTACAGCCAGCAATTAAATAGATAGATGCCTGCATTTCAGGCTACAAACCATGTCATTAGGTGGGTCTCAGAGACAGCAGTGCAACCATTTTAAGTTGGTCGTGGTGATGGGGGGAGTGAAGGGAGATGCTGCCATTAATTAAATCTTTATGGTAAATGCGGTATTACAACAGTCAATAACTCCCTGTGCCTGAAGAAAGAATAACTACAATTTATTTCTCTTTCAGAAATTGATTATGCCATTTTCTAGTTATTATAATTAGGATACAAATATAATTCTGTTCAGGTCAAAAATATCACAGCATTATTATTCAATATAAAACTGCTAACTGTCCAAATATAATAATTTTGCTGTTTTTGGAAGTTTTTTTTTTAACAGCTTTGCCAAACTGTCAAATAATGAAATTCATCCCACTATGTACAGTACCCTGTCAGATTTTAAAATAAACTGTTCAGAAATCTTTTATGTGCTTGTCACAAAGAGGTCGAGCAATTTATTGACCATCGCTCGATGCTCTCTGTCAATGCTGAAGGAAATATGAGGGAAGGTTGTGGCTATTGTGGAGCTCATTGATAATGACATACCTGCCTTCACCACCCATTATCCATAGTGCAAACTACTTAGGGATAACTGAAAAATCAATATCCTTCTAGTGCTGGCTCCTGCCTTTACCCTGTTTGATTGTCAGCTCCTGTCTAGGGCCCAATCTGACAAGAAAGGGGCTGTGACTACATGATGCCTTCAGAACACCGAACAATATGGAACAACTCAACAGAACAGTAAATTTTGCTTCCATACCCTCCTCATCAATTAGCCTTGGCTGAGATCTGCCTGTGCAATCTCTCCATTTTAGAATGAATACATGCAACCAGAACACACCACAGCACTCAGCTGTGAGCCAGGAAATCCACTGACAGTTTAAACAAAACAGAAAGTTGTAACTGTCATAATCTGCATCACACTTTCACGCCAACAAGGTTGTTATCAGTTGGGGCAAGCCCTGGAACACACAGCTCAAGCATCCCTGAGTCACCCAGTCATAAATTTTCATGTGAAGTGCGATAAAACACACATGAAATGGTCATGAATTTCCAGGTCCCTTGCATAACACACTACAGTCGGAAATATACACAGCGGGCAAAGTACCACAAAACAGCTCACTTTTTTTAACAAGCTGAAAAGATAAAAGTTTGTTATATCTCAGTGACTTGTGAAAGTTATCTTATTGAAATGAATCTGAAAGAAATGAAGTTTAACGGAGGACTATCTATATTTGAAATGGCAATATAGAAGAGGGCTTGCCAAACACTATAATTCATGCAATAAACACTCTGCAAAATTACAACGTATGAAGGCAGGCAGATGATCTTCCCCCAAAAGGCATATTGGCATCAAAATTGTAGGTAGACCTTTGGTTGACGGTGGTTTTGTGATGCCACTTCATTAAACAGTCTGGTCATAAAATGACAGAAAATGGGTTTTTTCTTCACCAGTAAAACTGCAACATTTTTTCTGCTTCCTACAGACAATCCAAAAATTAACACCAGCTGGATTTAGAGATCAAATTGTTAAATAGGAGGGTTTTACTAAATGTAAGCTAGAAGAGCTGCCAGATTTAAAAATGCATTTGTTAGTTTTAGAAAGAAACCAAGGAAGTTAAATCCATTATTGGAAGTAGCCCGTGCAATAATCTTTTTATTCAAAATATAGCTTCTTCCTATGTTGTAATATTGTACTCCATAAATCAGATAAATCTTAGAGAAAGGAAGAGAGAAAAGAGATGTGATGCGTTCTTTCTTTAAAAGTGTTTGCACAAATATCAGAATAATCAATATATTGTGAAGTATAATAAATTAATTGTTCTGATATGATGTACAAAATTAGAATTTTGAAGAAAAACACGACTGTTTACCTTGTTTATGAGGGGGTAAAGCACTTGTCTTCCCTCCCTCCCCTTTCCTAAGATTTATTTTATTTAATGAAAACGTTGATCAGTTTCTGACCATTCTAAATGCTGGTCAGGAATCAAGCTCATTAAGTTTAATACTGGTAGTGTTGAGCTGGTATTGTATGCCCAGTAGTCAACATTCAGGATAGAAAAGGATGCAGAACAATATTATTTCTTATGAAGCTACTCGCTAAATGGGATTTGTAGCTGTCATCTGCTGAGTAGTTTTCTCCCAAGTAAGGAGATCTAAAATCAGGAGTCCCTGGAATTGAGGTAATAATTGTAAATTTTAAATAATTAAGTTTCTTTAAAACCTAACCTACATGGTAACCCCCCCCCCCCCACACACACATCACGTTAGTTGATAACATATCTAATAATAAATGGAATGTTAGTTATAATAACTGTAATGATTCTTTAAACTATGCAATTTCTATCACATTTTACTGCAATATAGCCACTTCATGAAAGTTATGGATAGAAATGCGAGCTAGATCGCTATAGAGCCTAAAAACATTGAGGCAACGTTATAGTCTCAGCTTAAAGATAAGCTATGCTTCTAATAAAATGTCATGTCCCTTTGTCTGCACATCTGATAGCGAAGTGAAAGCCCATGGATAGTGTCCAGCCCAGCAGCCAGATCACTCTGAAGCAGTTACAGCCATAGATCAAAGATTTTCCCACAATTGCCAGAATTTAGCTTAAAACCCACCTCCCCAGTCTTTCACTTAGTTGACAGGGTCAGTATAAAATGAAGGCTTCTTAAAGTCTCTAGATAAGGAAAGCAGAAAGGTAAAGATCTAGAAACAAACACCAGCACCAGAAAGGCCTAGACCCTAAACACCAAAGAGGCAGCCTTCATATTTAAAATAAAAGGTTGCTGTCTAATGACAAAACGCAAAGGCAGTGCAAAGTAACCCACTTGAAATCATAAGTTACAAACATCACCACACACATTTCCTTGAGCAATTTATGCTAAGTTTCTATTCTTTCAAAAAGCTGTTTCAACAATTTTCATAAACTAGAAATAAGCTCGTTTTGATCCAGTAAAAATGCACAATTTGTGATAACAGATTAAAGCCTTAGCAATATGCAATTATAGAAACATGTTAATATGTTATGTTCGATATGTCATACCTATTTAATAACATCTTTGGGAAAACATGAAAATGCAATTTTCAAATTACGTAATTTGTTCCCGTATTTCTGTAATAGCAGTTAGTGGCTGCATAATATAGGTTCAAACATATTCTATGGTCTTCCTGGAACATGGGTGAAGATTTTGTATAAAGTTACAAAACAATATTAACCATCTACAGACGCAGTGATTCAGAGAAGAGGAATGTGTTTTAAATAGTTACATTAAGGTTTTGATCTAAAGCATAAATCCATCCTGTATCAATAAACTAAGCTTCAGTGCTATCTTCACATGTTTAGTTTTATTTGTGACATCTCTTATGCAAACTTCAAACACAAGAAGTCCTCAAATTTGATATAATAACAAGTACGATGATATACCACTACTGCTGTAAGTTAGCTGTATTCAATTTCAGAGATTCTGTAAGGATGTTATTTTGTTACTGGTTATATGGTTACATAGTGACAAAATAAAATCCACTACTAAATTGTTCCAGTACATCATAATTACTTGTTTATGTCTGCAGGAATATAAAAAAGTGATTAATTTTATCCAACTTATACATGCCACTGAAGTGGTGAATCGGACTATTTACAACGAACAAAATCAGCATATGTACAACAGATTCACAAAGTGATTCAGCTTTGGAAGAGAGGAATACAGGGTACTAGTAAATTTAACAGCTGACCAATTCATTCTTTGGTGATATGATACTAACCACGAAGAACTTTAAAGCTATAAATTATAATATTTGTGAAACTGTAAATGTTTATGTGAGGTAATGTAAATGCCCATCATTGCTTCTAGCAGATTCAATTATTCTTATGGCTCACTATATAAGTTAACAAAGTCTGTAATTGCTAGGTGTTCCAATTATAGGTTGCTCAATGCCTGAACATCAACCTATTTAATAATTATCCCCACGCTACATGAATTAAGCATATACAATTATATAATCCCATGCTATGGAAGATCCTAGTTTTATTTTCCTTGTTGTAGCCAAGCTCACAGCTGAGTATTCTGTCAAAACAGGCTTTTCACTGTCTCAGAGTCATTGAGCTGGTAAAGACTCCATATCTGACTACTTGAATAAAGCATCAGAGGCGAGCTGTCAACTGTAAAAATACTGGGAATACTGAGCCATTGTCTTCTGTCTCCGCTACAATCTCCATTCCCTAGCCACAACTCCATCGCTCTCCTTGGCAACTATCTTCAGGTTGAACCATGCCATTTGCAATCTTGATGTTGCAGTTGATCTCGAGTAGAGTTTCAACGACACATCCACTCCACTTTAGTTGACATAATGTTGCCCGACTCTGCCCCAAATTAGTTCATCCGGCTTTGAACACTGACCTACGCCTTTTTCACCTCTAAACTTGACTATTACAATGTTCCCTCTAGCCAGCCTCCCATCTTCCACCCCACATAAATTTGAACTCATAAAGCTCTGTTTCCAGTAACCTAAATCACACAAAGTTCCATTCACTCATTACTCATCTACATTGGCTCCTGATGTACCCTTTTAAAATTCTTATTCATATATTCAAAATCATTCCAAGATCTCATCTCTTCCTATCTCTGTAAAATCCTCCACCTCTACAAGTTCAGATATCTGTGCTCCCACCCTCTGGCCTCTTCAGCATCTCAAGTTTTAATTGCTCCACCATTGGCAGGCTGCCATCTGTTGGTCTCGAGCTTTGGAATTATCTCCCTAAATCACTTTGTCCTCCTTGAAGATATTCCTTCAAGCCTACATCTTTGACCAAGCATTTGGTCATCTATCCATATATCTCCTTATGTAGTGCAAAGTCATAATTTCTTTATAAAAGCAAATTATCTTGGATGCTGGAATCTGAAACAAAAACAGAAAATACTGGACAATCGCAGCAGGTCTGACAGTATCTTGGAGAAAGGAGCTAACGTTTCAAGTCTGGATGACTCTTTGTCAAAGCTTTTTGTCTTTGTCATATTTTCTTTAATAGGCTTTGGCACCTTTAACTATGTTAAAAGATGCAATACAAATGATAGCTGTTGTTGCCATTGTGTGTGTGTACCTGAAATGATCCTGCACTTTTAGAAATTATTGGGAAGCCATGTCTGAGTAAAGTAGTTAATATCTTCAGGAGGGAAGAGGAGAGAAAATGGAGAAAGCAAGACTCGTGCAAACATATGGATTTAAATTTTGGGCCCCACCGAGGACAGGAAGGAGGCATGCAAAGTCCTATCCCAGCCATTTTGAATGAGGAAAGTTTGGGGCAGGCAGGGCTGCATGACTCATGAAGCAGATTTTCCACTCGGTCTCCAGTTTCCCAACCTGACAGGGGACCGTTTAACTACTTTAAGTTGGGCATCCAGTGGCAGGTCTGAGGGCCAGAGCTTCTTGCAGATCTAGCCTTGCCTGCATGGTGCGGGTTGGTGATGGTGCCAAAGACCACCCTGGAAGAATCCTGTAAACCACCTCCCCACCCCACAGGGGTTGCCTGGCTATTGCACGTATGGTTTGAATTAAGCTGTTTTTAAAATGGTGAGAGGGTACCTCGATGTTGAAGCACTCTCTCAATCACTTAGCATCCATTACGGGCTGCTGCACCTCTCAAGATGCACGGCCTCTGATTGACCCTCCAGCTTCAAGAACCCACCCACCACCTTGGATTGGGTGGTGAACTTGCCAACATGCCACTCAGGGGATAGCACCCCGACGACTACTTCTGCAGGGCGAGGTTCAGAAACCGGAAGCACCCTAATTCCTACTCCGATGTGAAAATCCAGTCCCATGTTGCTTTCCCTTTTTAAGAGACAATAGTAGCTTTTTGATAGCTTGGAGTTAATCCTTGAGCAGACTGGTGGAAAATCTAGCAAACTAGTTACTTTTGAGCCTTCATCACCACTTTAAATATTGTTATCTAAAGAGTTAGCAATCAGAAAAGTGTAGGAGAGTAATTTGGAAATCCCTCTAAATGGTCATCTCTCATCGCTGAACTTACTAATTAATATAGAGTTATCGCCAAAAAAAATACAACATTTTAAAATCAGTCAGATAAAATAATTGTTGTGAAATTATTCTCTCAATCAGTGTCACATGCAACAAATATTGGATAAAATCAAATGACATTTTCAACTGAATTTTCTTTTACTGCACACAAGTCAGAAATTCATATTTTTTCAAAAAAGTTAGATTTTCATTCATATTGAAAATACCTGTTTAACACTGTTTTTTTCAGAAACGGAATTGCAGAGGGTTATACGAGATATATGATTTCCATGGTCATGCATCAGTCTCTACATGTGGTCCCTTAAACACATACCCAAAGCTCTATTCCTACCTGTTAATTGGTCAACGTATTAAGGGTGTCTGGTTTATCAAAGCACTTTAAAAACTCTGTAAATCTGTAAAATGCCCAGCAGGTCCAACTCATTCATCCCAATTCCCCTACCTCCCCAGCCCCCAATATATTTTAAACCTGGCCTCACAGAGGACTGTCCAAGAAGCCTCTATTCAAGGAGTGTTGTACTTCTGAGCTCCAGAGTTAGTTGGGACCGGTGTCACTTTGAGGCAGAGTTCACCTTACAGGGGCATAGAAATGGTGTAGGACTAGTATAAGAGTCAGAGATCAGTACATCAAAGTATAGTATAAAGTGATACTTTGTCGATTAAGCTAATACATATAATTTTTCTATTATATAATGCTTTGTTAAAATATTTCTTTAAAAATCAGGCAAGATACGGTCTCTTATTTTACCATCTAATTTAACAGTCATTATACTGGAATGGGCATGCTATGCTTGTCACTAATGTAACTTTAAAAATAACGTTTTTAATGCCAATTCAAATTATTCCACAAGCAGCATGCAGTAGTCAATTCTATTGTAATCAAATCTATTCAGGATATTTATTCCAACCTATTATATAGTGGGCAGCAGGGTAGCATGGTGGTTAGCATAAATGCTTCACAGCTCCAGGGTCCCAGGTTCGATTCCCAGCTGGGTCACTGTCTGTGTGGAGTCTGCACATCCTCCCCCTGTGTGCGTGGGTTTCCTCCGGGTGCTCCGGTTTCCTCCCACAGTCCAAAGATGTGCGGGTTAGGTGGATTGGCCATGCTAAATTGCCCGTAGTGTCCTAATTAAAGTAAGGTTAAGGGGGGGGTTGTTGGGTTACGGGTATAGGGTGGATACGTGGGTTTGAGTAGGGTGATCATGGCTCGGCACAACATTGAGGGCCGAAGGGCCTGTTCTGTGCTGTACTGTTCTATGTTCTATGTTCTATAGTCAAGATTCCATTGCATAGCGTACATCATTTTAAAAAAAGTTTCCTGCCTTAAAGACAAAACTCAAAAAATAAATGTTCAATATTGTGTTACAGTATGATTTACAACTCAGATACAATGACTTTAGACTGTAGACTTTAAGACAGACATGCCAGATGGTTACGTTTACCCAGGAAAAAAATGTTTTTTCTTGTAAAAGTAAACAGGATTACAATTGTCAGACAGAGGCACCTACCAAAACCATTAACCAGCAGAGATAGAAATACTGTATGCATCACTGAATAATTGTTTTTCAAACCTATTTCCCTAAAGCAGTTTGAACTTCATCACTGAGAGTGCAGGAATTTATTAATGTGACAGATGAAGGCATTAGTCTTGCCCATACTATTTTTCTATAAATGGCAATGAAGTGCAAGCTTGCAGAGCACATGGTCCAAGGACATTAGCAGGTCAGAATCCAGCAATGTGTAAAAGTAATAACCAAAATTCAGGAATGAATTTCTTTGCCAATGTAATGATGTCATCCAAATGCATTTCATGTTTTGACTTCACGATTGACAACAGATAGGCACGTTAAGAAAAATCTTACAATGCCAATGGAACCACACTGCAATGAGAATAGTGAATATAATTTATATGTTTAAACATTCATATTTCAAACATCAAGACATGATATTAACAAAGGATGTGATCAAAAGCTGAGTGATACTATTTTAACACCTTTGGATTGGTCCCAGCCTGGGAGACAAGTAATACCCTATAACTTGTCACTTATCCTCGATATACCGAGAAAACAGTTTAACATTTACTTTATTTGTAACACTTACAAATGGAATTTAAATGTATAATTCTGCACCTTTGCAAATTCAAATTTGGAAATCCAAATTTTGGGAATTTTATGGCTAGAAATTACAACTTTTCAACTATTCAATGATTTGGAAACTTTGTTTAATATTTAAAATTGTCATATTTTATTAAAATAAACAAACTGAAAAGTAAACTTACAGCTAGGTACAATTTATTCAACTAGAAACACTGCACAGATTATTTTATAATCTTGACCAGCTAGATGCAGAGTTTCCTTTGGAACGAGTAAGAACTTTAACAACTTCTGAAATTGCTAGGCTTGACAGAATCTCAACATTTTATATATTTATAGAAATGTTGGTAAACTTTAAATCAATCATACTTTTGCCCTCAGAAATTTCAAATATCTTAATGCTTCAGTGACAAAGAATAATGTACATCATTCAAATGATTTAATTATTCTTAAAGTCATTGCTTGTGTTATAATGTTCCAAATTTGTCTGGTTTGCCAATTACAAAAATGAAATATGTGCTAGCCATACCAGTATTTAAGACGTCACTTTCATGTGAAAATGTTTGTCTGCTGGCATTGTACAACTCAAAAAGTATTTCATTCTAATGATTTTCTTTGTGCCAGTTGTTCACCATAATCGGAGAAAAAATGAACCAAACTGGCTGATCTGAGTATATATTTAAACTGTATTATGATGGCTCAGAGATTGTTACATTGCATCGAAGAATTTCCAATAAAATGGTGCACTGGTCAAGATACTTAGAACGGAGTCCGTTTTTTTGAATGAAGAGGAGACATATAGATACAAAAAAAATGTGACAAATCGATAGTATGTATTGTGGGTTCTTGTTTCCAAGTTATTAGTACTTTAATTTTTGAAATCAATTTTTGAATCTTTTGTCTGATACATTTCAGAATGAAAAATGTGATAAATTCCACATAGGAGGAAGAATATAAAAATATACATTAAAAATTGATAAATAACATACTGCATTCAACTAATCCAGACTACATTCTGAAAGTCCAGATCAAGAGGAGACTATTTATGAAAGCATCTTGATTTGATGCTTAAAGTGAAATTATTTTTTTCTATTCACGCAAGTTGTTTTAACTAGCTTAAATGTCATTGTTGATAATATAGATAGGTCCATGAATCATGAAATAGCACAATGTACCATACTTGTGTCAACACTAATGAAGGTCAAAATGATGAACAACCACAACATAATGTACTCATATCAGCAAATCAATTATTGCTCAAATTAAAACTGGAGGAATGCCACAGCACTTAGAAGCAATTGCAACTTTGTTCGGAATACTCAAAAAATATATTTTAACAAAAATCATAGCAGCAGTCATATAGTGCACTACACATTTGGAAAGACTAAAACATGTACAATCCAAAAACTATAAAGGTGTAAAATAAAAATATTGCTTAAATCTCAGAAATGTTGCAAGATGCTTACTTTAACAAAAAATAATTGACACTTCACAAAAAGCTAATTAGTATCAGTTAAACAGTCCAAAGAAATAAATAAAGAAATAAGGTTATTTACAATTAAGACAGTGAATAAATTCTACTCACACCCTTTAATACACATCTACATTATTTAGACTGGACAGGTGGTGATATTATGAAAATATTTCAACATAATAGTGGCAAGAGTTGGTACCTTTTTATTGGCATTGTTTTACATAATAATCCAATAACACTAGACTATCTTAACTGGTTTATTCTGGTTATTCAAAATACTTAAAAATAAGCAAATATGAATTAAATAGTTAAACAGGCAAGACTACTAGTCAACAAAAACTTGCTTGCCTGCATTAATCAATAAAGGTTAGAGTTTAACAGCCACTAGGTTACCTCATTTTTCTTTGAGGTTCTTCCTGTTTAATAATAAAATGTCTAAAACATTAAAAATGTTTTAATGTGGTAATATGACCCAAATCAATATAAACTTTTAAGAATTATGTCACCACATTGAAACTGTATCCTTTCTTCTGCTAGACGGCCAAAATAATTTTAATAAAGGCCATTTAAGCAGAAGATTGGGAAAAATATTATGCCTGTTTAAAATAATTGCTAACAATTGCTAACTCTGTGAACATGGCAGTTCAAATTCCCCTTTATTATTGATCAAAATAGTCATGTTCTATTGGGTAAGACCATAATGATAAAAAAGTTTCGAACACTTACCACTATTTCAGCAATATTATAAAATATTTCAGCAATATTATACCTGTCCAGTCTAAATAAGGTATGCCTGTATAACAGTGTGTTAATATATGCATAAGAGCTGGTTTATTTGTATTTTAGCTTCATCAACTCCATGCAGTTGAAGAAAGCTCCGGGTCAAGACAGATTCCCAGTGGACTTGGCCCAACACCTGCCAAGGAAGATGTTTGACTCCTTATTGAGAGGGACCATGCCGCCCATGCTGGTTCAGGTCTCTATATGGTTGATCCCTAAAAAGGACAAAGACCCGACAGATCCGGGTCACACAGACCCATCTCACTCCTAAACACTGAAGGTAAAGTCTTGGCGAAGGCCCTGGTGAGTTGCGTGCCAGAGGTAGTCGCGGAGGATCAGACGGGCTTTGTCAAGGGCAGGCAACGAACAGCAAACATCAGACTCCTGCTGAACGTGATTGTGACTCCACTCGGGGAAGAGACACCAGAAATGATTGTCTCCCTTGATGCAGAGAAGGCCATCGACAGAGTCGAATGGAGGTACCTCATGGAGGTACTCAAACGGTTTGGGTTCGGCCCAGGATTCACCTCATGAGTGAAGCTACTGTACAGCTCACCCATGGCAAGCGTACCTTACCCCTTATCCCTGCTATTTGCCCAGCCAATCGAGCTACTGGCCATCACCCTCAGATCAGCAAAGCAGTGGAGGGGCATCCAGAGAAGAAACAGAGCATCACTCTATGCAGAATACCTGCTATTCTGCATCTCAAACCCCCTAGCCAACAATGGAGGAATAATGGATCAATTTAGAGAGTTTGGAACCTTCTCGGGTGACAAACTCAATCTGAGTAAAAGCAAAATATTTCCCGTGAACCTGCGGGGAGGGGAACGTGAGCTGGTGAAAATGCCGTTCAAGCTGTCCCAAACCAGATTCCAATACCTCGGAATCCAAATAGCCCACGACTTGACACGGATCCACAATGGAACCTGCTGAGTCTAATGGAGGAGGTAAAGAGGGACCTACTGATCTGGGACGCACTCCCACTCTCCTTGGCAGGGAGAGTACAGACGATCAAAATGAACGTACTGCCCAGGTTCCTCTTCCTGTTCACATCCCTCTCGATCTTATTCCCAAGGTCTTCTTCACCAACCTAGACAAATTAATCACATCATTTGTGTGGAGTAAAAAGAATCTTCGGATCCGAAAGAGTGTCCTACAAAGGAGGAGAGGCATGGGGGGGGGGGGGGGGGCCACGCCGTCCCAGACTTTCAGCCCTACCACTGGGCGGCCACCGCAGAGAGAGTACGAGGTTGAGTCAAAGACCCCGGGGACAAAATGGATAAAAGCTCCTGCACAGGGACATCCCTCCGAGCACTGGCTATGGCCACTTCCATTCACCCCTGCAACTCGAAAAACCCGGTGATAGTAGCCACGTTCAGAGGGTGGAACCAACTAATACAACACCACAGATTGTTACCAATGTCCACCATGGCCCCCGTCTGTAAGAACCATAAATTCAATCCGGCAACACTGGGCGCCAATTTCAAAAGCTGGAGACGTAGCGAGGGGACACTGACAGTGGGGGAACTATACATAGATGGCAGGATAGTGTGGTAACTGACGGACAAGCTCTAGCTCTCAAAAGGAAACAAATGCAACACTTGCAACTGTGGAATTTCCTCCGCAAGGAGACAGCAATGTTCCCCCAATGGCCAGGATGCTCCCTATTAGACAGACTACAAACGGCAGGCGAGCTAGGGAACGGTAACTGTGCTGACATGTACAGATGACTATTGGAAGAAACAAGGTCACCATTGAACGAGACAAGGGAAAAATACGTGGGAAGAATGAGGCATGAAACTAGGGGGATAACTCTGGATCGAGGCACTGCACAGAGCAAAATTCACCTCCTCATGTGCAGGGCTGAGCCTAATGCAACTAAAGGTGATGCACAGGCGCACTTGACAAAACATGCATGAGCGGATTCTTCCCACAGGTGGGGAACAATTGCGAACGGGAGACCCGGCCAACCATGCGCACATGTTCTGGTCATGTCCCAGACTTGTTGGGTACTGGACCACCTTCTTATGCCTAGGGTTGTATGTTCAGGGTGGAGTCGCAGCCAAAAGTGGTGGTCTTCGTGGTATCAGAACAGTTAGAGCCAGCACCACCGAAGGCCATGGACTGGCTGCCCAACTTAGACAAATTCTGCAAATTGGAAAAAATAAAATTTGCCAGAGGGTTGGAAGAGGGCTTCCACAAAATATGGAAGGAATTTACCAACTTATTTGAGGACCTGTTTGTAACCGGCAACCAATAAGGGGGGAGGGGGGGGGAAGAAATGTACTGAAATAAATAAGGGGGGAGGGATCGAAGATGGGGGAGAAGACACAACCCAGAACACAGGGGAAGTAGAGTAGAGGGACCAAAAGGGTGCACAGCCCAGGGTGGATGCCCAGAACAGCAACAGGAAGGACACACTAGGGGACCGCTAGTATGTTCTTGGTATGTTTCAATACCAGGGAGCCACACAAATAGTACAACAGTGAGGTTGGGTACCCGACCACCTGGGCCGAAAGCAAACAGCCCCACCAAACCTGCACATATGTTCTCCGGGTATCTGCAACAGCATACGTTAACTCCCAGTTCGCACTACACTTTGTACTAAACATTCTCAATAGATCCTTTGTTACATATACCAGCTTCTTGCATGTTTAAGCACTAATGTAACAATGCCACTACCGGCCTATAGTAAATAACCAATAGAAAACTATTTGTAAAAAGAGAGAAGGGGGTCAGCTATGTTTCAGCGTTTTATGTTTGTATCGGTTTTACTCTGTCTTGTTTTGCAGTATTGTCTATTATGTAAAATGACAATCCGAAAAATATATATTTTTATTTATATTTTAGCTCAATCTCACCCTCCTGTGAATTTGTGTGCTTTTCTTATGACCTTGCAGATAAAGGTGCTGCTCCTCCTTGCTGTAGTACATGCCATAAACACACAGTAAGCTAAACAAACATGTTTTGGAGCCATCAAAGAGAAAGCCCAGCCTCTCATAATGTATTTATTGTCATGGGGCAGACCTCCGCCTCCCCAGGCTCATTAGTTGAAGTATGATGAGAGGTGGTAAAGAGTGAATGCAGTTCAATTCATTGAGGACTTTCAAGTGGCTCTCAAGATGGAGAGAGCTCGTGCTATTTCTGTCTCCCTCACTCATTCTCTCTATACAGAACACTGCTCCAGCGACCTGCCAATTCCTATTTAATGCACCCTCAAGGAAGTGCTGATGGACTCAAAAAACCAGCATCATACTAAAGGGTGGCAAGGCTCTTCAATTACAGGTTCTGATACGGTCGCCTTTAATTATTCACGCTCAGAAGGCTTCTTTCAGAGTATTTGCCGATAACGTATTTATAGCAAATGGATAAAGGGTTCCAAGGCCAGCATACCTTTTATTAAAAGGGGGTTCACACTGTCAAGGCATTTAAGTAAATACGTTAATGTTCCTTTACAAACCGATATAATGGCACGAATACGGGGCTGTTAGATGCAGTGCATCGAGCGGAGCCATTCTGCTCTGTGCAAATCCGTAATGAAAAGTCCGATTAAGGACGGCTACTTTACTTGAAGGGCTCTTGAATTAATTGACGTCTCCCTGAAAACAGCGGGTCTAGTCGTGTTGATTCCAACTCCATCAGTAACATTAACAAACTAGGAAAATAAATGTTATGGATTGTAATAAATCGGCCCTTTTAAGTAACTTTTCCCATCTTTAATTAAATATACAGGTTGTGAAGGTTGTACTTCCCTCTTCTGTAAAGTGCAACTTTATCAAAAGTCCACCTTTAAAATTGAAGCGAGCCCACTGGGTGTGCCTCGCATCGCCTGTTTATTTTCCAGACTGGAACTCAATAATACTCCACTGGCTGTAGTCAGCTGGAAACATTCAGTCTCGCATCCTGCACCAACAACGTGGCTTGGGAGAGTTGTGTTAAAAAAACATAAATTTAACGAAACATTAGATGAAAGTTGATGAAAGCAAGACAAGACAAATCTGTGGCTGAGTATGGGATGTTTGGAACGACAAGGCAGCTGGGAAGTAAAACCCGCAGCGACCTGCCCGGCCACAGACAAGCCCCAAGAAAGAAGCGACCCTGAGCTGAACACACCAGCCCGTCCTGAGCTGAACACACCAGCCCGTCCTGAGCTGAACACACAAACCCGTCCAGCCTGCTCGAAGGTTAAAACTACCGCCTTTCAACAACCAGTCCGGTGGCTGTATAAACACCTACATGGTGCAGTACTCCAATCTGCAATAAAGGTTGTGTCTGAAACTCACGTTGTGTCTCATTCCTACAACCCCACAATGGCTGACGTTTGGAGAAAACCAATCTCAATGTCAGATGTGCAGGCTTGTACTTAGGAGAAACAATATTCATCCCAGTTTCGCGGAACACGTTGGCTATTATCGGAAACAAACGCAAACTCATCCAAAGTAGATGGATTTTATTGCTGAAGTCTCTGTTCAGAAATATGAAAATGGGATTTTCCAAAACCACACGATCAGTTTGAAAATGCAATTAGTTTTATTTTTATTTGTGGCCGCGCGAATCATATACATTTAGAAACAGCATTGCTATCAAGGATGCTCTCAATATATAATTTAAAAGTTACAAAATTGCTATACATGCAAAATAGGGACTGGTATAAAAGATTGGTGAGAAAAGCAAAGCGAGACATCGATCCAGCTCCACCTCCCCGCCACTCCCCAGACGCTCTGACCCCTCGTCCACACCCACTGACCCCTCCACTGCCGCCCCCCCCACGACCCCTCCCCCACAGCCACCCCCCCCCCTCCTGTCCCTCTCCCTGCCGCCCACCTCCTCCCAGTGCCGCTGCTTCTCTTCCTGCCATCCCCTCTATAGTCCTAGTCCCGACATCTCTCTCCCTGCCACCACAACCTCCAGACGCTCTCCCTGCCACCCACTCTTCCCAGCCCCAATGCCCCTCCCCGTCACCTCCTACAAGTCCCGCTATCCCTTTCCCTGCCGCCCAGTCTCCTCAATCCTGCTGCTTTACACCCCCTCCTCCCATTCCCGCTGCCTCTCTCCCATTCCCGCTGCCTCTTTCCCAGCCCCGCTGCCTCCTCCCATTCACGCTGCCTCTCCCAGCCCCGCAGCCTCCTCCCATTCCCCGCTGCCTCCTCTCCCAGCCCCGCTGCCTCCTCCCATTCCCGCTGCCTCCTCCCATTCCCGCTGCCTCCTCTCCCAGCCCCGCTGCCTCTCTCCCAGCCCCGCTGCCTCCTCCCATTCCCGCTGCCTCTCTCCCAGCCCCGCTGCCCCTCTCCCATTCCCGCTGCCGCTCTCCCAGCCCCGCTGCCTCTATCCCAGCCCCGCTGCCTCATCCCAGCCCTGCTGCCTCTCTCCCAGCCCCGCTGCCTCTCTCCCATTCCCGCTGCCTCCTCCCAGCCTCGCTGGCTCTCTCCCATTCCCGCTGCCTCCTCCCAGCCTCGCTGGCTCTCTCCCATTCCCGCTGCCTCCTCCCATTCACGCTGCCTCTATCCCATTTCCGCTGCCTCCTCCCAGCCCCGCTGCCTCTCTCCCAGCCCCGCTGCCTCTCTTCCAGTCCCGCTGCCTCCTCCCAGTCCCGCTGCCTCCTCCCATTCCCGCTGCCTCTCTCCCCATTCCCGCTGCCTCTCTCCCAGCCCCGCTGCCTCTCTCCCATTCCCGCTGCCTCTCTCCCAGCCCCGCTTCCTCCTTCCATTCCCGCCGCCTCCTCCCAGCCCCGCTGCCTCTCTCCCATTCCCACTGCCTCTCCCCAGCCTCGCTGCCTCTTCTAATCCCCGCCGTCTCTCTCCCAGCCCCGCTGCGTCTCTCCCATTCCCGCTGCCTCCTCCCAGCCCCGCTGCCTCCTCCCATTCACGCTGCCTCTCTCCCAGCCCCGCTGCCTCTCTCCCAGCCCCGCTGCCTCTCTCCCAGCCCCGCTGCCTCCTTCCATTCCCGCCGTCTCTCTCCCATTCCCGCTGCCTCCTCCCAGCCTGGCTGCCTCTCCCATTCCCGCTGCCTCTCTCCCAGCCCCGCTGCCTCTCTCCCCAGCCCCGCTGCCTCTCTCCCAGCCCCGCTGCCTCTCTCCCAGCCCCGCTGCCTCTCTCCCCGCCCCGCTGCCTCCTCCCCGCCCCGCTGCCTCTCTCCCAGCCCCGCTGCCTCTCCCCCAGCCCCGCTGCCTCTCCCCCAGCCCCGCTGCCTCTCCCCCAGCCCCGCTGCCTCTCTCCCAGCCCCGCTGCCTCTCTCCCAGCCCCGCCGCCTCTCTCCCATTCCCGCTGCCTCTCTCCCATTCCCGCTGCCTCTCTCCCAGCCCCGCTGCCTCTCTCCCAGCCACGCTGCCTCTCTCCCATTCCCGCTGCCTCTCTCCCAGCCCCGCTGCCTCCTCCCATTCCCGCTGCCTCCTCTCCCAGCCCCGCTGCCTCTCTCCCAGCCCCACTGCCTCCTCCCATTCCCGCTGCCTTCTCCCATTCCCGCTGCCTCCTCCCATTCCCCGCTGCCTCCTCTCCCAGCCCCGCTGCCTCTCTCCCTCCCAGGCCCCCGCTGCCTCCTCCTCCCATTCCCGCTGCCTCTCTCCCAGCCCCGCTGCCCCTCTCCCATTCCCGCTGCCGCTCTCCCAGCCCCGCTGCCTCTATCCCAGCCCCGCTGCCTCATCCCAGCCCTGCTGCCTCTCTCCCAGCCCCGCTGCCTCTCTCCCATTCCCGCTGCCTCCTCCCAGCCTCGCTGGCTCTCTCCCATTCCCGCTGCCTCCTCCCAGCCTCGCTGGCTCTCTCCCATTCCCGCTGCCTCCTCCCATTCACGCTGCCTCTATCCCATTTCCCGCTGCCTCCTCCCAGCCCCGCTGCCTCTCTCCCAGCCCCGCCGCCTCTCTTCCATTCCCGCCGCCTCTCTCCCATTCCCCGCTGCCTCTCTCCCAGCCCCGCTGCCTCTCTCCCCGCCCGCTGCCTCCTCCCCGCCCCGCTGCCTCTCTCCCCGCCCCGCTGCCTCTCTCCCAGCCCCGCTGCCTCTCTCCCAGCCCCGCTGCTTCTCTCCCTGACCCACTGCCTCTCTCCCAGCCCCGCTGCCTCCTCCCATTCCCGCTGCCTCTCTCCCATTCCCGCTGCCTCTCTCCCATTCCCGCTGCCTCTCTCCCCATTCCCGCTGCCTCTCTCCCAGCCCCGCCGCCTCCTCCTTCCCACCGCCGCCTCTCTCCTAGTCCCGCTGCCTCTCTCCCAGCCCCGCTACCTCTCTCCCTGCTGCCCCACAGCCTCTCCCTGCCGCCCCCTCCTCCCTATCCCTACGCTTCTCTCCCCGCTGCGCCCTCCTCCCTATCCCTCCGCTTTTCTCCCCGCTGCCCCCTCCTCCCTATCCCTCCGCTTCTCTCCATGCTGCCCCCTCTCTCCCTGCCGCCCCCTCCTCCTCTCCCCCTGCCGCCGCCCCCTCCTCTCCCCCTGCCGCCGCCCCCTCCTCTCTCCCTGCCACCCCTTCCTCTTCTCTCCGTCGCCTCCTCCTCTCTCCCTGCCGCCCCCTCCTCTCTCCCTGTCGCTCCCCTCTCTCCCTGCTGCCCCCCCTCCCTCTCTGCTGCACCCGCCCCCTCCCTCTCTGCTGCACCCGCCCCCTCCCTCTCCTGCTGCACCCTCCCCCCCCTCTCTCTGCTGCACCCTCCCTCTCTCT